>NC_054374.1:29920000-30225827 GCF_017654675.1 Xenopus laevis | reverse complement strand
AGAGACTGGAATATGAATAGGAAAGGCCTGAAGAGAAAGATGAGTAATAAAAAGTAGCAATAACATTAAAATGTATAGCTTTACGGAGCATTTGTTTTTAGATGGGGTCATCTAAAAAAGGCAAATAACTATAAAACTATAAAAAAATAAAGACTATTTGAAAAGTTGATTAGAATTGGCCATTCTATAAAAGTTAATTTAAAGGTGAACCACCCCTTTAACTGTAACAGAAAGAAGTATGACAGAACTGTCTCTATTCATAGGCTGATGTGATGTATTTGTGCCCTTGGATTTTGTGTGAGCAAAGTGCCTTATACAAACAAGACTGTGAATGGCATTTTTCTAAATGGTATTATCCAATGGCACATACTACATGAAAACTATCTTTTAATGAAAACCGCTGCATTTAAATGAGTGTTTTATATATGGGATATTTAATGTAATATATTTTTATAGATACCTGCAATATTCAGTGGTATATTTTCTGTTTAAAAGGCTGACAAAAGCATGGCAGCCCCACTCATTCACACTCAAGCCTGGCAAGTTTAGTGATCAAATGAGCGGTTATAAGTATTGGTGTTGGGGGGTAAGAATGTGTTGTTTTACATAGTTAATTTGATTTGAAAAAAAAAAAAAAAATACAAAGCTCCACCAAGTTAAACCCCTTCAAATGAAAACAAATGTTTTGATTTTTTTTTAATGTTTGTAAATTTAATTTTTGTTTAATTTTCTAGCTTGCTTAATAATTTACATTGTATTTCTAAAATGGATTTATGGTAGTGCAAATGATTTGTTTGGAAATGACCCCTCTAGCTGATGCTGTCTCTAAACCTGTACAGTATAGGATCCCTTATCCCAGGGGTCCCAAGCACCGGGCCATGCACAGTCTTCAACTGGGCTTCCAAGCCTAGCGGCAAAATTGGACGCCGGCGCTCCAGGATTGGCGCCCCGACCCCCTCCACCGGTCCCGGGGCCAAAAAAGTTTGGGGGCCCCTGCCTTATCCGGAAACCAGTTATCCAGAAAGTTCCGAATTATTACTAAATTTTATCCAAGTAATCCAAATTTTTAAAAATGTTTCCTTTTTCTCGGTAGTAATAAAACAGTACCTTGTACTTGATCTAAACCAAGATATAATTATTATTGGAGGTAAAATCAGCCTATTGGGTTTATTTAACATTTAAATGATTTTCTAGTAGACTTAAAGGAGAAGGAAACCCCCTGGGCGCAAAAATAGGCCAGGGTGGAAGAGGGAGGGGGGGCAACACAGGGGAGGGATTTTTGCGCCCAGGGGGGTTTCCTTCTCTTTTAAGTCTACTAGAAAATCATTTAAATATTAAATAAACCCAATAGGCTGGTTTTGCCTCCAATAATAATTATATCTTAGTTTAGATCAAGTACAAGGTACTGTTTTATTACCGAGAAAAAGGAAACATTTTTAAAAATTCACACTCAAGCCTGGCCCGGGGGGACAGGTAGGCCGGGGGGGGGGGCAACACAGGGGAGGGTTTTTGCGCCCAGGGAATTTCGTTCTCCTTTAAGGTACGAAGATCCAAATTACAGAAAGATCCATTATCCAGAAAACCTCAGGTCCCAAGCATTCTGGATAAACGGTCCCATACCTGTATTGATATAAATGGGTTGATTATCTAATGTAAACTAAAATTTTTCTTCTCTATGCCATAGATGGGACTGGCTATGTAGAAGATGGAAGAGAGATTTTTGATGATGACTTAGAAGACAATGCCCTTGCTGATTCAGGTAAATGCTGTTTGTTTACTGTGAGCCTAAATTTTATCATTTTAAGTGGCTAGTAGCTGGCAATAGAGAGCACTACACTGCCATTAGTTTTATGTCCCAGGCATCTCCTGGGTGCACTCAAGGTACAGAAATAGGATAAAAGTTCTGCACTGAATGCTCCCCTACATCGATGTACGGGATGATTGGGGCTCAGAGAGAGAGGAGCACTGACCCTGAGTAGGAGGAAAGCGATTTCATTTTATTTAATATACTACATGTGCAGGTCTATCATATACTCCTTATTCCTTATTATTGTGTTCTCTTATTCACAGGTAAAGGCGCTAAGGGAGCACCCAAAGACTAAACGAATGTAAAAAAGTCATCGGTGTCCAAGCCAAATAATATCAAGTCCATGTTTATGGCCAGTGCTGTGAAAAAGACAACAGATGTGAGTAAAATGACCATATGATCCCACTCTTGCTGATTCAAGTTGTGTTTTTGAAAAGGATTGTTTCCCTGTCCTTTATATGGTATGGTTGAATTGCATTCTGAATGTATGACTGACTTTTCATTCATTATCTTTGGTCATATGTATAATACGCATTATTTCTCTTGCCTAGATTGGGGGACACAGGCACCATGGGGATGAAGATCCTGCTGCTTGGAGGATGGACACTAAACAGTTAACGAAACTCCTCCTCCTGCACTGGGCTTCATCCCCTGCCTACTTCCTGTACCCTCAGTTTTACTTTAGTGTCCTCAGAAGGAGGACGGATACTTCTGACTGGGAGCAGTGGTACTGATTGATTCTTGTGCCATGTCAGCAGTGGGGGCCCGAGTTGTCTTTCCTGAGCCCCCCCCAGCCGAACACATTGTGCCCTCAATGCCTTCCCGCTCTACGGAGGTCTGCAGGCAGATGCTCCCTCACCACCCTGGGGCCCTTGGTTTCCGCTCCCCGGAGGCTGCACCAGAGGCCCTAATCGGGGTACGCACCAATATCTGGGCAATTATGGCTGGCAGCAAAGGGGGTAAGTTCTTCGTTATTACCCTTTTTTCTCACCTCTTGTTACCCTGACAGTCTCTTCAAGGAGAGAGTAGAGGCACTCTGTTAGTCTCCAGACTGTCGGCCTCACTCCTATCTTCATAGGAGAGCTGAGTTCCTGGGTACCTTATATTTACAAGTTTCCCTGGTGTAGCTGCAGCATTGATAGAGCGGACCGTTCCACGCTAGGTCACTGCGTTTCCCGCATGCGGCCGCCATCTTTGAAGTGGGCATTCTCCATGCGGAGACCTCGCGGCGGCCATTTTACTTTTGGGACGCTTGCGTCCTATCTCTCTTCACGTCGCAGCTTTCGCCGTCAGGTTCCAGGCATACTTAGTGCAGAGCCCGACCCCAGCTGAGTTTTTCTGCGCACTTCTTGTGGCCGCCATTTCGCCTGTGGGCGGTTTTTGGATAGCGGCGGCCATCTTGCTCTTGGGCCACTATCCGCCCTATACGTTACGTCACTTCCGGTCGCCATCTTGGACCCGAGTGAGACGCGGATTCTGCGACATCTCTGCTCCTAGAGGAGACACGAGGAAGCTGGGTTCAGTGAGTAATTTTGTCTTCCTCTTCAATAAGCGACCGCATGAGTAATATGCTTAAGCATATGCTCTTCTCGCCCACACAGGTCTCCACTCAAGGGGAAGTCCCTGTGAACTTGTCACAACACTTACCAAGCAGTTCCCCTGCCTACCTTACTTAAGGGGGAAGCGACAACCCTATTGCCATGACTGACAGGGCAGAAGGGGTACCCTCCACTAAGCGGCAAAATAAGAACCGCACCCCACCCCAAATTTCCTACCTTGCATGTTCTTCATGTAAAACCAAATTTGACTCTGCCTCTGCTGACCCAGAGTGTATATCTTGTAGGCCTGGCTCTACCCCTGCACTTGATTTGCCTAATGCAACCCTACAACCCAGCTCAGCGATAGCTTCGGCTTCTCAATTGAGCTCGGATTCGGAATTGGTGCGAGCACTCTCTCTTTCACTGGCAGGACTCCAGAACTTAGCCAGAATTCCAGAAACCTTAGACAGGGTGTTAGAGCACCTTTCCAATCAACCACAAAGGATGAGTGCACAGGCGACGGTTTCCAAGCGCCCTCACCCTCCATCTTCCGAATCCCCAGACGAGGAGGATTCAGGAGAAGAGGGACAAGTGTTGTCAGGCGAAGAGTCAGATCAGGAACAGGATACTCCCAGATCTCAAAGGGAGGTAGAATCACTGATTCAGATGGTTCTACAAACCCTAAATATAGAAGACACTTCAGCTACGGCAGAACCAAGTAAGAACATTTTTAAGAAGCAGAAGAAAACTTCATATGTCTTCCCAGCTTATGAACATCTAGATGATATAGTGAAGGCACAATGGAAAGTTCCAGACCGCAAGGTTCAACTGTCTAGACTTTTTTCACAGACTTATCCCTTCCCTACGGAAGTTACCGAACTCTGGTCTTCCCCACCAGCCGTGGACCCGCCAGTGTCGCGTCTTTCGAAGGCCACAACCATACCAGTGGCGGACGCAGCTTCCTTTAAGGACCCCATAGACAGGAGATTAGAGGGTTTCTGTAAAGCCATTTTTTCAGGGGCAGGAGCGGCTCTACAACCGATCTTTGCCACAGCTTGGGTTTCAAGAGCAATGGAGATATGGGTGGAACAAGTTGCACAACTTATTGGGTCTGAGGACCCGTCTACAGACCTACTTTTATCACAGATTGCTGACGCTAACTCTTACATCTGTGAAGCAGCACTTGATGCAGCAAAACTAGTTGCCAGGGCTTCATCACAATCCATTGCAGCAAGACGTTTCCTATGGTTGAAGAATTGGTCTGCGGATCTTACATCAAAAAGATCTCTGGTCAGCCTTCCTTTTGCAGGAAAACAGCTTTTCGGAGCAGAATTAGAAAAGATAATCTCACAGGCAACAGGGGGTAAAAGTACCCTGCTACCACAAAACAGACCCAAGCGCACCATTTTCAAGAGGAGACCTTTTCTGCGGCCCTTTCGTCAAGGTCAAGGCCAGAGACAGAGAACACAAACAGAAAAGCACCAGACGTACAATCGACCCAGATATCCAAGCAAACAGAGCAACAACTGGTCTGCGACCAGAAACACCGCAAAACCATCCCAGGAGAAATCCACCTCTGCATGAAGAGGTGCCCACCCCCGAGGGTGTCTTACTAGGCGGCCGCCTAAGAAACTTTCGGGAGGTGTGGAAACAGAGAGTCCAGGACCCTTGGGTACTTAAGGTAGTATCTCACGGCTACCTAATAGACTTTTTACAAGTTCCACCAAAAAGATTCTTTATGTCACGAATTCCCTCAAAAGAGCCAAAGCGATCAGCGTTTCTAAAGATTATCCAGGACCTTTCATCCTCAGGGGTCATACAGCAGGTCCCGCAGCTAGACAGGGGCAGAGGTTTCTATTCCAACCTGTTCATAGTCCCCAAAAAGGACGGATCCTATCGTCCTGTGCTAGATCTAAAGGCTGTAAACAAATACGTCAAAAGACAGCATTTCAAAATGGAATCCGTACAGTCGGTCCTACTATCACTACAGATGGGGGAATACATGACGGTGATAGACATCAAAGACGCGTATCTTCACGTGTCGATACATCCCAACCACTACAGAGTCCTTCGTTTCTTCACTGCAGGCGAACATTGGCAATTTGTGGCACTTCCCTTCGGACTATCCTCAGCACCGCGAGTCTTCACAAAGGTTATGGCAGCAGCTCTAGTAGACCTGAGACTCCAAGGCATTGGAGTCATACCGTACCTAGACGACCTACTTGTCAAGACTCCGTCCTGCTCCCTAACCACAAGTCACCTACAGACAGTAGTAGACAGACTGACTCAATTAGGTTGGCTCATCAACTACCAGAAGTCAGCATTCACACCAGCACAGCGGAGGGAATATTTAGGCCTTCTGATAGACACTTCACTGGGGAAAGTTTTTCTCCCACCTGCCAAGATAGATGCCTTTCACACAAGACTGATGATCATTCAGAAGGAAAAGTACATACCACTACGAGTAGCCATGAGAGCGCTGGGGACAATGGTAGCATCAATCCCAGCGGTACCGTACGCCCAGGCACATACAAGACCACTGCAGAGGTTGATCTTACGGCATCAGAGACAGAGGCGTACAGAGCTAGACCGCAGGATTCTAGTAACGGATCCAGTTCAAGCATCAATGAAATGGTGGCTCCAGTCATCCACACTACAATCAGGAAAATTGTTTCCCGACAATGCATGGACAATAGTAACAACAGATGCCAGCCTACAAGGATGGGGAGGAGTACTGGAGCAACACACTATCCAGGGCAAATGGAACCCAGGGGAAAGATCTCTTCCCATCAACATATTGGAACTGAGGGCAATATGGCTCTCCTTGTCCCACTGGACAAACATTCTAAAGGGTCGACCGGTGAGAATCCAGTCAGACAACATGACAGCAGTAGCCTACATAAACCACCAGGGGGGCACAAGAAGCCAAACGGCTCTGGCCGAAGCACAAAGGATACTGCTATGGGCAGAAAGGAATGTACCAGCCATCTTCGCAGTACACATTCCAGGAGTAGACAATTGGTAGCAGACTTCCTCAGTCGAGAGACAGTAGATCAGGGCGAGTGGAGCCTTCATCCGGAAGTATTCCAACTGATAGTGACACGATGGGGTATGCCAGAGGTGCACTTGATGGCGTCAAGATACAACAACAAGCTACCAAACTTTATGGCAAGAAGCAAGGATCCGTTAGCGACAGCGGTAGATGCTCTAGTAGCTCCGTGGCCTTTTCACAAAGTATACGTGTTTCCACCACTCGCCCTGCTTCCGCGAGTCATCAGAAGGATAAAGGAAGAGAGAGTAGAGGCAATACTGGTGGCTCCATTCTGGCCTCGCAGACCATGGATTGCAGATCTCATACAGCTAGCAGCAGACGCTCCATTCCGACTTCCGCTCAGGGAGGATCTTCTAACACAAGGACCGATTGTTCATACGAATTCTCCACGGCTGGATTTAACGGCGTGGCTCTTGAGGCCTTGATACTTTCCAGATCTGGAGTACCAAGAGAGGCTTTACCTACCCTATTGAAAGCCAGAAAACCTGTTTCAGCCCGTATTTACCACAGAGTATGGAAAACCTTCATTGCATGGTGCGAGGCTAACTCCAAGAACCCACAAGTAATGAATGAGGCAAACGTACTGCGTTTTCTTCAGGAGGGACTGGATAAGGTTCTAGCCCTTAGCTCATTGAAGGTCCAAGTATCTGCATTATCCATTTTCTTCCAACACCAGTTGGCGTTGCGCCAAAACATCAAGACGTTCCTACAGGGTGCTCTGCGCCAGGTACCTCCATACCGTCAACCAATTCCTCCATGGGATCTTAACCTAGTATTATCGGCAATCCAGGAACATCCGTTTGAACCAATCACGGACATCCCCTTGCTTATACTGACGATTAAGACAGTGTTTCTACTAGCCATCACGTCCGCTAGAAGGGTGTCTGAGTTGGCAGCTCTATCCTGCAAATCTCCGTTTACAGTTTTCCATATGGACAAGGTAGTTCTGAGACCGACACCGGATTTCCTTCCTAAGGTGGTGTCGGAATTTCACCTTAATCAGGACATTGTCGTACCTTCTTTCTGTCCAGATCCCAAGACACAGATAGAGAGGAAGTTAAACACTTTGGATGTGGTTCGCACTCTAAGGACATATATTTCTGTTACCAAGAGTATAAGAAGAACTGACAGTCTCTTCATCATTCCGGAGGGACCAAGGAAGGGCCTCCGGGCATCAAAGACAACAATCTTCAAGTGGATCAGGTCTGCCATCTCAAAGGCTTATGTAGCAAAAGACAGACCTCCACCCTTTCAGATTCGAGCTCACTCTACCAGGTCTCTAAGCACCTCCTGGGCGATACGCCACCAGGCTTCCGCTGACCAGATTTGTAGGGCTGCAGTGTGGTCATCACTACACACTTTTTCCAGGTTCTACAAGATACACACCTTCTCCTCAGCAGAAGCAAGTTTTGGGAGAAAGGTGCTACAGACAGTTGTTAAATGAGCACTGGGGTGTAAGTTCCGCCCTCATGGGTAGCTTTGGGACGTCCCCATGGTGCCTGTGTCCCCCAATCTAGGCAAGAGAAAAATAGATTTTTGTACTTACCGTTAAATCCTTTTCTCTTGTCCTACATTGGGGGACACAGGCCTTCCCTCCCTGATTAAAATTCCTAGTTCAAATATACAGTTCAAACGCACAGTTGAAGTTTGACATATAATGTAGATAGTTTATAAGGGGTGAGAGTTCCTCTTCTGTTTGCACATGGTTTTAGTAGGGTTGTCTTTCCTTCTTCGGCCCGAAAACTGAGGGTACAGGAAGTAGGCAGGGGATGAAGCCCAGTGCAGGAGGAGGAGTTTCGTTAACTGTTTAGTGTCCATCCTCCAAGCAGCAGGATCTTCATCCCCATGGTGCCTGTGTCCCCCAATGTAGGACAAGAGAAAAGGATTTAACGGTAAGTACAAAAATCTATTTTTTTGTGTGTTGTGCAGAAAGCTGTGGATTTGTCAAAAGATGATTTGCTTGGCGATTTATTGCAAGATTTGAAGTCGCAGGTAATTAATATAATTGTTACAATTTTATAGACAAATGTGTACTTTATCAGCACAAAATCTGTATTTTGTGTTATTTGTGTCTTTAACTTGGCAATTGTGCTCTTTAGGCTGTTCCTATAACACCACCACCAGTAATTACACTAAAGAAGAAGAAACTTGCAGGATCTCCTTTAAACCCTTTCTCAGTACCACCTACAGCCCCAAAGGTAAGATGTTAGTTTAAATATGCATTCACTCAAGATATACATGTTTAAAGGAAAGAAAACTATAGAAGTAGCTAGAAATGTTGTACAATATGTTTTGTGCTTGTGTACCAGCCCGAGGCATTCACAGACCTTAAGCAGTAAAGATCTTTCTCCAAAGATGCCCCAGTAGCTCCCTGTCTTATTTTCTGCTGATTCACTGCACATGCTCTGTGCTGCTGTCACTTACTGAGCTGAGGGACCCACTCACAATATACAGAACACATAGAATAGAAATGTCACAATATAAGGCTGATTAGTAATTAATACAGATAATTACTACATGGCAGCACAGAAACCAGTGCAATCAGAATTTAATAATCAGCCTTGTAGCATCATCTTATATTACAGATAAACCTTATTTTCTGCTTGATAATTTGCAACAACCCCTAAGCTTAGCTTCTCAACAGCTGCTCAGAGCCCACTGAGCATGCCAGTGTCGCAGACACTTTCCAAGATGGTGACCCCCTGTGACAAGTTTGAAGTCCAAGTTGGAAAAATGTGATTTTATTAATAATTTTCAATTGGTCAAATTTCAAATTTATGGTAATTTAAAAAAAAAAAAAAAAAAAAACCTCAAATGAATTCAAAATTCGACCCTTGATAATTGTGGCTCTAATTGTAGAAGCGAAGATGCTTCTCCATTTTCTCAATAAAAAAAAAATGGAATTTACATTTTTCTTTGAATAGCAATAGGAGTTGATAACTGATGTAAACCAGTCGTTCTGCACTTTTTTTTAACTAATGTGCCTGATTCTGCAGTAATGCCAAATGATCATATTTTTTTTGTACCTCGTGCTGAATTATGTAGCATCTATTGTTCTACTAAAGGTGTTTTATATAGGGATTTACCTAATCCATCATATTTCAGTTCAACTGAATACTCCGCAGTTTACCTAATGCAAACCCGAACCCTAATTTGAACATCCAAAGAATCCGCATAATCTGAAAAGTTATCCGTAAAATAGTAGGAATTGAGTAGTATTAACGTTTAGCCTTTACAGAGCATTTGATTTTTTTTTTTTTTTTAAGGTTTTATCTGCAAGTGTGAAAAAATTACCAGCTGTAACCAAGCCTGGGCATCCTGCTGCACAATCAAAGGCTTCTGTACCCCGGCAAATAAAGAAAGAGCCTAAGGCTGAGTTGATTTCTTCTGCTGTTGGTCCTTTGAAAGTGGAAGCTCAAGTAAAAGGTAATTCTAGAAATAATTATGCATTAATAATAAAAGAAGACTACAAAGGTAAAATAACGTTTACTATTCCATGAAAGCCTTTTCAGATTCCTTTGTGGGAGACTGTTGAGGTGTTCTTGTATAAGATGAAGAATTGGCAGTTATTCATAAAACACCTGACTCAAACATATACCATCCGTTTTGTTTAGTTACCCTTTAGGCCAGGGATCTCCAACCTTTTGTACCTGTGAGTAACATTCAGAAGTAAAAGGAGTTGGGGAGCAACACTAGCATTAACAATTTTCTTGGGGTGCCAAATAAAGGCTGTGATTGGCTATTTGGTAGCTCCTATGTGGATTGATTTACATTGAGGCTCTGTTTGTCAGTACACCTGGTTTTTATGCAGCCAAAACTTGCCTCCAAGCCTGGAATTCAAAAATAAACACCTTCTTAGAGGCCACTGAGAGCAATATCTAAGGGGTTGGAGAGCAACATGTTGCTCACGAGCTACTGGTTGGGGATCACTGAAGTTTAGGCTATAGCAGGAGTCTCGTCAGAGTTTCGATATAGCACCTGCTTCAGGGAAAAGAATCGGTGACAAAGCAGACAAATATTGTAGTGTGACCTTAGTTTTAAGTAGGGATGCACTGAATTCACTATTTTGGATTCAGCCCAACCCCCGAATCCTACACAAATGATTCGGCCTAATACCGAACCGAATCCAAACCCTAATTTGCAAATGCAAATTATGGACAGGGAGGGGAAACATTTTTACTTGTTTTGTGACAAAAAGTCACGTGATTACTCTCCCTACTCCTAATTTACATATGCAAATTAGGATTTTGATTAGGTTTGGCCGAGCAGAAGGATTTGGCCCGAATCCTGCTGAAAAAGGCCAAATCCTGGATTCAGTGCATTCCTAGTTTGAAGGCCATCAATGGAAATTGTGTGGCCGATGCTAAGGAACCGCACCTACTGCTGTGGCGTGTTACTAAATTAATGGCATGTTGCCTTGTATAAAGTTGGTTTTGGTGAAATAAAAAGTAGAATTGTTTGGGTTTGTGATTTAATCTCTTTTAGAAGAGGATTCGGGAATGGTTGAGTTTGATGATGGAGATTTTGATGAGCCCATGGATGAAGACAATGTGGAAATAACTCCAGTTGATTCTAGCACAATCAAGACACAAGCACAAAGCATTTAGTGTGTGAAAGAGGAAAATATTAAAGAGGAAGAAAGTTCATTCATGTATGTATGAAACCTGTTCATCACTAACCTTTTAACATCTGTGAGGCTGTATCTTATTTTTTTTTTTCATTGTTAGGTAAAATGTGCTTCATCGAGCCTTTTTAATTAGTTAAAAAGTAACATCTAGATTAACTTGTTATTGCTAATAGAAAAACATTGGTAAATGGGAATTCATTCAGTTGAACCCCCAACTTAACGGTTTTCAGGGGACCAGGAAAACATTGTAAAATCCGGAAAAATGTAAAATCAGGGAACTTTTTCTTTAAGTACTGAAAGGATATAAGCACAGGAGTTTTTAACACTTTGAGATACAATATTTACTGTGTTAATAACAAGGGTTAACATTGCCGTGTTAATGTTACACTATGGGGGGCATGTGCAAGGTCTCTCTGTCAGTCACATACACAACCTAAAGCAATTAGTGATTGGCGCAGGACTGTATAAGGGGCAGACTCATTGGAATTGACCATTTACAGGCAGAATCATGGCAAAATATACATCTGGTTCGTATTTTAAACCTCTTTGTTTAAAAAAAAAAAATAACATTCATAGAGGAAAATGTTGATGTAAAATCTGGGAAAACATTACTTAAAATCGGGGAAATGCACCCATTGCATTATAAACTGGTGGGACCAAAAATAAATATGTAAAATGCGGGAAAACATAAAATCAGGGTACTTAAAATCGTGGTTTCATTGTATATACTGTATGTCATTTACTTTGAAGCTTTTTTTGGCAGCGGTGGCATATATGCACACATACAGGTTCAAGTTTATGCACTTTGTTTTAATTTCAGAACTTCTACTACTTTAAATGAGTCTTGTTGGGATCAAATTGATGAGGCTGAACCAATGACCACTGAAATTCAGGTAGATTCAAGCCACCTACCCTTGGTTACTGGTGCAGACGGGAGTCAAGTTTTTAGGTTTTATTGGCTAGATGCCTATGAAGACCAGTACAGTCAGCCAGGTAAGAGACAGAGTAAAAACAAATGTATTCAATAGTGCAATGCCGGATTATCATATTTATCACTGATAGAACATAATTCTTGTGTTTTGTGGAGGAGTTTCTATAATTTGACTTATTTCTCTCATCTGTAGGAGTAGTCTATTTATTTGGAAAAGTTTGGATCGAGTCAGCTGATGCATATGTCAGCTGCTGTGTTAGTGTGAAGAACATTGAGAGGACCGTATATCTTCTACCTCGTGAAAATGTAAGATTTTTGTTTAATTGGTGCCCTAACTTGATGGAAAATGTTATGAAAAATGGGCTTTTGGTTAAGCATTAGGTGTTGCAGCAATAATGTCCCCGATAGCCGTGTAGAGAGGATAAAAGCTTCTGCTTCCCATAAGGATACTATAGTCGCACAGTCTTTTGTTATAATATACAAGACCATAGTTCACAAACATAACATATAATGGGGAGAAACTGTGCTCAAAAAAAGAAAATCTGCTGTTATGTTCAGTTTAAAGGGATTCTGTCATGATTTTTATGATGTCGTTTTTATTTCTAAATTACACTGTTTACACTGCAAATAATTTACTCTACCATATAAAATTTCATTCCCCAACCAGAAAGTGTATTTTTTTAGTTGTAATATTGGTGTGTAGGTGCATCTCAGGTCATTTTACCTGGCCATGTGCTTTCAGAAAGAGCCAGCACTTTAGATGGGACTGCTTTCTGACAGGTTGTTGTTTCTTCTACTCAATGTAATTGAATGTGTCTTTGGGAACTGGATTTTACTAATGAGTACTGTTCTTAGATCTACCAGGCAGCTGTTATCTTGTGTTAGAGAGCTGCTGTCTGGTTACCTTCCCATTGTTCTGTTAGGCTGCTGGGAGGGTTTGATATTAATTTATCAGAGCACATGACTGGGGCAGCTGGGAAACTGACAATATGTCTAGCCCCATGTCAGATTTTAAAATTAAATATAAAAAAAATCTCTTAGCTCTTTTGAGAAAGGGATTTCAGTGCAGAATTCTGCTGGAGCAGCACTAATAACTGATGCCTTTTCTAAAAACATTTTTTCCCATGACAGTATCCCTTTAAATCATGTGTGTGTTCTACAAATGTTTGCAGAAGCAGTAACTTAAGGTGGCCATAGATGTAGAGATCGCCAAACAAGCGGATCTCTCCCCGATATGCCCACATTGAGGTGGCCGATATTGTGCTGATCCGATGGTGGGCCCTAGGGCCCAATGACTGGATCGTAATGCATCCGATACGGGCGGTCGGATCGCGGGACCACATAAACGCACAGGATATTTTAACCTGCCTGATCAAGATCTGTCAGATATCGATCTGGGAAGCCCATCGGATGGCCCCACACACAGGCCAAAAAGCTGCTGACTAGGGGTCCGTTTACTAAAGTGCGTTAAAAATATTCGCACAATATATAGACAGAATTTTCGCCAAATATGTTATCGCCAGTTTACTAACCTGCGGTAAATATAAATTTGTGAATTTTCTTGCGCAAGAATAATTGTTCGCCAGTTATCACATTTGCTGAAAATAACGCTACGTACACATTAACGCATGGTTTACTAAACAGCGAAATGTGCTAAAGACAAAATTAACGCCAGAATATTCGCAAACTTTTACCGCCACCTATGAAGTGGCGTAAAAGTATTTTTTCCGCCAGAAAATTCTCAAGGGGCAGGAAATATCCCATAATAATGTTTTTTTTTTTTACCCATCATTCTTTGCTGACAGGAGACAGATCTGTAGCTATTGCTCACAGGATGTTTTGGCTTCTGCTTCTATCTGGTGCAACAGCAGCAGTTTCAGCTCAGAGTCGTATTATTGGCAGCGGCATCACAGTCCAAGGATTCGTCAGCCTCTACACTTTTTTGGTTTCATTGTGATTGGCTACATTAAACTGTGCATTTCTATGAAGCAAAGAGATTGACTGGTATCATTTCCTATGATTCTATTGGCAGAAGGGTTTATATGATGCATACATGTTTGATTGGTGTCACGCTGGTGATGTTGTTGGATGGTATAATCATCAGTCAATAAAGTTTATGAGTTTTGAAGATGCATTTCTGGCCATAAATGTCACAGTAAAAATTGCCATAATAACCGCCATAAAACAAGACTATTTTATAGCATAAATATTCGCAAAAACGTAATTTTTCGCCAGAAAATTCGCAACTCGCTAAAATTACCGCTAACGTAAGCTAGTTCCTTAACGTAGTTACCGCAAGTGATCGCAATGATTTCTGAGCGCATCGCTGTTTAGTAAACTTAGTCGCTGCGAATATTCTGGCGTAAAAATATTCTCAGCGATAACATGCGGAAACTTAAAGTCAGATTTACCGCACTTTAGTAAACGGACCCCTAGGTCTGCCGGCAGCTTTTATTGGTCCGTGTATGGGAGCCTTTAGAAGGCGAGCAACCCCCTGTAGTGAAGCATATTTGGATATACAGTGAAAACTAAATTTTACATCCCCAGATTTTAGGTTTTCCCTTATTTTATATTGTTGTTTTGTGGTCCCACCTATATATTATGCATAATGCATTTCCCTGATTTTACATTTTCCTGGATTTTACATTTACATTTTTACATTTTTTTCTGGTCCTCTGAAAAACGTAAAATGAGGGGTTCTACTGTATATTAAAACTTTGAGTCTGATTGCTAAAATAAATGATCTAGTATGTATTATGCACTTGGCATTTTGTAGCAGTTAACGCCTACATGTATTTCTGTTACAGAGAGTGCAGCTTTCAACAGGAAAAGACACTGGAGCACCAGTTTCTATGATGCATGTATATCAGGAGTTTAATGAGGCTGTTGCAGAAAAGTACAAAATCATGAAGTTTAAATCCAAGGTGGGTTTTTAATTTTTTTTTTTTTTTATTCCACAAATTTGTGTCTGTTGTAGTGTGGTGTTTCTGATTAAAATCAGGTCTGGGTTGGGACTCAAAATAGGCCCTGGCATTTCAAGTACACAGAGGCCCAAGTGTCTCCCACCAGCCCACTCCACAGTGACTGACTGATTGTGGCTGCCAGAAACAAGAGGGATTCACCTCGCACACCCTGGCCTTCAGGAACTCTGCCAGGTGCTCAAATACCAGGAGGGATCGGCACCCCCCCAAACCAATGGCATAAGAAAAAGGCCACGATGCATCGTGTGCAAATAAATCTCTGCAAGGGTTTACCCTGCTTGATCGTGCCCACTGTGCCATTGCCTTTTTATGATTGTGGCTGCCCCCAACCTTTATTGGCCCGGGACTGGTGTAGAGCCAAAATTTTTGCAAGGACGGGGGTTGCCGGTGGAGGAGTCGGCGTACTGGTGTCCTATTCGGCAAGCCACATTAATTGGACGCTAGGCTCAGCGGCCCACTTCAAGACTGTCCGCGCCCCGGCGGTTGAGGACACATGGTCTATGGCATCTTACAGCCGGCCCTCTGGCAGTTGCCAGATCTCACAGATTGCCAGTCTGGGCCAGAGAACTGCTATTTAACCACTATATAGTACCCTCCTTCTCTGCAATTCCTTTCATATCCACTTGTCTAGATACTAGATAAAAAAAAACATTCCTCTAATGACCTCAAAATTTCTTCTTCTCATATAATTTCCCATATGCACCAAGACTCATGGCACAAGTTGTGTTCCTTCCTCCTGTGTTTTTTAGCTTATGGAAAGTGCCCAAAGCCACCTGAAGAGCCTGTTGTTCACGTCAATGGAAATTCTTAAGGTTCTGGCTCAAATTCCAGTTAAACGGCTGACAGGCACTGTTTTCGATATTCCCAAAACCTCCCCTTGCAGTTTTCTAGGCTTGTGCATATGCAGTATAATAGAATTAGGTGCGGACCATGGGGAAATATAGATACAATGGTGGTGTAGCACTATGTAAGTGTAATGGATTCTAACTCACCTTCCAAAGATGGCGTCCAAGATGGCGACCTCCTGCCTCACCGCATGGTTCCTGATGGGCGCAGCTCCATGGTGTCATCGTCTTCCTGCTCCCGGATTGGCCGCCGGCGACGGAATGGACGCCGGCGTCAGAATGGGCGCCGGCGTCAGGACGTCAACGTGGGGACGCGGGCGTCTGCGTCTGACGCAAGCACGTCAGCGTCTGACGCAAGTGCGTCAACTTTGGCGCCAAACTCAGAGACTACTTAAACCTCTCTCCCCTTCCAGTCCCTGCCCAACTATAGGTTCCTGTTCGTCTGTTCCTGGGTGTGATATATATTACTCTTGATTCTTGTGTACCGACTCTTGCCTGTTATTACGATTCCTGTTGTCTGCTGCCTGGTCTGATCTATTTGCCTGTACCTTGACGATTCTTTTGATAAACCCTCTTGTACCTCGAACTTGGTTTGGTCTCCTCTTTGGTCTACACTATTACTGCGCCTTCGGGCCCTCTTACAGTAAGAAAGAAGCAGTGCCATTTTTTGCACCTCTTTATAGATCTATAGCAACCCCAGTGTACTACCTTTTACTTGTCCTTTAAATGGTCCCGCAACAAGTAGTAAAATAAGCTTAATTTAATGACCTTTATTTTCATAATTCTCCCCAAAAACCTGTCCTAACATGAATTTGGTTGTTTACAGAAAGTTGATAAGGATTACGCTTTTGAAATACCTGATGTTCCAGCAAGCTCTGAATATCTGGAGGTTCGATATTCAGTAAGTATATATCTGCTACTAGTGTACTTTTTAAAAACATATCTCTCTTATTATGGATTCATAGATGCTACCTATCCCTTGACTGCAGTTATGTTTTGCTGTGGTAAGATTGCTTTAATTCTTCTTTTTTTGCTCGTACATCTCGATATGTAATAAGTACTAGGTTTTCCCAGGTGCAGTAGCCCTTAGCAACCAGTAAGATGTTTGCCTTTAAACAGGTGACCAGTAAATTCTATCAGCTATAGGTTACTGCACCCAGGCAAACCTAGTGCCTTTTATTTCACAACCTGATGTGTCCAAAACAGTTTTGCTGCAATATTTTTAAGTCATTGATTACGTGAAATTAAAAAATGTCCATATGTTGGGCCTCTAAAAAGGGCTGTTCACCAAAAACAAACACTTTTTTTCAGTTGCTTTCAATCTTTTATTATTATTATTTTTTAATTCAGGCAATTTTTATTAAAAATTACAGCAGAAACAATAGTTTTTTATGATGATTACAACAGTGACATCCACATCCATTTTCCAGGATGCTATCAAATAACAAAAGATTTTAACATTTAGGGTGTTATTTATCAGTCCGAATTTATCTCAATATTTTCTGCTACAAACTCTGATCAAATCCGCTCTGGTTTTTTACGTTTATTTATTACATTTTCCTGAAAATGTGCTTTGCAGGAAAAATTCAGATTTTTGCGGATTTTTTGGATTTTTTCATCCAATTTTCAAGATTATATTCCGAATTTTCACGCGAAAACGTCGGGGTATTGCCAAAAACCCAGCGCACATAAAAAAATCATTTGGACTTCTCCCATTGACTTATATGCAACCTTGACAGGTGTGAGATGCCGGATTTTTAGATTCTGACTTTTCCATCTTCAGGGTTTAATAATTCCTAAAATTTGTGATTTTTTAAAAGTCTGATTTTATTAAAAAAAAACAAAAAAAAAAAAACCATTTTTCGTGATTTTTGCATTTGGAGTTTAGTAAATAACCCCCTTAGATTGAGGTGAGGTTTAGTAAACCGCACATTGAAAACCTTAATGTCCTTATGTAGCCCAATCTAGCCATTTTCCCCATATTTTTTGGTATTTTTTAGTGCCACTTCTGGATTTGTAAATAAGGGTTTCTATAGCACAAAGGTGTTTAATCTCCGAAACCCATTGTGGGGTAGTGGGAAGCAAGGAGTCTTTCCACCTGTCTAATGATTTTTGTTTTTTTTTTTTTTTTAGCAATAAATAAACATTCTGTAATAAAGATGCTTTGTGAAAATGTAAATGTATCGCTGAGCGCAATTCCAAATAAACACGCTTTTTGTGTTCTGGGAAGTTGCACCTCCATGATTTCATCTAGAGTATTAAGCACTTGTGATCAAAATGTGGGTGGAGATGTGCATTCACATACCATGTGTACTAAGATTTCCCAAAATGTAAGTTTAAAGGGAAAGTAAAGTCTGAAATAGAATAAGGTTAGAAATGCTGTATTTTGTATACTAAACATAAATATGAACTTACTGCACCAAAAGTCTAATAAAACAAATAATTTATGCTTTCAAAGTTGGCCACAGGAGGTCACCATCTTGTAACTTTGTTAAACATCTTTGCAAGACCAAGACTGTGCACATGCTCAGTGTGGTCTGGGCTGCTTAGGGATCGTCATGAATTATCAAAACCGCACAAGTCAAATATCTGCCAGAAGCCAATACAGCAAGACTGATTAATAATCAGAGAGTCCTGTGTTGTCATGTAATCTAATGTGGATTTTATAGTTTTTGTATTGTTTAATACTAACTTTCTCCAACTCTGCAGAACCAGTGGCTGCAGCAAAATAATCCTCCAAATAGAATCCCAGTTTATCTGTTTAAATCTGGCTCCAGGATCTTTGTCCCTGCAGCTGGAGTTGAAAACAGTAAAGGGGATGTAAAGCCAAAATAAAATCTAATACAAATCTCTACACAGTCGCCGACTGCTCTACAGGAAAACAAACAAAGCTGCTTCAGTTCTGCATGGCTGGCAAAGTAAGGCGGGGGCTCCCCTTGCTGTTCATAAGTATGATTGTTTTCCTGTCCTATTGCTATCCACAGCAGTAAATAACGGGAAAATTTCACTGCAGTCGGGTTTCTTATAAAAATGTTACACGTTTTTTAATTAAAGTATATTGGAGATAGGTTTCTTTTTCATTTAAAGAAAGTAAAAATAGGATTTTATTTTTTCGCCTGTACATGCCCTTTAATGTTCGTGTCTCTGGTGTCTCAATCTGGCAGCTCAGTGATCCGGGAGCATCTGAACTGTTACAATTTGCTACATTTAGTTCATGAAATAGTTGATACATTTCTTAGCAGTATCTGTGGAATTTTAGCAACTATAGTATCAATGGAAATTCTCAGGTTCTGGCTCAAATCTAGTTTTCCATTTAAACGACAGGCACTGTTTTCGATATTCCCAAAACCTCCCCTTGCAGCTTTCTAGACTTGGGCAAATGCAGTATAATAGAATTAGGTGCAGACCATGGGGAAATATAGATACAATGGTGGTGTAGCACTCTGTAAGAAAGATGCAGTGCCATTTTTTGCACCCGTGGGTCTGCGTGAAAAAAGATCTATAGCAACCCCAATGTACTACCTTTTACTTGTCCTTTAAATGGTCCCGCAACAACTAGTAAAATAAGCTTAATTTACTGACCTTTTTTTTTGTAATTCTCCCCAAAAACCTGTGGTTGTTTACAGAAAGTTGATAAGGATTATGCTTATACAGAATCCGATACAGCAAGACTGATTAATAATCAGAATATACAGACTGCACTGGGTCCTGTGTTGTCATGTAATCTAATGTGGATTTTATAGTTTTTGTATTGTTTAATACAGTCTGTATATTCTGATTATTAATCAGTCTTGCTGTATTGGCTTCTGGCAGATATTATTTGACTTGTGCTGTTTTGACAATTTATGGTGATCCCTAAGCAGCCCAGACCACACTGAGCATGTGCACAGTCTTGGTCTTGCAAAGATGTTTAACATAGTTTCAAGATGGTGACCCCCTGTGGCCAACTTTGAAAGCATAAATCGTTTGTTTTATTAGGCTTGTGGTGTAGTAAGGCAGACATTATTTTGATTTGTGCTGTTTTGATAATTTGACTATCCCTAAACGTAGCCTCCCAACTGAAGCCCAGACCACACTGAGCATGTGCATGGTCTTGGTTTAACATAATAGTTACAAGATGGTGACCCCCTGTGGCCAACTTTGAAAGCATAAATCATTTGTTTTATTAGGCATGTGATGCAGTAAGTTTATGATTGTTTAGTATACAAAATACAGCATTTCTAGCATTATTCTATGTTAGACTTTAGTTCCGCCTTTAAGGTCTTTGCTTAAACATTTACTGATATTCTTTGTTATTCAGAGTTGAAATATGTCCGTTGTTTTAAAGTAGAATGATGCTTTGCATGAAATGAATTAGGGATGCACCGGATCCATTATTTTGGATTCGGCCGAACCCGCGAATCCTTTGCGAAAGATTCGGCTGAATACTGAACCAAATCCTAATTTGCATATGCAATTTAGGGGTTGGAAGGGGGAGAACATTTTTTTTTACTTCCTGGTTTTGTGACAAATAGTTGCGCAATTTCCCTCCCCACCCCTAATTTGCAAATGTAAATTAGGATTCGGATTCGGCCGGGCAGAAGGAACGGGTGATTCCGAATCCTGCTGAAAAAGGCCGAATCCTGCCCAAATCCCGGACTGAATCCTGGATTTGATGCATACCTAAAATGAATATACTAGGGATGCACCAAATCCACTATTTCGTATTCGCCCGAATCCTTTGTGAAAGATTCGCCCAAATACCGAAGCAAATCCGAACCCTAATTTGCATATGCAAATGCAAATTAGGAGTTGGAAGGGGAAATTTTTTTTACTTCCTTGTTTTGGGATAAAAAGTAATGCGTCAAATCCGAATCCTGCTGAAAAAGGCAGAATCCTGGCTGAATTGAATCCTGGATTCGGTGCATCCCTAGAATATACCCCAGTGATATGTTGTGAACACTTTTTTTTTTTTTATATATATATATATATATATATATATAATATATATATATATATATATATATATATATATATATATATATATAGAATATTGTATTATAATAGCACAAGTCAGTTTTTTTCTTTATTTAAACAATCGTAAAGCATTTACAAATACCACCTATTAATTCTATTTAAGTTAAACCACATATGTAAACCAACCCCTGTGCGAGAAACCACTTAAGAGGAGAGCCTAGTGTGATGTGTGGGTTTTGATATGAAAATAATACAAAAATAATTGGTAGAATTCTTGGACATAAGGTTCCCCGCCACATGTTTTGTAAACTGTAATTATCTTATGATACGTTTGTTTTGCAGGCGGACTCACCCCAACTTCCTCAGGATCTAAAAGGAGAAACATTTTCACATGTTTTTGGAACAAATACTTCAAGCTTGGAGCTTTTCTTGCTTAGCAGAAAAATAAAAGGGCCCAGCTGGCTGGAGATAAAAAGCCCACGTAAATATGCTGCTTCATTCTGCAACATTTTTGTCTGTATTTATGTATTCCTGATGATTTCGCTGCAGGTACATTGTCGCATTAGGAAGGCTTTCTTGTGCCAAAGAAAAGGATTAACACAGCAATCCCTCCCACTTGCTTATGTTTTTAATTTAAAGCTGTAATCACAATATTGTTAAGTGGGATGCTTGTTTTAGCCCTTCTTTCCTGGAATAGTAATTTTCTCCAGGTCATCATGGGGCAGGACACAACCTTAAGAAAACAACTGACTCCTCCCTCGCTGGCTATACCCCCAGCAGGCGGAGCTTAGGTCAGTTTTAGTTGTGTCCTCAGGAGGTTAGGATGTGATTTATTTTCAGTCAGGTTTTTTGCTGACACCTGGGGGTTGTTTTGTACTTTTACACTGAGCAAAAGTCCTTATTAACACCCTCCAACCTGGGACCTGTCTCCGGGGTTACCGTGCTTGCACACACCACCCAGCTCCTAAACATGTCCTTCCTCTACAGGAGGAGTACACGCTGGCCGGAGACAGAGAGAGAGAGAGAGAAGACCAGCTCCCAGGTAAGCTTATTGGGCGACTCTTCCCATTGCTGCCCCCTCTCCTGCCAAACTCCGGCAGCCATTGCAGCAGGTATGCAAGCTTCTTCACGGAAGCCCTGCACAGGGGGGAGGGAGAGTTGGGATAAGGTTCTCTCTCTCCACTACCATGTGCTGGCCTATATACTTATGGCAGCACTCTTACTCAGAAGCGGATCGTCAAACCTCCCTGTTTGGCCCCCCTTCTCCGCCTTGTGGGCCGTTTTCCTCAAGTGGGCGGTGGCAGCCCCAGGGAATCAAAGTAACGGCCGCCATTTTCTGGGCTGCATCTATGTCAGCGCATCGCCGAAAGCAGCGCTCGCGCTCTCACAAACTCTCACAAACAAGCAAAGACCTCCCTGGCAGACTCGAAAGCAAACTACAAAGACCACAGACAAGAATACCACTGCATGACGCCGCCTCCACAGGCCCAACGTCAATAGGGGGGAGATTAAAATTTTTTGCCGACGTCTGGATCAGGCTTACCCAAGATTCCTGGGTCCACGAAGTCGTATCTCAAGGATACCACCTGGAGTTTTCATCTCCCCCCCTCACAGATTTTTCATGTCAAGACTCCCAAAAGAGTCGAGCAAACGCACAGCCTTCCAGGAAGTCATCTCCAATCTCATTCTTGCAGAAGTGATTGTTCCTGTACCCAGCAGCGAGCTCTTCAAGGGTTACTACTCAAACCTATTTGTAGTTCCCAAGAAGGATGGATCAGTCCGCCCCATCTTAGACTTGAAAGAACTGAACAAGTTCATTCGACCGCGGAAGTTCAAAATGGAGTCCCTGAGATCTGTCATAGCGGCAATGTCCCCAGGCCAATTCCTTATGTCCCTCGACATAAAGGACGCCTATCTGCATGTACCCATTTTCCCTCCGCATCAGAAATACTTGCGTTTTGCTTTCCACAACCACCATTTTCAGTTCACAAGTCTCCCATTCGGCCTCACCTCGGCCCCTCGGGTCTTTACGAAAATCATGGTGACAGCCACAGCAGTGATTCGCAACGAAGGAATCTCCATCACTCCCTACCTGGACGACCTATTAATCAAGGCACCGTCCCTCCAGGAGGCCCAAAGGTCGCTACAGATATCCATAGACAGACTGCAGGATCTAGGTTGGGTTCTGAACCTCAGCAAGTCCTCTCTGATGCCCAACCAATCCATGATCTTCCTAGGCATGAGATTCGACACACAGACACGACGGGTATCCCTCCCTCTGGAGAAGATAATCCACCTTCAAGGTCTAGTGAAAGCACTGCTTCAGAAGCCACGTCACACAGCAAGATTCTGCATGAAGGTACTGGGAGTCATGGTCTCTACCATAGAAGCAGTACCATTTGCCCAATTCCACCTCAGGGAACTACAGTGGAACATTCTCAACAATTGGAAACGAAAATCCTTACTACAGGAGATTCCGCTATCTCAACAAACGCGGACTTCCCTCCTTTGGTGGTTGCAAGCTCCCCATCTCACCATAGGAAGAAATCTAGGGGAACCCTGTTGGCGCGTTCTGACGACAGACGCAAGCCTCTTCGGCTGGGGGGCAGTTCTCGAGGGAAGATCAGCCCAGGGAAAATGGAGCCTAGTCGAAAAACAGTTGCAGATCAACCTGCTCGAGATCCGGGCAATCCGACTAGGATTACTCCACTGGCAACAAGACCTAGAGGGCCAAGCCGTAAAGATACAGTCGGACAATTCCACAGCGGTGGCTTACCTCAACCACCAGGGCGGGACACGAAGCAGAGGAGCACTCAACGAAATAAAACTCATATTTCAGTGGGCCGAGACACACCAGGTCCAGCTGTCTGCCATCTACATTCCAGGGTTGTTGAACTGGGAAGCAGACTTCCTAAGCCGACAGTCCCTGGATCCAGGCGAGTGGTCGCTCAACGTGGAGATCTTCCAAGAGATTACCAGAAGATGGGGGCTACCAGAGGTAGACCTGATGGCAACCAGGCACAACAGACAGGTTCCAGCCTTCCTGGCACGGTACAGAGATCCTCTGGCTATAGATGCGGATGCTCTGACGGCCGACTGGCCCTTCAGTCTGGCCTACGCCTTCCCACCTCTGCCTCTCATACCACGAACCATCAGGAAATTACAACGAGAACGGACCACCCTCATTCTGATAGCTCCGAGGTGGCCTCGATGAGCGTGGTTCACAGATCTACTGAACCTCTCCTTGGAAAAGCCATGGACCTTGCCTCCACTTCCGGACCTTCTCACTCAGGGTCCCATCAGGCATCCGAATCCAACATATCTACATTTGACGGCATGGCTCTTGAGACCGAAATTCTAACCCAGAAGGGTTTCTCCAGAAATGTTGCACGCACGATGTGTGCAGCCCGGAAGCCGGTTTCCGCTAGGGCTTACCACAGAGTCTGGTCCACTTACCGTCAGTGGTGTATTAGACATAAGATGAAGTTCAGACTGCTATCCATTCCAAACATTCTAGAGTTCCTGCAAGAAGGCCTCTCCATGGGCTTGTCCTTAGGTTCTCTCAAGTCGCAACTATCAGCTCTATCTGTACTCTTCCAGAAACGGCTAGCATTGCTTCCAGATTTCAAGACATTCATGCAGGGGGTAGCTCATATAGCTCCTCCCATACGAGCTCCAGTCCCCCTCTGGGATCTAACCTTAGTTCTTCGAGCTTTACAAGACCCGCCTTTTGAACCACTTGGATCAGTGTCTCTTCAGTGGCTTACCTGGAAAACTGTTTTTCTCATGGCTATCGCTTCAGCAAGACGTGTCTCGGAGCTCAGTGCTCTTTCCTGCAAGGTGCCCTACCTAGTTATCCACCACGACAGGGCTGTCCTTTGCACCATCCCATCTTTTCTGCCGAAGGTTGTCTCAGAATTCCACCTGAATCAGGAAATAGTTCTTCCCTCCTTCTGCCCCGCACCGGCCAACCAGAAAGAGAGGGCACTGCATACTCTGGATCCTGTGAGGGCTCTGAAGTTTTACTTACACAGAATTCAAGACATCCGCAAGTCTGATTCGCTATTCATCATTCCCTCAGGGTCGCGTCAAGGCGCTCCAGCTTCAAAACAGACTATATCTCGTTGGATTAAACAAGCTATTCACAGAGCATACACAGCAAGGGGCAAAACTCCTCCAAGCAGAGTCACAGCCCACTCCACCAGGGGTGTGAGTACGTCCTGGGCGTTTAGAAACCAAGCTTCGGCTGAACAGCTGTGCAAAGCAGCGACGTGGACCTCAGTCCACTCGTTTTCCAAATTTTACCATTTTGATACCTTTGCGGTCTCTGACACTCGCTTTGGCAGAAGGGTGCTTCAGGCCGCGGTGGTTAGCTCTACATAGGCCTCTTTTCTCCCACCCGGTTCTTATTAGGGGACAGCTTTGGTATGTCCCCACTGTCCCTGTGTCCCCCAAGATGACCTGGAGAAAAGGAGATTTTGTGTACTCACCGTTAAATCTTTTTCTCTTCGGTCTCTTGGGGGACACAGGGCTTCCCTCCCTGGATTGAGGCCCTCACTTCCGTCAGACATGATACGGTTGTTTTTTCTATTATAGTTAAAAGTTATGATTATCTTATATCCTGTTGACTTTGGTACAAACTGACCTAAGCTCCGCCTGCTGGGGGTATAGCCAGCGAGGGAGGAGTCAGTTGTTTTCTTAAGGTTGTGTCCTGCCTCCTAGTGATAGCAGCTATACCCCACTGTCCCTGTGTCCCCCAAGAGACCGAAGAGAAAAAGATTTAATGGTGAGTACACAAAATCTCCTTTTCTTTTTTTTTTTCACAACATGTTTTATTTGTCATTTTAAAAGTGCCATTAGTGAACCTAAATGTTTAAAAATAAAAGGCTAATCACACAAAAATGCTTAAATACAAATCTGCAATGTTGTTTCAGAGCAGAAGCGTCTTTCCAAGAAAACAATATGACCAGCAGGGATGGGCGAATTTGACCCGTTTTGTTTCGCCAAAAATTCGGTGAAATGTCGCAGAAATTATTTTGTTGCGCGTTTTTTTTTTTTTTTCACGCACGTCTCCATACAAGTATATGGGCGTCATTTTTTGGGTGAAACGAGGCGAAAAAATTCGCCCATCCCTAATGACCAGTTGATTATATCTTACTTAGAGAACCCATACACCTCCTACCTATGGACTTGAATATTACATTATATGAAAAAGATAACCTTAATCTAAGGGATCTTTAAAGTAGTTCTTATCCTCAATACTTAGAGGCACATTTATCAAGGGTTGATTGATTTCAAATTCATGTGAGTTTTTTTTTTTTTTTTTAAACTCACTTAAATTCGGATGAATTTGAAATTCGACTGAGGGAAATGTATTAATCAAATCGAATTGTAAAAACTAGGACGACAAAAAAAAGTTAATGTCAGGAAGGCTGCAAACATCTCCAAATTGCTCACTGGACCTCTCCCATTGACTTATACAGCAGACAGGTTTTAGGTTGTGAGTAGTCAGATTAGAATTCTTAAAGGAGAAGAAAACCCTGTAGAAAAAAACTCGTACCCCCACCCCACGTAGACCTCCCCCCCAGGCTAACTGCCCCCCGGGGAAATGCCCCATACTTTATACTTACCCCTCAGATTCTGGCAGTGGACTTCATGGCATCCGTAAATTTTTTTTTTTTTTAAAAAACGTCAGTTTGGATAATTTCCTCGTCACATTTGACAGTTTTGACCATAACTTACTAAATCTACCCCATAGTAATGTGTAAACCGTGCCTTGTGGTTTCAAGCTAAAAAGGGTTTTAAAATATGGCCCATGGGTAAATTATTCCAGCCTGATACTAAAGCGTAACCTAGGAATTTAAACCTGTACATTATAAAATTAACTTTAAAAGCCTTTCAGTACATTAAGCCTGAAGCCTTGTTCAACATGAGTGCAATGAATTGGGCTTGTTTTGAACATTGCCTGTTCTTTTAATGTGACAAAATCTGTGCTTTGTTATATCAAATCAGGGCACAACAAGGTCAATTAAAACTATTCTATTAGTTTTTTTTTTTGTGAGTGAGATATCTAGATTCCCAGGGCACAAATAATCACCTTGCATAATGGACTCCTAACAACAAAAAGGGAAGAGGGTTTTATACTGGTAATCTTATTATCTACCTTGCAAGGACCAAATATGTTATAGCCCCAATAGCCTGTTTTCCCTGTTTAAATCAAAATTAAACAGGGAATTAAAAAAAACAAACAAACATTTTTCTTGATTTAGGGTGAGGCTACACTGGGCGTTTTGGGGAGATTTGGTCGCCTGGTGACTAATCGCCTCGTTTTTGCGGCGACCAATCTCCCCAAACACCTTCCCTCACTCTGCGCCGGCTAAAATGAAAAATACGCCGGCGCTAATCACAAGCTGCGATTTGTTTTCCGAAGTCGGCCGAATTTGCGGGTGACTTTGGAAAACTAATCAATGCGTGTGATTAGCGCCGGTGTTTTTTTCATTTTTGCTGGCGCAGAGTGAGGGAAGACGTTTTCTCAAATCTCCCCAAAACGCCCAGTTTGGCCTGACCCTTAAAACAATAGGCAACATTTTTGTTCAGCACAAACCATGTCTATTCACTCACAACTGCTGCAGGTGACATTACAATTTACTTGCAGTGGCATAGTTTGCATTTCAGGCTGCAAAGCAAAGGTGAAGGAAAACTTGCAAATCTTCCCGTTCATGTTAACAACACTTTGCCTTAGAATTATGTTAGGGTTACAAGAGTTGCCCAGAGATCATAGTTCAGTTAAAGGCATATTAACAAACACTTGCCCCCATATTTAATAAAAGGCACTACGTTTGCCCAGGAGCAGTAACCAATAGCAACCCTTAAGATGCTTTTAGACCGTTGACCAGTAAATGCTTGGTGCTGATTGGTTGCTATAGTATACTGCATCTGAGCAAACTTAGTGTCTTTTATTACATGATGCCATAGGTATAGTAACTTCCAATAGTATCTGGCAGAAGACTGATTTTTCTGAAACTATGAATTTATATTCATTGTGTTGGAAAGAAACTGGAGCCATTTTGTTTTTCTCTCTTTTGCAGAACTGTCCAGTCAGCCCATGAGCTGGTGCAAGGTTGAGGCAGTGGTGACGAGGCCTGACCAAGTGAGCGTTGTGAAGGA
This sequence comes from Xenopus laevis, assembly GCF_017654675.1. NCBI lineage: Eukaryota > Metazoa > Chordata > Amphibia > Anura > Pipidae > Xenopus > Xenopus laevis. The sequence goes on along the minus strand of NC_054374.1, from coordinate 30,197,923 downwards.
TCTCGCACCTCCTCCTGTCGTTGTTTTATCTCTCAGTATGAAGACCGTGCAGAATGCAAAGACTCACCAAAATGAGGTTACACTTCTAATTTCATTTGAAAAAAAAAAGATGAACTACCATTCATATTTTCTATTGTTTACAAGTAACCATGTTTTGGCTACAAGACCGAAAAAAGTTGTGTACAGTATCATTACTTACAGCAGTACAATCTTCTCCCACTAGGAGGCAGGATATTGCAGTGATATCAGAATTGTGACCTCTTCCTCTCGCCTTTTAACCCTCTTGCTTAGCTGGTAAAGCTCTGTTTTTTTCCAGTGTCCTCGTCATTGGAGGTTAGGGTTGGCCAGATTCTCCCAGACTGACTTGCATTAGAGTTCTGGACCTCATGGTGTCTTTCATCGAGGCAGTCCTCTTTGCTTGGATCCATCTCTGGTAGGGATGCAACGAATCCACTATTTTGGATTTGGCTGAACCCCTGAATCCTTCGCGAAAGATTTGGCTGAATACCGAACCGAAATAGAATCCTAATTTGCATATGCTAATTATGGGTGGGAAGGGGAAAACATTTTTACGTCCTCGTTTTGTGACAGTCACGTGATTTCCCTCCTGCCTCTAATTTGCATATGCAAATTAGGATTTGCATTCTCTTCGGCCGGGCAGAAGTATTCGGCTGAATCCGAATCCTGCTGAAAAAAGCCGAATCCTGGATTCGGTGCATACCTAATCTCTGGCCACTACAGGCAGCAATTCTCAGGAGCTGTTGCTGGCTATCCCTGCTCCAGGGAATTTGATATACCCGTTTTAAGAATTAGATGTTTAATTTTTTAATTCAAACTCAGATTTTTTTTTTTTTGAGATGTCGCCAAAATCCTCAAATGGGTTAAGACTAAATGGAACACTGGAACTGGGATTAAAGCATTTGAGACTTCTCAAGCTACCTCAACTTTTTTTTTTTAAGGTTTTTATTTTGCATTACAAAACAGTAAAGAAAACCAAGGACAAAAATATACCTCAAAATTATTAAACATGACACAATTGTTGTACAGTACTAAAGTCAAAATATCTTTTAGTGGTTTGGGGACAGAAGTCTGTGCGTGTTTTCTTTTAATCTCTAATCTAATCCGTAGTCTCCTATGTATTTTAGATTGTGGCAATAGCTGCTTTGGTTCATCACACATTTCCTCTTGATAAGGCACCACCCCAGCCACCTTTCCAAACTCATTTTTGCGGTAAGTAATACACTTTGGAGAAGTAATGTCATTTACTATGTTTGTTTCTCCAGCTGTGTAAAATGTTTGTATACTTTTTTTGTATTGATCCCCTGTTTGTGTGTAGGTGAAATAGGGTTGAGATATGCACGTGTTTACTTATAGTTGCATAATTAATACTGAATTGATTCGGAAATGTTTGGGAATACTTCACAAATTCCATGGAGTATGTTGTAGTTTTACACATGACCGTACACACTCTAACGTCAATATCTTTATTCAAGTTGCATTTGGGACAGGCAAATGTGATATAATATTTCAGTGTTGTGTTCTGTGCTGCTGTGACATCTGTCACAAAAAAAGTGTAAGATTTTTATTGTACTCTGTGTAGTATATTAGAGTTGCATGGTGATATCCTGCCAAGTAACCATTTTGACCTCACCCTCTTGTATCGTCATGGAACTACTTGATTACTTGTGATACTTTGTGATACGGTAGGGCCACATCAATAAGTAGGATGCCGCCATAGTTTTCTACAAAAAAACTATATATGTAGGACCCACCATGAATTAGAATTATTAATAAAGGACAAGCCACAGACAATTATGTTTTTATCATTTTGTGTTTTCCCTTCTTTTCTTTCAGTTCTGAGCAAACTTGATGACTGCATTTTCCCATATGACTACAATGAAGCAGTGAAACAAAAGGTAATAGGCCGTTATTTGAAATCTTCAATAAGTACAGGCCTTTTAGTCTTCCACCCATGTTCCCCTGAGATCTCCTTAATGTTTTTTATGTAAGCTCTGCTTTAGATACATTTCTTAAAGGAGAATTCAACCGTTAACTTAAAAAAACCCTACCCTCCTACCCCCATCCTAGCTGCCCCCCCTGGGGAAATGCCCATAACTTTATACTTACCTCTGTGCAGATTCTGTGATCGTAGTTCACTGCAGTCATCTTCCGGGTCTTCGTGTCCTCTTCAGGCTCTACAGCAATTTCCGTCCATTTGGGCACATGCATAGTCGTCCCAAACCGTAAATTGGTCCATCTGTGCATGCGCCATTTCTCGGTCTCGGCCACAGAATACCGAAGACCCGGAAGATGGCTGCCTTGAACTGCGATCCCTGAATCTACACCGATGGATAAGTTAAAAAGTTAGGTGCATTTCCCCCAGGGTGGGTGGGTGGTTGTAGCTAGGCTGGGGAGGATGGGTGTCTACGTAGAGTAACGGGGTAGGGTTGAATTCTCCTTTAAGCATTAGCCTTTCCTTGGAACCCCTAGGAGATGGGACTCCCAAAACAAGCCTCCTCCCTCTAAGCCAGGGATCCCCAACCTTTTGAACCCATGAGCAACATTCAGAAGTAAAAGGAGTTGGGGAGCAACACTACCATGAAAAATGTTCTTGGGGTGCCAAATAAGAATAAGTGATTGGCCATTTGGTAGCCCCTAAGTGGATTGCCAACCTACATTGAGGCTCTGTTTGGCAATGCACCTGGTTTTTATACGACCAAAACTTGCCTTCAAGCCTGGAATTCAAAAATAATCTCCTGCTTTGAGGCCACTGGGAGCAACATCCAAGGGGTTGGAGAGCAACATGTTGCTCACGAGCTACTGGTTGGGGACCACTGCTCTAAGCTATACCCCCAACACAGCCTCACTAATTAGTTTATGAAATGTCCTCAGGAGGTATAGACCAAGCTCTCAGAGGCCTGCAACAGAGGATATTACCATCTCATGGATTGTATACTATCTGATTTTTAATGCCAGGAGTTGGCTTGTTTGGCACCAATAACTTATCTTTTGATGTGATAGCATTAAAGGAGAAGGAAAAGTTAAAACTAAGTAAGCTTTATTAGAAAGGTCTATATGAGTCCTCTGTTAAAAGAAACACAGCATTTCTTTCCTTCTATTCTGTACACATGGGCTTCTGTATCAGACTTCCTGTTTTCAGCTGAAACCTCCAGGGCTTGGGTTTGAGCATGCTCAGTTTGCTCTTCTTCCCCTCCCCCACTCCCTGCTGTAATCTGAGCTCAGAGCTAAGGGAGAGACTTGGGCAGATAGTGATGACACAGCAAGCTAATATTGTCAGCTGCTATTCTTAATACAGATACGGCGTCTACAGCGGTTTTATTTTGTTTTTCTTTTCTTTACAGAATGCCAATATTGAGATTGCGTTAACTGAACGAACTCTACTTGGGTTTTTCCTAGCAAAAATTCATAAAATTGATCCAGATGTTATTGTAGTAAGTATTACTTTTTGTCATCTTGTGTCCTGTACATTTAGTAACAAATCTATATTAATTTCTAAATTAGTGATGCAAATTAACCAATTAGGGGAGCAGTGTTACAGCCAACTTAGAGCTAGGAAAGATAGGTTAGTGGGTTTCTATACCATCAATCTACTAAAGCAGAAGGAATGGTTAAAACTAAGTAAGCCTTATCAGAAAGGTCCACCAAAAAACAGTGTACTCTCAAAGTAGTGCTGCTCTGAGTCCTCTGTCAAAAGAAACACTGCTTTTTTTCCCTTCTATTGTGTATACATGGGTTTCTGTATCAGACTTCGAATTTTCAGTTTGAACCTCCAGGGCTAAGGCTTGAGCATGCTCAGTTTGCTTTCCCCCCCCCCCCCTCCCTTCTCTGACATAATCTAAGTCCAGAGCTATAAGTGAGCAGGAAGAGACTCAGGCAGGAAGTGATATCACACCGAGCTAATACTGCAGCTGCTATCCTAAACAAACAGAGAGCTTCTAGAGCTTTTTACTCTGGTATGGTAAAACATTCTTTTATTATTCAGAATAAATATAGCTTTCTAGCTTGCACTATTGCAGCTAATCTATTGGTAAAAAAATGCCTCTGTATCTTTCCCTCTCCTTTAAGTAGAAGGCACTGAATGATTCCAGGTATTAACAATTTGACAAATGCAAATCAAGAGCAAAATAGATATATGGGGTTTTGGGTAAGAAGCATGGCTGTTTTTTAAGGCTCATTCAACCTATATTCTATATATACAGAAATCTATCTATCTATCTATCTATCTATCTCTCTCTCTATCTCTCTCTCTATATATCTCTATCTCTCTCTCTCTCTCTCCCTCTCTCTCTCTCTCTCTCTCTCTCCCTCTAGCTCTCTAGCTCTCATCTCTGATCTCTCTTATCTTCTAATAAATTCCTTTTCTTAAAGGGCCATGACATTTATGGTTTTGATCTTGAAGTGCTGCTTCAAAGGATTAACTCATGCAAGGTTCCATTCTGGTCCAAAATTGGGAGACTGAGAAGATCTGTTATGCCAAAACTTGGGGTAAGGATATTGGTACAAACAAAATATGTAATAAAAACACTTTAATGTGATGATAAATCATTTAAATGGCTGTCCAGAAATTTTATTCAGAGAAGTCTTAAAATGAACCATATTCATTAAAAAAAGTAAAAAGAGCATAACTTTATAGTCTAAGATAGACCTGATTCATAGATATCGATTTAGTTCATAGAATGCCCATCCTGCATGTAATATTGAAGGTTACATATATATAGATTTTAAAAGGAGTCGTCCAAATGGGTTATGTTCTCGAACAGTATTTGACCTTTTTTTACGGGGCCCAGATTAAATATGGGTGTAAATTTCGTGGCCTAAGATATGGTTGAAATATTTGCCTTGCTTTTACCACTGTCATTTTTAGGAAGATTAAAGACAAAAACTGAGCAGGTTGAAATGCAGGTGACCTGGCACAGTAACCACTTAAGATTCTTAGCCTTGCCACCTGGTTTTGCTTTATAAATTGCCAGTCTGCTTACTACCTTGGGTGCAACCAACTGTGCTTTTGCCCCTTACCATAGTGCTTTACTGGCATTGTCTCATTTGTGCTATAGAAGGTCCAGTGCTTGTATTACAAAGAAGGGAATAATCTGTGGTTGTGCATTAAGGTTATTTGTTTCATTTTAAATAGACCATTTGTAAAACTGTTCTTTTTAAATGTTTAAAGGAAAACTATACTCCCAAAATGAACACTTAAGCAACTGATAGTTCACATCATATTAAGTGGCATATTAAAGAATCTTACCAAACTGGAATATATATTTAAGTAAATATTGCCCTTTTACATCTCTTGCCTTGAGCCACCATTTTGTGATGGTCTGTGTGCTGTCTCAGAGATCACCTGACCAGAAATACTTCAACTCTAACTGTAACAGGAAGAAGTGTGGAAGCAAAAGACACAACTCTGTCTGTTAATTGGCTCATGTGACCTAACATGTATGGTTTGTTGGTATGTTTGTGAGTACAGTGAATCCTACGATCCCAGGGGGTGGCCCTTATTTTTTAAAATGGCAATTTTCTATTTATGATTACCCAATGGCACATACTACTAGAAGTATATTATTATGAAAATGGTTTATTTACATGAAGCAGGACTTTACATATGAGCTGTTTATGCAATATCTTTTTATAGAGGCCTACATTGTTTGGGGGGTATAGTTTTCCTTTAATGAAAACTACTATCAGGGGGCAAGATAATTTTATATTCAAAGAATCAGTTTCTGTGTTGATCAGACTTGCAAAATGGTCATATTTTTTTACTTAATGAAAAAAACACATAAACAAAGTCACTTTGGGTGGTTTGAAAACATTGAACAGTTGGACTAAATCTGTACATAATTTTCCTTTGATGCCATGGTCTAGCGGATTGCATGATATAACTAAGCACACCGGAGGGATCTAAAATAAAATAGAATTATTTTTTTAATTTAATGCATGTTTGCATAAATGTGTTGTAACACTAACTTACATCTATTTCCAAATGGTCAATGGAGTTGCACTTAAGGTAAATCTTTGTTTCAAAAGAGCAAACTGATTTTTTTTATATATGTAATTTTGAAATCTGACATTGGGGCTAGCTATATTATCTGTTTCCAATGTGCCCCAAGGCATGTGACTTGTGCTCTGGTAAACTTCAGGGAGTGATATCACCCCCTCCCCCAGCAGCCCATCAGCAGAACAATGGGAAAGTAACCAGTTAAGAGCTGCCTGGTAGATATAAGAACAGCACTAATAGTGAAAATTCACGTCTCACTGCGACTCGTTTACATTGAGTAACAGAAACAAAGCTGTTCCATCCAAAAATGTGGATTCTAGTCCCTGCAAAATAAAGATAGCGCATATGAATTTCCATGGCAGACACATTGTCTCCTACCAATAAAACTGCTCCTCTCTGTGTACAAAACACACCCAAATGCATTTTCTGCTTTATTTTTATTATTTAAGGGTCGAAGTGGCTTTGCAGAAAGAAATGCAGCTTGTGGACGCATCATTTGTGATATTGAGATTTCTGCCAAGGAGTTAATTCGCTGTAAAAGCTATCATTTGTCTGAATTGGTACATCAGATACTGAAAGCAGAGAGAGTTGTAATCCCACCTGAAAACATCCGCAATGCATATAAGTAAGTAAAAATGGAAAGGACATGAGTAGATAAGATATATGTAGATGGCATGATGATCTAATCTATGCTATTATATATTTATTGTATATCTTCATATACGAGAAATTTGTTTAAGTTTTGCTTGCTATCAACAGTTCCATTAAAGTAGGGATGCACCGAATCCAGGACTTTTTCAGCAGGATTCAGATTCGGACGATTCTGGGAAATAGCGTGACTTTTTGTCACAAATCAAGGAAGTAAAAAATGTTTTCCCTTTCCCACCCCTAATTTGCATATGCAAATTTGTAGTCGGTTCGGTATTCGGCTGAATCTTTCGAAAAGGATTAGGGGTTTCGGCCGAATCTAAAATAGTGGATTCAGTGCATCCCTACATTAATTAGGGGTATTGAACCCGAAACATGTGTTTACCACTGCCTGGAATAAAAAGTTGTTTGCAGTAATAACTGCTGGAGTTCATCTTCCTATACTTGGATCATCCCTACATTAAGGGGCAGATTTACTATGGGTCGAATATCGAGGGTTAATTAACCCTCGATATTCGACTAGGATTTAGCGCAGGAAATTCAATCGATCGAAGGATTATTCATTCGATCGAACGATTAAATCCTTCGAATCGAATGTTTCGAAGGATTTTAATCCAACGATCAAATGAATATCCTTCGATCAAAAAAACTTGGGCAAGCCTATGGGGACCTTCCCCATAGGCTAACATTGTGTTCGGTAGCTTTTATCTGCCGAACTAGGGGGTCGAAGTTTTTTTTAAAGAGACAGTACTTTGACTATCGAATGGTCGAATAGTCGAACGATTTTTAGTTCAAATCGTTCGATAGTCGTGGTCGAAGTAGCCCATTCGATGGTCAAAGTAGCCCAAAAAAAACTTAGAAATTCGAAGTTTTTTTAATTCGAACCCTTCACTCGAATTTAGTAAATCTGCCCCCATGGTATAAGTAAGTCAGCTTGGGGGACACAGGGACCTTGGGTATAGCTAGTACCACTAGGAGGCAGGACACAACCACAAAACAAAACTGACTCCTCCCTTGCTGGCTATACCCCCAGCAGGCGGAGCCTAAAGCCAGTTTGAGTTGTGTCCTCAGGAGGTTAGGACGTTTTTTATTTTTGCTACTCTAAAAGTCAGCTAAGCTGACACCAGGGGCAATGCAGACCCTTTACACAACGTAAAGGCTCTTAATGTTATCCCCCAACGTGGGAGCCTGTCTCCGGGGTCATCTTGTGCTCTGGCACAGACCATCCAGCTCACAGAATGTCTCCCTTCCTTGCAGGAGGAGCAAGTGCTGGCCGGCAGACAAGGAGAGCATTGGATCTTTTGGGCCTGAGGTAAGTCTGTTTCCTCAGCCCCTATCCTCTCTCTCTCTATTCCTCCCAGGCATGAGTACACTGGATAAGGATTCCTATGCCTGGCCATGCTATCTATAGCGGAAAGGTCCCTACTCCCCCTCACTTCTACCTTCCCTGTTAGGACTCTATGGGGCGTTTCTATCAGGGCCCTAAGGCCCTGCTTGGAGGGGTGACAGGCGCTCTCCGGCGCCATGCGGCACTTTCCTCTTTGGGTGACTTGGTGGGGGAGCGCCGACTTCAGCGGCGCTTCCTTCACTGGCGGGGAATTCGTTGCGCGATCTCGCGCATGCGCAGAACGCCCTCTGGCGCCATGCGTGTCTCCTCCTCTCCGTGCGTGCCGCCATTTTGGATCAAGTGGCGCACCCTACGCGCGCATTTCACAGACACTGAGAGGCACAGCACACAGGGACGCAGAGATCTCCTCGCCCTTACCAGGTTTCTAACAAACTACTCCTCCTTCCCTGCATTCTCCTCTGCAGGCTAGCGTGTAGTTTTGCCCTCTGGGGGTTGGGGAGGCCTCCCTTGGCTTAGCAAATTCAGCTACCTTGCCACCTTAGCCATCATCATGTCTGATGGGCCAAGTGAGGGTCTCTTTTCCAGGGCCGCACCCACTGCCTCTGTTACCTATTTAGCCTGTGCCAAATGCTGCAAACGTCTCCCACGAGGACACAAGGATCCTCTATGTGTTAATTGTAAGTCTCTGGTTACTGATCCCCCAGTACCTACTCCACCTCAGAATCAGGTCATTCAAGGGGACTCCCCAGCTTCTAGCAGACCGGCTTCCCCAGCCAGGGAGCAATCCACTCCAGAATGGGCATCCCAATTGGCCACGGGAATCCCCAAATTAGCTCAGTCTCTGGACAAGCTGCTTGCCCGGCTAGATAATCCTAGACCTAGGTCTTCTAAGCGCAGGGCCCCCTCTCCGTCTGATGACGACAGTATTTCTCCTCCCAGGCACCAGTCTCCTTTTCCACCTGACTCTGGGGACGAGGACCACTCAGACGGCGAACTATCTTGTAGTTCCGGCCATGACGAGGAGGACTCCCATAAATTCTCTTCGGAAACTATTGACTCCCTGATTTCATCTGTACTGGAAACTCTTAACCTGCAAGACACAGGGGCCACAGCTGAGTCCTCAAAGGCTCTTTTCAAACGGCACAGTAAGACATCACCTGTTTTTCCCTCTCATTCTCAGCTCGATCAAATTATTCAACAAGAATGGGACAAACCAGAGAGGCGCTTCCAAGCCAACCGTCGATTCCTCAGGCAATATCCCTTTGCGCCTGATATCACCGACAAGTGGTCCTCTCCACCATCTGTCGATGCTCCTGTCTCTAGACTTTCCAAAAACACAGCATTACCAGTCCCTGATGCCTCATCCTTCAAGGACTCTATGGACAAAAAATTAGAGAGCCTGCTACGATCCGTTTTTTCTGCCTCTGGTGCATCCCTTCGCCCAGTGATTGCCATAGCATGGGTCAGCCGGGCTATCCAATCCTGGTCCGTTAATCTGGTTAACGCTATAGCGGAAGGAGTTCCGCGCCACGAACTTTCTCAACTCGCCTCACAAATCAAGGAGGCAAATGACTATTTATGCGAAGCTTCACTTGACGCCACACAAGTCATTAGCAGGTCCTCTGCCCTCGCCATTGCAGCACGAAGATCCCTTTGGATGAAATTATGGTCTGCCGACCTCTCTTCCAAAAAGTCGCTTACATCCATCCCCTTCAAGGGTAAACTCCTCTTCGGGCCCGACCTCGACAAGATTATTAATCAGGCTACGGGAGGTAAGAGCACCCTGCTGCCACAGCCTAAGGCTCGTCCCACTTTTCGTAGAGGAAAGTTTTTTCGTGCCCCCCAGAACAGAGGTTCCAGATCTTCTCCTCCAAGGACATCATTCTCGAACAGGGGTCGTTTTGGCAACAAGCAGAGACCTTCCTGGCAGAACAGGAAACACGTCTCCAAGACCACTGATAAAACTACCTCAGCATGACGCCATGCTTCCAACACCAACTCCTGTGGGGGGGAGATTAAGACTTTTCGCAGATGCATGGGTCACACTCATTCAAGACTCATGGATTCACGAGGTCGTCACCCGAGGATACCACCTGGAGTTTTCATCTCTCCCCCCCCCACGTTTTTTCATGTCACGGTTCCCACCGGGATCGGACAAACAATTGGCATTCCAAGACGTTATCGCCAGTCTTCTGCTCGCAGAAGTTATTATTCCGGTTCCTCCTGCGGAGCGATTCAAGGGTTTCTATTCGAACCTTTTTGTTGTTCCCAAAAAGGACGGATCCGTTCGACCTATCCTAGACTTAAAAGAACTAAACAAATTCCTCCGTCCTCGGAAGTTCAAAATGGAGTCCTTACGATCCGTCATTGCAGCGATGTCTCCGGGTCAATTTCTCATGTCTCTCGACATCAAGGACGCTTATCTGCATGTGCCCATTTTCCCTCCGCATCAGAAGTACTTGAGATTTGCCTTCCAAAATCGTCATTTCCAGTTCACAAGTCTGCCGTTCGGCCTCACCTCGGCTCCTCGAGTTTTCACCAAGATTATGGCTGCGGCCACGGCAGACATTCGCAGTGCAGGGATAGACATCACTCCCTACCTCGACGACTTACTGATCAAGGCACCTTCCTTTCAGGAGGCTCAACCAGCTCTAAAGACCTCCATGACCAAACTGCAAGATCTGGGCTGGGTTCTCAACCTCACCAAATCCTCGCTAATACCCAGCCACTCCATGGTTTTCCTGGGCATGACCTTCAACACGCAGTCTCAAACGATATCTCTACCGATCGAGAAGGTGGTCTGCCTACAAAGATTGGTGACGAGTCTACTTCAGAAGCTGCGAGATTCTGCATGAAGGTTCTGGGAGTTATGGCATCCACCATAGAAGCAGTACCTTTTGCCCAATTCCATCTCCGGGACCTTCAGTGGAACATTCTCTCATCCTGGAACAGGAACTCCCTGCTACAGGAGATACCCCTCTCTCAACAGACGAGGTCATCCCTCCTCTGGTGGTTACAGACCCCTCATCTCACCAAGGGCAGGTGCCTCGGCGAGCCTTGCTGGCGTATCCTGACGACCGATGCGAGCCTCTTCGGTTGGGGAGCGGTTCTAGAGGGGCGGTCGGCTCAAGGGAAGTGGAACCAGCACGAGAAACATCTGCAGATCAACCTGCTCGAGATCCGGGCAATTCGGCTTGGCCTCCTCCACTGGCAACAAGAACTCGAAGGCCAAGCGGTGAAGGTTCAGTCGGACAACTCGACAGCTGTGGCTTACATCAACCACCAGGGCGGTACAAGAAGCAGAGGGGCGCTAAACGAGATAAAGCTCATCTTTCGGTGGGCCGAAGCTCGCAATGTTCACCTGTCAGCCATTTACATCCCGGGGTTGCTGAATTGGGAAGCGGACTTCCTCAGCCGTCAGTCCCTCGACCCGGGCGAGTGGTCACTAAACGACGAAGTCTTCCAAGAGCTGTCGCTTCGGTGGGGCATACCAGAGGTGGATCTCATGGCAACCAGGCACAACAGGAAGGTTCCGACGTTCCTGGCTCGTTACAGGGATCCCCTGGCTCACGATGTGGACGCCATAACGGCCCCCTGGCCCTTTCGACTAGCGTATGCCTTCCCGCCTCTGCCTCTCATTCCCAGAACCATTCGAAGAGAACGGACCACGCTTATCCTGATAGCACCAAGGTGGCCCCGTCGGGCCTGGTTCTCGGACCTCCTCAATCTCTCCGTGGCGGAACCATGGACTCTGCCATCACTGCCGGACCTTCTCACCCAGGGACCGATACGGCATCCAAACCCAGGATGCCTCAACTTAACGGCCTGGCTCTTGAGACACGAATCCTGACACGGAAGGGTTTTTCCAAGGCCGTCGCACTCACAATGTGCGCAGCTCGTAAGCCAGTTTCAGCCAGAGCCTACTATAGGGTTTGGTCCACCTACCGACAGTGTTGCTCTAAACTCAAGGTGAAGTTCCGGGAGTTTTCCATTCCTCACATCCTGGAGTTCTTGCAAGAGGGCCTCTCGCTGGGCATGTCTTTGGGGTCACTAAAATCTCAAATTTCAGCCCTGTCAGTTCTTTTCCAACGACGTCTAGCTGTACTTCCTGATGTCAAGACCTTTATGCAGGGAGTGGCCCACGTGGCTCCCCCTGTTAGAGCAACCTTTCCTGTTTGGGACCTCACGCAAGTGTTACACGCTCTTCAACTGCCTCCATTTGAACCTCTCGCCTCAGTGCCGCTTCAGTGGCTCACCTGGAAGACGGTTTTTCTCCTTGCCATTGCCTCAGCGAGACGTGTCTCCGAGCTCAGCGCTCTTTCATGTACGGCTCCCTACCTCGTCTTCCATCTTGACAGGGCCGTTCTTCGCACCATCCCTTCGTTCCTCCCAAAGGTCGTCTCTGAGTTTCATCTTAACCAGGAAATTGTTGTGCCATCCTTCTGTCCGGCTCCGGCAAATTCTAAGGAACGAGCCTTACACACCCTCGATCCTGTCAGAGCTCTGAAGTTCTACCTGCATAGGGTTCGAGAGATCCGTAAATGCGATGCCCTGTTGGTGCTCCCTTCAGGACCTCGACAGGGCTGTCCGGCTACCAAGCAGGCCATCTCCCGCTGGATCAAACAGGCTATCCAGAGAGCTTACACGGCAAAGGGGAAGGATCCCCCGACCAGAATCACGGCTCACTCCACCAGGGGTGTGAGTACTTCCTGGGCGTTCCGTAACCAAGTTTCGGCCGAGTAGCTGTGCAAAGCGGCTACGTGGACTTCTGTCCATTCTTTTTCCAAATTTTACCACTTTGATACCTTTGCGGCATCTGACACTCGATTCGGCAGAAGGGTGCTGCAAGCTGCGGTGGTTTCTACTTAGGCCTCTTTTCCCGCCCGGTTTCTGGGGACAGCTTTGGTATGTCCCAAGGTCCCTGTGTCCCCCAAGCTGACTTAGAGAAAAGGAGATTTTGTTTACTTACCGTTAAATCTTTTTCTCTTCAGTCACTTGGGGGACACAGGGCTTCCCTCCCTGGATAGAGGCCTTCACTCCTTCAGATATGTTTTGGTTAAATTGAGTTTGGAATGTTTTTTCCATATCTAGTTTTATTCCTGTTGACTTTTGTACAAACTGGCTTTAGGCTCCGCCTGCTGGGGGTATAGCCAGCGAGGGAGGAGTCAGTTTTGTTTTGTGGTTGTGTCCTGCCTCCTAGTGGTACTAGCTATACCCAAGGTCCCTGTGTCCCCCAAGTGACTGAAGAGAAAAAGATTTAACGGTAAGTAAACAAAATCTCCTTTTTTATATTCAATTTTGAAATCTGACGTGGGGCTAGACATTTTGTCAATTTCCAGATCAGTAGCACTTCCAATGTATTTTAGTACATTTTTATTTAGCCATGGAGTGCTCTCACAATTTTTCCTTTTTGTATTGTAGCAGATTTATTCTGTTTGGAAGTTCAGCAGCTATGCTGCAGGCCAGGCTTCCATGTGGTTGTAGCACCCCCATACCTGTCTCTTTAAATGGTGTAACAATGCCTTTGGAAATGGGTGTTGGTCTGGGTAGTTTCTCTCTCTTAAAAGCCGCAAGCGGGGGAGGATTAATCTCATGGAACCAATGCTGGGGTCTAGGTTATCTCTCCCCTTTGAAAGCTAATGGCGGGGGAGGACTAAGCCCTATGATGAAAACCAATGCCCAGGTCGGGAGACCTTATTTTTCAGGTAATGCTCTTATGCCGGGAGGCTTTAGCATTTGAAATTATGACCAGAGGTAAATAGTTAGGGACCGCCATATGGGTTTTACCTTGACGTGGTATGGTGGCTTATCAATCTTATGATCATAATTTTGTAACTAAAAAACCCCCTGTCTTTGTAAATACATGCATCTGCATAGATTACTGATATGACAGGGGCCCAGGGAATGTGCATTGATCAATTTTTCTTCTTTTTTTCTATGTCTGTAGTTAATTTGGCCAGATCAGTAGCACTTCCAATGTATTTTAGTACATTTTTATTTAGCCATGGAGTGCTCTCACAATTTTTCCATTTTGTCAATTTCCCAGCTGCCCCTGGTCATGTGACTTGTGCCTGCACTTTAGGAGAGAAATGCTTTCTGGCAGGCTACTGTTTTTCCTTCTCAATGTAACTGAATGTGTCTCAGTGGGACATGGGTTTTTACTATTGAGTGTTGTTCTTAGATCTACCAGGCAGCTGTTATCTTGTGTTAGGGAGCTGTTATCTGGTTACCTTCCCATTGTTCTTTTGTTTGGCTGCTGGGGGGGGGGGAAAGGGAGGGATATCACTCCAACTTGCAGTACAGCAGTAAAGTGAAAAAAATCAGTTTGCTCTTTTGAGAAATGGATTTCAGTGCAGAATTCTGCTGGAGCAGCACTATTAAAATTTGATTTTTTTTTCTTCCCCCATGACCGTATCCCTTTAATCCAAACTAAGAAATAATTAATCCTTTTATTTAATGTAGGGATGCACTGAATCCACTTTTTTGGATTCGGCCAAACCCCCGAATCCTTCGTGAAAGATTCGGCCGAATACCGAACCGAATCTGAACCCTAATTTTCATATGCAAATTAGGGGTGGGAAGGGGGAAACATTTTTTACTTCCTTGTTTTCTGACAAAAAGTCATGCAATTTCCCTCCCGCCCCTAATTTGCATATGCAAATTAGGATTCGGGTTCGGCTGGGCAGAAGGATTCGGCCAAATCCGAATCCTGCTGAAAGGCCGAATCCTGGCCGAATCCCGAACCGAATCCTGGATTCGGTGCATCCCTAATTTAATGTTTACATGATTTTCTAATAGGCTTAAGGCATAAATATCCAAATAACGGAAAGAACCCCCAGGTCGTGAGCATTCTGGATAACAGCAGGTCCCATACCTGTATATCTTTTTTGACTGTACCTGTTTGTACAGTTACAGGAACTGACCAGCAGGTGACGCTGTTGTTACAAAATTTATCTTATTGGTAGTTAATGAAAACTTAAATAACTCTGAAACTGAAAAAAAAAATTTTTGAATGTAAATTTTAAAAGTGAAGATCTCTTACTAGAGCAGCCCATTCATATACTGATAATTGAAACAAAAACAATATAAACATTGGCATACATGTTATTGTAACTTGTGTGAACCTATTCAGCACAGGGGTCAATCAGTGAAACGCTGATGACTACTGCGAGTTTGTATGGTATTCTGGTAATACATGGGTCACTGCCTTAAATAAAGGTTGTCAATTACATCACTGCATCTTTGCCTATGTATTACTAAAGACCTAATGTCATGTTTTGTATAGTTCTGAAATAAATCAGGCAGACTTCAAGGTTTGTTTTTAATTATAGCATATACTTGCTTTCCTTAAAGGGATGGTTAATCTTTAAGGTTTAAGCAACTTTTCTATTGGTTTTCATTATTTTTTATAGTTTTATAATTATTCGCCTCTAGTTACTCTTTGCAGCTTTCAAATGGGTGTTGTTGACCCCTTCTAAAAGTAAATGCGTTGTAATGCTACAAATGTTTTATTGCTAATTTTTGTTACTCCTCTTTCTATTTAGGTCCTGTCCTATTCGTATTCTGGTCTCCTATTTAAATCAATGCATGGTTGCTAGGGTAATTTGGACCATAGCTACCAGATAGTTTAAAATGCAAATTGGAGAGCTGCTGAATAAAAAGATAAATAACAAAAAACTTTAAATAATACAAAATGAAAACCATTTGCAAATTGTCTCAGAATATCACTCTTTACGTCATACTAATAGTTTTTTCAAATGTGAACAATCCCTTTAATAGGATTCTTTCACTTGCAGTGATTCAGTACATCTTCTGTACATGCTGGAGAACACCTGGATTGATGCAAAATTCATCCTTCAGATCATGTGTGAGCTGAATGTTCTTCCCCTGGCCTTACAAATCACAAATATTGCAGGCAATGTCATGGTAAGGAATTGTACATTATAGAAACGATTTAACAAATGTTTAAAGGGGTTCTGGGGCAACTTTACAAGTGATTCCACAAAGGGAAGGTTAGAAATTGTGTTTTTTTTACTTTTACATTGTTATAATTGTTATATAATCAAAAGTTGGACCTACTCCATTGTGGCTAGAGAAATCACTTGCAATGACTTGGATGACTCCTTGGACAAGCATAGTGAACTCAAAGTCTACAGTTAATTTAGTATAGGTATAGGGTTGTCATCCATAGATGCAGGTTTCTTTCAGGTCTGGCTTTTACTCCGGCAGACCATTAGGCTACATTGCAACTAGGCTGGATGGGACTACAGCCCTATAAGACCGAAAACTAGTTAAGTTCTGGTTTTAAATGATGCATGCACCCCTCTATTGATCGTGAATATGGTTTTACTGTTATGTGTACTAGACCCACCCCAGTTTGGGGGGGGGGGGGTTGGAGTGGGAAATTTAGGAATATTGTTCATATGTTGATTCAACTCTCTCCTTCTCCTGTACTCTGCAAGCAATAGCACTCATGCTGCCCTCTCAAGTGTATCCCATAAACTATTTCACTCTCTAATATTATCTCATGGAACACCAGGAGCCTTAACTCTTACATTTAAACGTAGTCTTATGCACAACTACATTAAAGGAAAACTATACCCCCAAAATTAATACTTGAGCAACAGTTTTTATTTAAATTAAGTGGCATATTAAAGAATCTTCCCAAACTGGAATATATTGCTCATTTACATCTCTTGCCTTGAACCACCATTTCGTGATGGTCTGTGTGCTGCCTCAGAGATCACCTGACCAGAAATACTGCAGCTCTAACTGTAACAGGAAGAAGTGTGGAAGCAAAAATCAGAACTCTGACTGTTAATTGGCTCATGTGACCTAACATGTATGGTTTGTTTGGTTTGTGTGCACCGTGAATCCTAGGATCCCAGGGGGTATAGATTTCCTTTAAGAAGCATGCACCTTCTATTCTGCTATAGGAAACTCACCTGACAGGACAAAAAATCCTCTCCCCTAAAAGACACGGGGGGGTATCTATTCTAATTAGGAAAAACACAAAATTTTCTCTGAACCATGGGTTTTACAGACCACAATGGTTGCCATATTATTCTTTACTGCACTCTATGCAACAAATCCATAACTATCATCATTGTGTATATACCCCCGCCATACACAATGGACCCACAGGCTAATCGCCTTCATTCCCAAAACACGGGTCAGATTAAATTAGCACAATGCTCCAGCTTGTAATTGCCTGGAGATGAAAACACTAATAGGGGAGTGAATACATCTTCTACTCAAGCACTCAGCAGTACTTTTCAAGGATTGATCTAGCATTGGTAACTACCGATGTCCTCCCCTTATTGATAAAGCACAGTTTTTACCTTGTATTCTAAGACCATTCTCCACTCCTACTCTCCCTCCATTGGTCCACCTCAGCGGGTTCAAGACTGTGGAGACTAAGATCCCTTTGGCTGTCTAATGAATTGGTACAAAGAGGGTCAACTGTGCAGTAGTTACAGACCTGAAACTCCTAGTATAATAGTTTGTGACGTACTACCAAAAGCTATACCAGTCCACAATACCCCACCCTAATAACACACTCTTTCCCAAGGACTCCCTCAGCCAACCTATAAATATCTTCCTCCTTCGTTTGTAGAAGCCCTCATTGTTGTGGTTCCAAAACTGGGTAACGACCCAGTGAAATTCATACCGGCCAATCTCCCTCATAAACACAGACGCTAAAATTCTTGCATAAATACTGGCCACATGACTCCAATGTTACACTGTCGATCTCATTCATCCGGATCAATCTGGCCTTATGCTGGGCAGATCCACCAAGATTAACATATGAAGACTATACACCAACATTTCTTCATGAAAATGAAGGCACTAGAGCAGCAGCCTCTCTTGATTCTGCAAAGGCCTTTGTTTCCTTGGGAGATCCTTCACAGATTTGATCTAGGTGACCACCATCAGGGGGGCTTAGGGGGTACAGTCAGAATGGGCCTAAATGGTTGCATGGCTGTGTGGCACTTTTTGGATTGGCTGGGCCCCCTTAACAGCGTGTGAGCAAACCCGAAGCAATGGAGCCAGGGCCAAAAACCATCCCAAAGCAGCGAGCAGCAGCTCCCACATCTGCAGTTATCTTTATATCTAAGCCAAGACCCTGATTCCACGGGACTGCTAGAATCATATAGACTCCTGCAGACCACAAGACCAGATCTCTCCCTTTCCTTTATACAAAGGATGGTATTTCATCTAATACTTTAGACATAAAGGTAACTACAGATGTAAATTCTGTGATTTCTATAGTACTTTGTGAGCACAAATCTCAATTGTCTGTCTAAAGGGGTTATATATTATACTTGCTCCTGTGCTTCACAGTATGTGGGGAAAACCACACTCAGTGCTTGTGAGTTTCGGAGCTTATATAAGCAATTGAAAGGAAAGCTTTTAAGTCCGGTTTGGCTAAGAATGTTCATGAGAATCATGATGGAGTTATGAGTATACACTTCCAAATTCTATATAAACTAAATTTTCAGATAAGAAGGGTTTATTTGGATAAGAGGCTATTGAAAAAGATGCCTTTTGGGTTTATCATCTTAACACTTGAACCTCTAGGGGGAATGACTAGGGATTGGGAACTATTGTGTTTCTATTAAATATTGAGTATTTCATTCATTTATGGATTTGTTTTCCTTTTTCCTGTGTCTGTTTAAATGCTCTATATATTAATTTTAACTGGTAAATTGTGGTATAATATATCCACTGGAAGGGACATTATCAGGGTTATATTTTTATAGGTGTGTACTTCCTGATGTATTTATACATGTGTTCTGGAGGGGTCATGAGATTCCGATGAAGTGGCGTGACACCACGAAACATGTTAAGGGGCAAATTAATTTTTTTATGGTCAAAGCTGTCAAATTTGAATGGGGAGTTATTCAAATTCGATTTGAGTTTTTAAAAAAATTCGAGATGTATCATGGCCTTTTAAGAACGGAGGGAGGGAGACGTCCAGGGATACATTTTGAGTTGTTTGCAGCCTTCCTGACATTCAAGTTTTTTTCGGAGAAAACTTAATTCAATTTGAGTTTTCAGGTCGATTCCATTCATCAGAATTTAAAAAAATTATTTATTTTTAATAAATTTTGTTTTGTCAAATTTATGGGATTTTAGGGCCCGCTAAGTGTGTTGTCCCTATAGCGTGTTGGATCATGTTCTTTTCAAAAGGACAATAAAGAATTAATTATTTTAATATTGGTGTTGTCACGGGTGCTCCATGCAATGCTGCTGTTCATATTAACCTGCGTTGTGTTTGTACAGCTATGAATTATACAGAAGATATGTGTAGTCAGTAATTTTCTCTTTCACGAACAATTTGTGAAAAATAGTTTTATTGAAAAATAGTGTAAAATATTTGATATGTTTAATAGTGTAAAATAGTGTAAAATATTTAATATATTTTACAGGGATGGGACCTGTTATCCAGAATGTTCGGGACCTGGGGTTTTCCAAATAACGGATCTTTCTGTAATTTGGATCTTCATACCTTAAGTCTACTAGAAAATCATGTAAACATTAAATAAACTCAATAGGCTAATTTTGCTTCCAATAAGGATTAATTATATCTTAGTTGGGATCAAGTACAAGCTACTGTTTTATTATTATAGCAAAAATAATTTTTTCATTTGGATTATTTGGATAAAATGGAGTCTTTGCGGGATGGCCATTCCGTTATTTGGAGCTTTCTGGATAACTGGTTTCCAGATAACGGATCCCAGTAAAAAATGTTTCCCCCTTCCCACCCCTAGTTTGCATATGTGACTCCTCAATGTCTTACAATCTGTGTAACGATCTACCTTCCCTTCCCTGTTGTATCACCACAAAATTGTTTAAGTCCGTCTTCTCTTTCACTTTGGCTTAGATTTTTTTTTTTTTCTTTGTTTTTTCCGCATCTCTCGCGGGTGCATCAAATTCAGCTTGAAATTTCTAATGACTAAAAATGATCTAGTTTCATAGCATGTTGCTCTTACTGAACGAAGCAGCTGAAACAAACCGACTCTGTTGACAGAAATGATGTCTTGTCAGCGTATTCATCTTTCCAAAATCACGCTGGGCTGTTTTTAAAAAGAAAATGTCATTGTAGTGTGTGATTCCATTCCAAACCTGTTCTCTGTAACAAGTAAATGTCACTTTCTACCTAGACCCCAAAATACATTGAGCCCCTCTTTTTCTTTTTTTTTAAATGAGCTGGTCGGTTGCCTTGGGCATACTTCATACTGGCACAATCCGTAAAAAGTGGAAGTATTTGTAATATATTTAGAATTCTGTTACTTCTTAGTTAATATGTTGAAAGGCACCAAACCCAAGATTTCATATTCAATTTAGCTGAGTTCTAAGCATTTTTATAATGTAATCAAAGTTCTTTTTTTTTCCTGATCCTGAGCAGCTCTATTAAACTAAACTGGATATGTGGAATTTTTAAATGCCACAATTTTGAAAATATGGTTAACTATTTGGCCTCTTTGGTTAAATTGTAAAACCATGACTTGATATATTGATATATATATATATATATATATATATTTATATTTATAGTAGAACCCCCATTTTGCATCCTGATTTTAAGTTTTGATGGTGGTACCTGCTTGTCTAACAGTCTTAGTTGTGTCTAGGCTTATACTCGAGTTTCCCCAGTTTTCGTAAGTAAAATTAGGTATACTCGGGTCGGCTTATACTCGAGTATATACGGTACAAATTTTAAGAAATTATTTCCCTTTTCTCTTTAATTATTAAACAGTAGCTTTTACATGATCCCAACTTAGATATAATTAATCTTTATTGGAAGCAGAACCAGCCTTCTGGGGTTACATTATGTTTACATGATTTTCTAGTAGACTTAAAGGAGAAGGAAAGCTACTGAAGCAGTTTATTGCCAATAGATAAGCCACAAAAGTGCAAGCTATAACACTATATTTATTCTGCAGAATGCTTTACTATACTTGAGTAAACAGCTTTTGAAGTGTTCTCTGTTTAGGATAGCAACTGCCATATTAGCTTGGTGTGTCATCACTTGCTGCCTGAGTCTCTCCCTGCTCGCTCATAGCGCTGGGCTCGGATTACAGCAGGGAAGGGAGGAGAGATTGGGAGAGGAGCAAACTGAGCATGCTGAAGGCCGTGCCCTGGAGGTGTAAGCTGAAAACAGGAAGTCTGATACAGAAGCCCATGAGTACACAATAGAAGGAAAGAAATGTGCTGTTTCTTTTGATAGAGGACTCAGAGCAGCATTACTTTGAGGGTTTACTGGTGTATTTATATAGACCTTTCTGATAAAGCTTACTTAATTTTAGCCTTTCCTTCTCCTTTAAGGACTGAAGATCCAAATTACGGAATGATCTATTATCTGGAAAGCCCCAGATCCTGGTCATTCTGGATAATAGGTCCCATACCTGTACCTTGTACTTGATCCAAACTAAGATATAATTAATCCTTACTGAAAGTTAAACTAGCCTTTTGTGTTTATTTAATGTTTACATGATTTTCTAGTAGACTTAAGATGGCCATAGACGCAAAGATCTGATCGTACGAATCGAGAATTCATGGTCGGACATAACTTTCGTACGATTGTGGTCAGGGGCAGAACATCGGCTGATTTGTTCTTTTCTACTTTATTTGATCGGAATTGTTAGTGGCAGGTCGGGAGATGGGAAAGTCTGATCGGATCTTTGCGTCTATGGCCAGCTTTAAGGTATGAAGACCGGTTTCTGGAAAATACCACGTCCCGAGCATTTTGGATTAAAATAGTTTTTTTCTTTTTTTGCAGTCAAGGACATTAATGGGTGGACGCTCAGAAAGAAACGAGTACCTACTGCTTCACGCCTTCACAGAAAATAACTTCATAGTGCCAGACAAACCAGTGTTCAAGAAAATGCAGCAGACCACTGTGAGTGAGAGAAATATTTATTATAAAAGATTTATAAAGGGAACTGGGTGGGATTACAGATAAGGGCTCGGCTTCCTTCCATAGCTGGTCATGCTTTGTACATGATCGTGTGCATGGTAAGTTTATGTACAGATCACTAGAAGGTATTCTTTAAACTGTTATCCACAATAATCTGACCTGCCATACTGTCCAGTGTATTTTTTTATGTAAAGCCTTTTCCTTTACTCCCATTGCATCTTTCTAGAGACTAGTGATGGGCGAATTTATTCGGCAGGTGCAAATTCGCAGCGAATTTGCAAAATGGCCGCGAAAATTCGCCGCATCCAAAAAAAAAACTGATGCGGCATCAAAAATGAGACGCCAGCACCATTTTGCGAATTTTTTGCCTTTTTGGCAAAGTAACACGGCGCAAATTCGCCCATCACTACTAGAGAATTGTAATCTGTTATGGAAGATTTAGTAGGGCATAAAGGCATGATTAATGTAATACATGCACTGTCCCATTTAAAATGCTAAGCTCTCATTGATCATTTACTGTATTCAATCTTTTAACTGAATTATGATCTTGTGAAATGTGATCTGGTTTTTAAGGCAAATAATCATATCTTTTTTTTTCTAAATGGATTCTTCAACCATCTATTAAGTTAAAATTGTTTTAGATCTGTTGGCAGACTTTTTTTCTTAACTTTTCTTAATGGCAGGACTAGTAACATGATAAAAAAAATGTGTTTACAGGTATGGGATTAGTTATTCGGAAACCCGTTTTCCAGAAATCTCAATTACTTACCATAGACTCCATTGTATCCAAATAATCCAAATTTTTAAAAAAGGTCCTTTTTCTCTGTAATAATGGAACCGTACCTTGTACTTATACCAAACTAAGAAATAATTAATTCTTATTGGGAGCAAAACCAGCCTATTGTGTTTATATAATCTTTACATGATATTCTAGTCGACTTAAAGTCAACCTGTCAACCAGACATAAAAATCTGTATAATAAAAGTCCTTTTCAAATTAAACATGAAATCCAATTTTTATTTATTATTAAAACATTCATAGCTGTTGTAAGTTCATGGGGATGGACATCAGGTCCCCCATTCTGGTGCACAAACAAGATTCTGAGATGATGCAAGGCTTGTCTTAATAACAGTGTCCACAAAATAGCTCCTATAATTATGAATTCCCAGACTGAAGGAAACCAGATTCAAATAATTTATGTAGTGTAATTAAAGTTCATTTTGCTTGACTAATGTGATAAAATAGGATTTTAAATATATTTTTTGGGTGACAGGTCCCCTTTAATGCATGAAGATCTAAATTACGGAAAGATCTGTTACCCGAAAAACCACAGGTCCCGAGCATTCTGGATAACAGATCCCATACCCGTGTATAATATTTTATATGAATCTTTCATTTTGTTACTTTATTTCGCTTTATTGTTAGGTGGAGGACAATGATGAAATGGGCACGGATCAAAATAAAAATAAGAGTCGAAAGAAAGCTGCCTATGCTGGAGGATTGGTCCTGGAACCCAAAGTGGGTAGGTTCAATTAAGAATATATTTCCCCAGTATTAAACTTATTCCACAAATGAAACTGAAAAGAACAAGCTTTTTTTTGTTGGAGAAGAACACATTTTCCCATGGATTTTGATTCCCAATATAAACAGTTCTATAGATGAAGACACACTTATTACATATAGGGGCAGATTTATCAGTGTGAGATTAGCACTCGCCACAGAAAAATTCTCTTTCTATTGATTCATATATAATTTTTAGAATCATATTTATCAATGGAGTTCATTGGAGTTCTGTGGTGAGTTCTAATCTCACACTTTGATAAATCTGCCCCTAAAATTACATTTGATCCCTAAAACCCCAGAAATGTTACAAAATAAAAGTAAATTTAAACATCAATTGTGCTTAGAAAATTAGAAAAATAGGAGCCCTTGACTATTAGTCCACTAGGCATTAGTTCAGGATTATGAATATAATGGCTAGTAGTACAATCCAATTTAACACAAACCATGTTAGGACATTTTAGGGTAAGTCCACACAGGTCGTTTTGGGGAGATCTGGTTGCCTGGCGACTAATCTAAAAACGCCAGCGCTAATCACACGCGGCGGTTCGTTTTCCGAAGTCACCCGAACTTTCCTCGTGAAAACTAACCGACGTGTGTGATTAGCGCCGGCGTTTTGTTTTCATTTTAGCCGGCGTAGAGTCAGGGAAGGCATTTGGGGAGATTGCTTGCCGCAACAACGAGGCGATTAGTCGCCAGGCGAGCAAATCTCACCAAAACGCCCTGTGTGGCCTGACCCTTAAGGAATAAACAATCTATTCTGGATGTATTTATGTGGTTTACTGATTTACATTTTATAGCTTTGGTTATATGGACTTCTTTAGCAAAGGTTCCATCCTGCCTCGTATAGTTACTGCTGCACATCTCTTGGTAGTTTTTTGCTCCTCAAACACTCTCTGCTGCTCCACTGGTGGTCGTTTGTTGCTCAGTCTTTGTTTATTTTTTTATTTTTTTTTAGGTTTCTATGACAAATTCATCTTGCTTCTCGATTTCAACAGTTTGTACCCCTCCATCATTCAGGAATACAATATCTGCTTTACTACAGTGCACAGAGAGGCTCCCTCAACACAGAAAGTAAGTCGTCAGGTCTTCTGTTTGGTAAACATACTGGGCAAACTACAGTATTTCTACTTTCCTTTCCATATGTCATTCTGCTTCCAAACCCTCCCTTTATTTCTTCTCTTATTATGTCTGTCATTTTCACTCCCTTCCCACTAAATTTCATTTTCCCATTTCCCTCTGAGAATCGAAAAATAATTATATAGTTCCAGCACCCTAATAAAATATTTAGATTTATCCTGTAAGTCACAGGGGACTGTTTGATGTGAAGCTAGTATAGGGCCTAAGTGTGCAAAGTAGTGGGACCCCCTATGTCCTAATAATATAAGGCTTTAGTGCACCCTCAGTATGGCTTTCTGTGCCCAGTGCACCCCTGGTATGCCAGGCAGTTCCCAATATACCCAGGGAATGTCACACATGTAAGAAATTGCATGTATGTTATTTCTCACAGTCACCAGGGCACTTACTGTATGTTATGCAACTCCCAGCCAATTACAGTGCACAGAACACCCACTATATATCACACAGTGGTGTCTCAGTGCACCCAGTGTAGGTTATACTGTGCCTGGTATTACAGGTATGGGATCCATTATCCAGAAAGCTCAGAATAATGGAAAAGCCATCTTCCATAGACTCCATTATAATTAGATAATCCTACTTTTTAAACATGATTTTTTTTTTCTGTAATAATAAAACTGTACCTTGTACTTGAACTAAGGTATAGTTAATCCTTACTGGAAGAAAAGCCAACCTATTGGATTTATTTAATGTTTACATGATTTTCTAGTAGACTTAAGGTATGAGAATCCAAATTATGGAAAGATCTGTTATCTGGAAAACCCCAGGTCCCGAGCATTCTGGATAATAGGTCCCATACCTGTACCAGTTTAACCATGTATGCCACTTCTACAGTATGTCTCATAATGCTGAGTGCTGGCTAAAAGTGTCAAGTGCACCCAAGATATGTGACACAGTACCTAGCATAGCCACAATCTTCTAGCAATACCCATCGACAGTATGTCTTATAGTGCACAATGCACCCAAGCTTTGTCACACAGCATCTAGTAAACCCACAGTATGTGAACAGTATGACATACAGACTCCAGTGCAGCCACTGTATGTTATGGTGTGCAACCCAGCACAGCAACACAATCTCCAGAGCCTAATGAAACTATTTAGATCAGGGGTAGGCAACCCGCGGCTCCGGAGCCTCATGCGGCTCTTCATCCTGCTTGCTGTGGCTCAGTCTTGCGGCTTTGCCTGTCACATCGTCTATAGAGCCCTCGCACCTGCTGTCGGCTTCTTGAGTGTGCGACCGTGGTAAGCTAACCCTTAGCTTACCGCTGTCGCACACTCAAGCTGCCGCCAGCAGGTGCGTGGCCTGTATAGACATCTCAGGCAAGACCGAGCCGCAGCAAGATGATTCATTATGGTCCTTACCGTGGTCGCACACTCAGAACAAGAGAGAAGCCTCCAGAGTCCAACTGCAGCAGTTGCGAGGGCTATAGACGTGGATGTGACGCATATTTTAATGACGTCTATAGCCCTCGCCTTTAAACAGATGAGAACATTAGTATTTAGGGCTATTCAGTGTTTAATTTATTTCAAAGTAGGCTTACACATGCACACTGCATATTTGTTTGTTGTATTCTGTTGTTGTAACAGTTAAAATAAAAAAATAAAAAAACGTTTAAAAGTTTATAAACTGTGTTCTGTTTTGCGGCTCCAGACTATTTTTCTTTAGTGGAAGAGGGGGCAAAATGGCTCTTTTGATCGTAAAGGTTGCTGACCCCTGATTTAGATGATAAATGAGAGATACACCCATCCGCTGACACACACAGCCATGGCACCCAAAATGACACATAACTCCAATGATTCATACAGTGCCTCACAACCTGATATGCACCAATACAATGCCATATAACCCTCAGTACAGATTAACACAAGTGTCCAGTTATCTCACAGTGAATCACAGAGTTTATTTTGCAACCATTGCATCTCACACCTTTTTAACATTGGTCTATCTGCATCCAATCTTTCTGAGTTAGTCTCTTGGCTAGTTTCCTGCCCATCTTCTATAGTTTTGCTTCTATGAACTCTTTTTGCCCCCAATAGTGTGGGTCACCTTTTTTCTTTACAGTTACATCCCCCTCTTCCTCCTAATACAAACACTGAATAGCTACCAATGTCTTAGCTTGTTATGACTTGTTGATAATGCTATGGTTAGTTTCCTCTTCATATGTTAGATATTACTCTAGAATTCTCACTGACCATGTTCTCCACATGCCCCTGGGTGAAGGGGACATTTGCATTAGACAAACTGAACTTAAATGTGGGTGAAAAAGTTGCTACAAATAAAAACACTGCATATGGCACCCATTTTAATCTCTATAAAATTACAGACTGAAATAACAGAATTCCTAAAGAATGAATCCATTTAAAGTAAGTGTAGGGCTCACTGGATCAGCATTCATGGATCGGTGGCACAGTGCTCTTCAAGAAAGTACTTCAGGTTGTTTGTGATGTTTATGGAAGACATACACTTGACCCAATATATTGGCACTCCTCATTTTTATTTAGCAGATTTTATTTATGCCAGGCTACTAAAGGAATTTATTACTTTGACTGCCAAACCACAGGGCTGTGAATTTTAGCAGATGCTACTGCAACTTACTTGTTATTCACCATATATATATATATATTGGATAGATAACCAAATAACACAATTCAGATAGTGGGGATAATAAATGGAACTTGGGTACACTGATATTTGTGTCCTGCCCTTACATAATTGACATGAATTTTCCTTTGAAAGTGCTGTCTCTGTTGTTGGTTCAACATTAATTAATACAGTTATAAATCTGGGCAAAGCCCAAATACATAGTACAGGTACTTATACACTGAGTATATAATCATAAACAGGAGAAATGTGGAGTAATTAAAAGCCAAAGTTGCAACTAGTGTTGCCTAATGCTTTAACCCTTTCAATGCCAGCTGATTCTCATACTTTATTTGCCTTCAGTGCCAGCTGTTATTTGAACAATTTCTGGATCTGGAGCATCAACACTAAGATGCCAATTTGCTGACCTGAATTTATGCTGCATGGAGCATCTGTATCACCTAAAGGAGAGGTACTTTGGGAAAGGTAGTGTTACCTGCTATTTGTGGTAACTGGTACTGGTCTGTTTTATTTAGTAGCTAGGTTTTGTTATCAGACATATACACCCACATATGTTGCATAGTATTATCTTCATAAAATCTACTCTTATTGCTACCTGTTCTGCCTCACTTTCTAAGCAAACTAATGGGAGAATTAAAACTCTTATTTTTGTTATCTAGGCATTGCTGTGTGTGTGGCACGAGAAAGGTTAATACCTTCTGATTTCAGAAGGCTTCACGTTGCTTTCTAAGCAATGAAAGTGTGATCTCTTTAACTTATCAAGTAGTCTTGAGAAAGCAAAAACTTACAACCTCAGGAATGTCAGTTGACTCAATCAGAATGGCACCTTGAAGATCGTTGGGAAGTTTATTGCAAAACTGTGAGGATCTTGACAACATCCAGATAGATAAAAAAAGATTATAAAATGATCCACTCTAGCAATATACTGCACATGCAGTTAAAAATGGAGCCCAATATATACTACTGGAGCAAGTGGGGTAAACCAACAGACAGAGCTCAGAGGGGACAACAGAAGGGGAAAATGGGACAAAACAAGGGTGCATGTGTAACATGGCACTACCACTATATGTTACTATTTTTATTTACATTTGGTGTATCCCTTGGAGGCCATTAGGTGGAGGCTCTCCGCAACAATATACCAGGTTTCCTATGCTCTACCACCAGTGCCAAGGATGGTTCCCAGTTTGACTGATTGCCAGCAGGCAAATGATCACTGTATGCTGCAGTATAATCCTGCCATAGAAGAAATCACCAGCCATTTCTAATGCAACATTTTTTCTATAAAGCCAAATGTATCACTTATATCTTCCCCTAATTTGTAGAATAGGGTCTGTGCTATCTGATGATAGTGCTGCCGCATGCCACTCAGGCTGCCGCATGCCACTCAGACTCAAGCTAGCTGGATAGTGACAGTTTATTTTAACTGACTTTGTGCCAGTTAGGAGCAGGGTGTCCAGGAGTTTTCCCTTGGAGATTTTGTGACTAAATTGTGGATTAGAGAGTCAGAGCGACATTTTTTTGCAGGAAAAAAGTTTTTTATTACAGAGAGAAGAACAAGAGAAGAAGTAGAAAGAAAATCTGCAGAAAAGGAATTCAAATGGATAAAAAAAAGAAGACGAGAAGCAGAAGCCCAGAGGAGACCCCAACTGGTAAGCACAGAAAACATAAGCCACATTGCTAATTATTTAATCATTCATTCTGGCATTGGGTAGTCCCAAAAAGTTATCAAAAATAATTGCTGATAGGTTACTGTTGGTAAATGTACTGTTGCTATATAGCATATGTTATGAGTTGTGCTATAGTACTTATGTTACTGAATCAGCTCCATAGTGTCCCAAATATATATATATATATATATAAAGAGGTCCCTGCACTCAACCCATTATCACTATATTTAAGACAGAGACATTTTGTGCATACTGCTACTGAAAAATGCCTTACCCTTTATACAACACAGGGATTGTTTGTCCATATATTGCAATATATTTAAGCTGGCCAACTACGTCATCCCATATCTGGCCAGTCTACGCTTAATTTTCATCTGATTCATTAAGAATTCCTCTGCTTAATTATACATTTTACAAAGGGACTAAGTTTTACCTGCAACTTACTTGCTGCTTTCAAAGTAAAACTCCAAACTTGGCTGCCCTTTTATTAGACACCAGTGGGATCACCTGACTATAGCTGGGAAGGGTGGGAGTTACAACATGGAGCTGGTCACTGCTCCTGTATAACTATAACACACAAGGGAAAGTTGTGCTCACCACTAATTTTTTAAACCATTAGGCGGGGTGCAATGAGGGTGTGACCACAAAATACATATAGACAAATACAAGAGTCCTCTGTACTCAACTCCTCTGGCCAGCTTAAATATATTGCAATATATGGACAAACAATTCCTGTTTTTTTTAAAGGGTAAGGCATTTTTCAGTAGCAGTATGCACAAAATGTTGCTGTCTTAAATATATTGATAATGGGGTTGAGTGCAGAGGACTCTTGTATTTGTCTACATGTATTTTGTGGTCACACCCTCATTGCACCCCGGCCTATAAGGGCCTATTTAGAAACATTCAAATTACTATTTTTTGACAAATTGGAACCACAAAAAGCATTAATATAAAACTTTGGCAAGTAAAAGCAGTTGACGTCCTTGACAAGTCAATAGGAGCTGTGCTGATCTTAGTGAACCTTTTTTTTAGCCATTCAGCGTTTTAGAGGTGTTTGGATTTTTTTTGCTAGTAATTGTCAGGAAAATGCAAATTTTTTGAGATTTTCAAGGTTTTCTAAATTTATAGAGCATTATTCAGCATTTTTGTTTGTGCTTTTTATATGTGGATATTTTAATAAATTACAAGGCAATAATGATTAATTTAGAGCAATGGAGTTTAACTGCTAAAATGGAAACGTTGATAAATACGCTTCTAGAAATTCCATAGGAATGAATAGAAAATAGGTGAGTTTTCTGTTTAAGCTCTAATATCACACTTTGATAAATCTACCCTTAGAGGCACATTTATCAAGGGTCGATTTTCAAATTCATGCAAGTTTTTTTAAAACTTCCATAAACTCCCATGAACTCGAAATTTATTATCAAAATCTAATTTTCTAAACTTGGTTGAATGGGATTGACCCAAAAACTCGAATCGAATTTAATTTGAAATTTTAAAAACTCGATTTGAGTTTTTTCTCCGAAAAAAAACTTGAATTGTCAGGAAGGCTGCAAACATCACCAAATTGATCCTGGGCCTCTCCCATTGAACTTATAACAATCAATTTGACAGGTTTCAAGGTGGCAAACAGTCAAATTTGAGTTCTTAAAAGGATCAGAGTATGATAAATATCGAAAATTTAAATTTGACTATTAAAAAGCTTGAATCCCAATTTGGATAACTCCCTGTCGAATTTGACAGTTTGGCCCTTAAAAAAACTCGAATTAGAAATTACACCCTTGTTTAAATCTTCCCCTAGTGTATATCTATGGAAACAATTTAAATCCATATTTTTTATTCCTCTAGACACAAGAGCACAGAAGAGGTATCGAGTGGACGACACAACTCCGCCGCCCTTCAATATCAACAACTATCAGCTCATAAAAAAGCTGGGGAAGGGCTCCTTTGGCAAGGTAAGTGAATAATCGGCAGTAGGGGTACATTATCCCTTATAATCCATGAGTGATGCTCAGAGTTCCCTGTATAACTCAGCCTGCAGCCTTGTGCCTTTATATGGTCACAGAGCAACCCCTCAGTGACTTCTAATAGCCTTATCATTTACAAGTAGTGGGTACATATCCCCTATATATACATGAGTGATACTCAGAGTTCCCTGTATAATTCAGCCTGCAGCCTTGTGCCTTTATATGGTCACAGAACAACCCCTCAGTGACTTCTAATATCCTTATCATTTACAGTAGGGGGTACATTATCCCTTATAATACATGAGTGATACTCAGAGTTCCCTGTATAATTCAGCCTGCAGCCTTGTGCCTTTATATGGTCACAGAACAACCCCTCAGTGACTTCTAATATCTTATCTTAATAGTACATTATCTATAAACATGATGATACTAGGAGTCTGTATATTCACTGCACTTGTCTATATGTCACAGAACAACCTCAGTATTCAATATCCTATATTGAGTAGGGTACATACCCCTTTATAATCATGAGTGATACTCAATCTGTATAATTCAGTCTGCAGCCTTGTGCCTTTATATGGTCACAGAACAACCCCTCAGTGACTTCTAATATCCTTATTTACAGTAGGGGTACATTATCCCTTATAATACATGAGTGATACTCAGAGTTCCCTTTATAATTCAGCCTGCAGCCTTGTGCATTTATATGGTCACAGAACAACCCCTCAGTGACTTCTAATATCCTTATCATTTACAGTAGGGGTACATTATCCCTTATAATACATGAGTGATACTCAGAGTTCCCTGTATAACTCAGCCTGCAGCCTTGTGCCTTTATATGGTCACAGAACAACCCCTCAGTGACTTCTAATATCCTTATCATTTACAGTTATCATAGGCTTCCACTACTTGGTCCATTAGTGACCATATTGCAACTAATTACTAGCTGTATTACTGGCACATGCAGTACTTCTTTATCAGAGTTGTTAGTCCATTCCTTTGTCTTGTAGCAATTAAAGGGGAACCATCACAAAAATACAATTTTAATACAATGTAGATCACATAAAAACAGTCAACTTTGTAAATATGATTGATTAAAAGTTATGTTTAGTTTAATAGCTAAAGATTTATAGCTGACTCACTGCATTCTCTCTGCATCATTAGTCCACTGAGCTCAAGGTCACGGTCGTGTTTTGATTGACAGGAGTAGGTTACTTTTTATTGGTTGCTAGGCTCGGCACAGGTATTTCACCTGCAATTTTTTTTGGGACATTAGGCCCACGTAACACATTCTCCTTGCAGGCATATCCTCATTTATTGCGCCTCTCTTTTTAAAAAATTGTGCAAGGTAAAATATATAAATTGTGTTTTTTCTCCATTGTATTTTATATGTAAATATTTTACCCAATAGCCAACTAAAAGAGACCTGTGCCAATGCTTACAGCTATATGAGTAAGCGCTTTTTAGAAGATGGCAGTGAAAGGCACAAGTCTCTTTTAGTTTTTTATTGGGTAGTTTCATATAGGCAACAAATTAGAAAAGGGTTTCCCTGGGCACTCAGAGGCCATGAGTGGGGCATTCCATTGCGATCAGGGCGCATTTGGTCAGGATAAGAGGGGCATATTGAAATGATCAGCGGGGTATACAGAGAGTATTAGCAGGGCACCCTTCAAAGTTGAATTATAAAATGTATTCAGTAGTTTGTGGTTTAATTTGGTATATAAAGGGATCTAAGGCTACATGCAGAGTTTCTTCTTGAGATGGACTAAAATGATGGCTATTAAAATGAAGACCTAAAATAAATACTCTCCTAGACTCCCCCAATAACAACAGCGGTAGGTAACAAGAGACTATGGGGAATAAAATCAGCACCTCAGTTATGCAGGCTGTGTAGCCTAGAGCCTTGAGTAGGGGACTTCACAGATATTCAGCATCATCTAGATAAGAAGTGGAGATAACATCCTCAGTGAGGAGTCTATAGTAGCGAGAGTTGGTGCCTATAGTAACAGTGGGATAATAGTCTCTGGGAAGGGAGTGTGACTGTGGGATAGCAGGTATAGTAGGGAGAGATGGTGTCTATAGTAACAGTGGATAATAGTCTCTGGGAAGGGAGTGTGACTGTGGATAGCAGGTATAGTAGGGAGAGTTGGTGCCTATAGTAACAGTGGATAATAGTCTCTGGAAGGAGTGTGACTGTGGATAGCAGGTATAGTAGGGAGAGATGGTGCCTATAGTAACAGTGGATAATAGTCTCTGGGAAGGGAGTGTGACTGTGGGATAGCAGGTATAGTAGGGAGAGATGGTGCCTATAGTAGTGAATACGACTGTGGGATCAATAGTGCGTTGTGCGTAAGGGAGTTGTGACTGTGGGATAGCAGGTATAGTAGGGAGAGATGTGCCTATAGTAACAGTGGATAATAGTCTCTGGGAAGGGAGTGTGACGTGGGATAGCAGGTATAGTAGGAGAGTGGTGCTATAGTAACATGAATAGATAAGCATTAGTCATCATGAGGGAGATGGAGCGTAAAAAGTGCCTAGGTTAATGGAAGCTATGCAAACCAAAAGGCTGCAGCATCGAAACATGGGACATTTGGGAAAGGAAATAAAAAAATAAGCACTTCAGAATCAGAGCAGCCAGATCTTCCCATCACCTTTCCCAGATAGAGAATACTTTACACCAATAGAATACAATAAAACACTTCGGGGCTCTCCCTCCTTTTGTGGTGGTACTTGATGTACTTGACTGAGAGAATGTGCAGAGCTGACAGCCTTACTTTTCTCACAAGGAGCTTCCAGAGTAACAGTTGGTGTGAGGATGCTATTCAGCATGGAGGAGGGTGGGACTTTGCTAGTTGCTAGGTGACATCATAGCTAGTGAGAAGCCACTCCCATTCAGCAGTAGCTTGAACTATCTCTCAGAGGAAGCACCCTCATTGCATGTAGTAATATGTCATTTTACAAAAAAAGTAAGCATTTCTGCTAAAGAAATATATTTAAAGATATTATTATTTCCACCTCAACTATCCATTTGGAGAATTTGATTTTCACGATAGATCCCCTTTAAGGCAAAACATCTATTTTACCCTTTATCTTGACCATCATATCCCTATATCCTGACTTGCACAGCTTTATGTGAATTTTTTGAAAGATGTTCTCTTTAGGGGTTCAGAATGTTTATACTTTCAGACATCATCTCTATGAGTTGTCCATTTTTGTCCATTTAACACATCAATAATATCAGATTTGTTTGTGTCCTTACAAGGGACTCAATAACAATTACTCCCTTAATGCTCCTTTTGTAGGTGATGTTGGCTTCTTATACCATCAAGAGCCAGCTCGTCGCTGTGAAGATAATAAAGAAGAAAAAGAAGACAGACTACCATGATATCGAGATGGAGGCTACAATACTGCGGTTAGGTCACACATGTCCATTTCTTAGTCGGGCATATGCAATCTTCCAAACTGAGGTATTACTATTATTACTACTACAGGGCTTCTCTTCCACTTCTTACAAATACTTACACCACTGACAAAATTATTTCATTTAATAATTTGCAATTTCGCAAAGCCCTGTTACCTCATAAGCAAATCTGAGCAGTACTCAGGATGGGCGCTGGTAGTAAGTATGTTGAGGGTGGGATCCATTAAATATGAGTTTTATAAGTGTTTTTATTTTTTGTAACAATAAATGGACACCAACAACATAAATTGACACATAAACATGCTTCTCTGCTCCGTTGAATTGCTCTGTTTGACAGGAGCATATATAGGTATCTGAAATTATATCTCTTTGTCTGTGGTAATGATATTCCTCTGTTCTGCTCTATCCAATTCTATTTTTGTACCTATTGTTTTATAACCAGTCACTCGTGTTGTTCATCTTGGAGTATGCCAGAGGTGGAACGCTGCACAAGCTTATCAAACGTCACCGATATCTGAACAGCCAGGAAGCACAGTAAGTGACAAATTTCTTTGGACGTGGTGGTAGCTCCAGGTTTCCTTTGCGCCAGTAGACGCACTAGCACCGAATTCCCCAAAAGAGGCAGGATATATATATATTTAATCTAATGATTTTTAATTTTTTTCTTTAAAAGGTTTTATTCGGCGGAACTTGTCCTGGGTTTGAGGTACCTGCATAAGTATGGGATTATTCATCGGTAAGAACATTGCTCAAATTCCTCTCTTTTGATTTCATTTTATTCCTGGGCCTATTTTCTACACCCTTAACATGTCTTATCCTTCTCATTTCAGCTCCCATCTTGCAAAACTCCATTGTGAATAAAAACCTGTCAATATACAGATCATCCCACATGTACCGTTGCTTAAAATTAGTCAAATAAATTATTGGTACTTTATGATAAGGCAAAGTGTAACTTGCTGGTGCCATCTGTCATCTAAATAGATGATGATAACACAATTGCACAGGCATATACACTTTATCTTGGCTCCTGTAGCCTCATTTTGCTTTATTGTGTCTATTCCTGTATTCTTAGTTATGTCTTACCCATGTTACTTTTTTATGTCTTGTTTTCATACTCAATCACAATCTTTCTGTTCTCCTTCAATTTCTGTTCTTATATTTCATTTTCTGTTTTCCATCATGTTCAGTTAATGGGTTAGGATCCCTTGTCATTTCTCCTATCATTCCCAGTTGACTTTCTCTGACTTCCTATATTTAATACCAAACTCATATGTGTTTTACAGCGACCTCGAGCCAAGAAACATCTTACTGGATGAAGAGGGACACGTGCAGATCGCCGATTTTGGCTTTGCCCAGGCTAGAAAGTTTGACTCAAAGGCTTGTCATGGTACTGGAGGAGCATCGGGATATATGGCACCTGAGGTATGAAATATAGTTTTTAAAGGGATATTGGCATGACCTGTTTTTTTATTTTACAGGTATGGGACCTGTTATCCAGAATGCTCGGGACCTGGGGTTTTCCAGATAACGGATCTTTCCGTAATTTGGGTCTTCATGCCTTAAGTCTACTAGAAATTCATTTAGACATTAAATAACCCCAATAGGCTGGTTTTGCTTCCAATAAGGATTAATTATATCTTAGTTGGGATCAAGCACAAGCTACTGTTTTATTATTACAGAGAAAAAGGAAATCATTTTTAAAAATTTGGATTATTTGGCTAAAATGGAGTCCATGGGAGATAGCCATTCCGTAATTCGGAGCTTTTTGGATATCGGGTTTCCGGATAAGGGATCCTATACCTGTAATATAATTTACTCACCGTTTTATATTATTTTTTTATTCCCATAGCTGCTGTATGCATTTTGCTCATATGCTGGGTTGGGGGAGGGTGTATACCATAGTGGTATTACTTTAGTTTATGAGCATCCCGTAATCCTAGTTATAACTGATAACATGTTGATTTAAATATCATGTAAGAACAGGCCACAGACTGGACAAAGTAGTAATGGCACCCAATGCAAATACTACATGGCCCAGTTGCATGCTTCTTGACATCCACGCTTATCACTCTCCCCCTCTCCGCAGCTCAGACTGCACACAAAATACCTCAAACTACTGCTTGGTTCACCCACCCCCCACACAGCTCAGCACTCACTATTCAATTGCCCCCCCCCCACTGCATTTCCTAGCTAAGAAGCTATGACTTTTAGGTCTCTAGCTATCTGTATAAATCAGTCCTTAAATTGTCTGTACTCATTATTTCAGGAAAAAAACTTAATC
This sequence comes from Xenopus laevis, assembly GCF_017654675.1. Taxonomy (NCBI): domain Eukaryota; kingdom Metazoa; phylum Chordata; class Amphibia; order Anura; family Pipidae; genus Xenopus; species Xenopus laevis. The sequence continues at coordinate 30,161,352 of NC_054374.1, read as the reverse complement.
AAAAATAATTTTGTTTAACGTGGATGGCAATGTTAGAAAACCCATTATTAAGGAGTTACAGATGAGGCAGGAATAATATGAAGAATTCTTTGAGTATTTCTTGTTGTTTGATGAATAATCCCATCTTTTCAAGGTTTTGGAGGACGTTCCATACAACTCATCAGCGGACTGGTGGTCGTTCGGTGTTGTCGTCTATGAAATGGCCACTGGCAAGCTGCCCTTTTCACCAAATGGAACCTTTCAAGAACAGCTGGACAACATCACTAACACGGAGCCATATTATCCAGAAACGCTTACACCTGAATTTCGTGACTTCATACAACAGGTTAGTAAAGAGTCACTGAAATTTTAATTGAACATTTAGTAAAAGAAAAGCTGTTGTATTTGCTGAATTGATTTTTTAACCAAAAAACTATTTATTTTTAAGAAAGTCTAATGGTTTCAAGGTACCTTTAATTTGCAGGAACAGTTGTGACCGCTAATATAGATAGTTCTCCAGAAGAGGTGGTCAGAGGCTCGATAATGCAGACACAGTCTTAAATGGGTGTGTTGTATCTAACAGCAAAGTCTTCTTCCCATTATAGTTTTTTATAGCTGTACTATGCATTGTTCTGGAGATTTCTCTGCTGAATGATGACTGTTGCTTTTCAGTATATTGGCATGTCTGGTGTCTCATCTCTGCCTCTGTCTTCTGTGTGTGTTGGTCTCTTTTCTACTTATGTCATGCCTCCATATTTGTGTTACATGCACTCCTTTCTTTTTCTGACACTTCCTCTCTGCCTTTTCCCTTCTAGTCTTCTCAATAATCTGCTGCTCCCAGGCCCAGACAGACAATCTGTGTATTCTTGCTAATGCTGTGGGGCTGCTGTAAGATGCCAGAGACAGTCACTGTTTAGTGGGGTTGTGGGGTCTTCTTGAGCCTCAGTGTACTTAAAATACTAGGACCTATTTTGAATCCTATTCCTGACATGGTTGCTGCCATTAAAGTAAACCTTTTGCTTGTGTCAAATGAGCCATTTTCCTTTTGACTTTATTTGGTTGTAAACCTCCCACAGTGTTTATATTAAACATTCCATTATGATTGCACAGCTATAGTAGTATTATAATCTAGAGGGTTCTCTTTTGAGGCGTTACATGATTTTAAGCACTGGATGCTGGCAGTTACTAAAGATGAGTTTGTGGGTATGAAATGATGATCTCTAATTAATATAAAAATTAAAATAATGTTTAACCTTTAAAATGCATTTCAACAGATCAGTATCTGCAGTGTTGATCAAATATCCAACACACTGATCATCTGGATGCCTGGAAAGGCCATTCACAGCATTAGCTATGAATTATTTAATTTTTCTTATTAAGCATTTAATTTGCAATTTCTTAAACAACTATTTATTTATTTATGTTCTAGCTCTTGAAGACGAAGGTAGAACATCGCCTTGGAGTCTACGCCAATGCCCAGGACCACCCATTTTTTTCATCAGTTAATTGGGAGACAGTAAAAGAACGAAGCATGGTGCCCCCTCTAAAACCAAGAATTGTAAGTGCATAACTGATTCCAGCAATTTAATAGCATTGAGCACTCCCCCGCGGAACATACACAGCACTCAGAGTCAACTTGATTAGTAGCATTTCTGCCTATCCTTTCAAGCAATTCCTATCTTGTTCTGATCCTTTCTGAAATGGATTTAATTTACTGTGTGAGACATTTAATAGACAGTCAAAAAACATCAATGGTCAGGGGCAGTACACATGTTTTTTTTATATGGACTGCAGGTGGTTTAAAATAAATAGTGCAGAGGGTACAATTCCCCTTACACAGTGGGGGTGACATGCAGGTGACCTGAAATCTGGTGACGTATGTGCAGATGTCCTGTCAATGGTACACTTATTTAGTCTGCATGTGCCCCAGCATGGCCATCCATGCAGGGAGTAGGCACTTGGTGAACACTGTCAGAGCAAACATGGTGAGGCACATTATATCATTAGTGTTTCCCCCATTTGGAGTTTGGGCTGTAACATTATCCCTTGTCCTCAGATTTCATTAAATACCCCTTACCCCGGGTGCCATCTTTGGGCTCATCCCTTGCCTTAGTTACAACTTGGTAATGATGCTATTAGTATGTTTCCTATCACTTTGGCAAAATGTAATAATTACTGTATAACTGTGTTGTTTTATCATTTCTTATAGAAACAAATTGATATGCTCAGCAACATTCCCTTCCCAGAAAACAAAATCAGAAAGACCGGCATGAACAAGGAATTCACCTACATAGATCCGAGTTGGCTAGACAAGTAATTGTGCCATCACCAAGGTAAAGGTTTGACGTAGGCTAACATTTTATTTCATCAATAGTTTAGTTAAGAATATTAATTTTAAGAATTAATTCTAGAAAATATTCCTGTGCTAAAACACAATTCTTTTGAGCTCTATTGACTGCCTCCCTGTATTTCCCACTGAGCAATCACTGCTATCATTAGACTCTCTTGTGTTCTGTGGTATCACCACAGGGGAGGGGGTATATATATATATATAGACAAATACTATAAACAACTTTCCCTTGTTTGTTATAGTTCTACAAGAGCAGTGACCAGCTCCATGTTGTAGCTCCCACCCCCTCCAACTATAGTCAGGTGATCCCACTGGTGTCTAATAAAAGGGCAGCCAAGTTTGGGAGTTTTACTTTCGAAAGCAGCTAGTAAGTTGCAGGTAAAACGTATTCGTCCCTTTTATAAAATGTATAATGAAACCATAGAATTCTTAATGAATCAGATGAAAATTGAGCATAGGACTGGCCAGATATGGGATGACTTTGACGTAGTTGGCCAGCTTAAATATATTGCAATATATGGACAAACAATCCCTGTTTTGTTTAAAGGGTAAGGCATTTTTCAGTAGCAGTATGCACAAAATGTCTCTGTCTTAAATATATTGATAATGGGTTGAGTGCAGAGGACTCTTGTATTTGTCTATATGTATTTTGTGGTCACAGCCTCATTGCACCCCCGCCTAATGATTTTAAAACTAGTGGTGAGCACAACTTTCCCTTGTTTGTTATATATATATATATATATATATTCCATATAAAATATAGTCTGAAATATACTCATGATACTTAATGGTGTGTTAGAGGAATTCTGGAAGAAATCTTGTTGTCTGAATCACTCTGCTACTTCATTTCTTACATTCTTCATACCTGTGGTGGAATGTAATAAAAGTCGCAAAGCGCAAACCAATTAGCAGAAATAAGAATAAAAAGTCTCATTTCCAATGTAATACTCTTCCTTAAACTGTTATTACATTGTGAATTTTAATTGCGCATTGCAAATTTTATTTGCGCATTGTCCACTTTGAAGAAGTGCTTGAAGGTGTCGTTATCTTTTGGAGCAAACATAACAACTTTTTCAGTAAGAAGTTTTATTACATTCACTGCGCACTGGCCCTAACTATAAAATTCGCAAAACTTCTTCCACTCACGGAAGTGTTCGGGTTCTCAAAAACGATATTAAATTCGCACAAAGGTAAATTTATTCACAGAGTAAACTGACAAAAGAGCAATTTATTTTCCCTAGCAGATTCGAGAGAGGGGGATACTAGAAACGGTCTCAACTGGGTTTCCCAATTCAGATACCTAGGCATAGAGATTACCAGAGATACATCCAAGTTTTGCGAGATCAATCTAGACCCCATCGTTGCCAAATTTAAGAATGATGCTATGCACTGGATGAAGCTCCCGTTAACGTTTTGGGGCAGAATCAACTTATTTAAAATGATTTACCTCCCGAAATTCCTTTACCCACTCCAAAATGCTCTGATAATGTTGACAAACCGCTTCTTTACTAAACTTAATAGTGAAATAAGATCATTTGTCTGGGCAAATAAATCCCCTCGAGTCGGATGGGACACTCTAACAGTCTCGTATCACACGGGTGGGCTGGCTTTACCTAATATGCAGCACTATTATTTTGCAGGACAATTAACATATGTGCATAATTGGTTCAATCCAGACCCTGATAATCCTCTAACAGCCTTACACGGAAATATTATGGGATCACTAGAGGCCCTACGTAACGCGCCATATAGGTCCATGAAAGACATGCCAGTCTTACCGGAGGTACTTAGCACCCCTATCAGAGTATGGGATATAGTAATGAAACAGAAGTCAAGTGTCAATAATACTACCTTCCCGCATATGCCCATTTGGAGGAACTCTAATCTCCAGCAGTTCCTTGATCTTCCTGACTTCTATAACTGGTCCCAGATAGGAGTAAAATGATTATCTGATCTAACAGCAGATTGAATTTTCCCCCAATTTGAAGTGCTGGAAAAAAAAATAGGAAACCATAGTTTACAGTTTTTTAGGTATCTGCAGTTACGCAATGCCTTTCAGTCACAATTTTGTTCCCTCAAACTGGAAATGGGCACAACCATATGGGAGGATAGGCTCTGGGAGCCCAAGACTGAAAAGTTGCTCTCTCAGCTATATAAATTGCTGCCTCCAACTACACCTACCCCCTTTGCCAAAGCAAAACTTAAATGGATTAAGGTGGTTCCTGCGCTTGGGGAGGAACAATGGGAAGAAGTGACTGATCATATATATGATTTTCTAATTGCCACTAGGGATAGATCCATACAATTTAAATTCTTCCACCAAGTGTATATTACTCCACTTAAGCTGAAAATTATGGGGAGATCGTCCAATGCTGAGTGCCCAAAATGTCAAGCTGCAAACGTGGGCTTTGTGCATATGGTGTGGTAATGTCTGCACATCAGCAGATACTGGTCTGAGCAGTTGGCTTTGCCAAGGGTTAAGTCTCCAGAAGTGTGTCTCCTGGGAGTAGTTGAGGATCTCCTTCCCCGGTCTAATTCAAGGAAACTAATGAGAGCAATCCTGTTTTATGCGAAAAAAATAATTGCCATTAAATAAATGCATGAGTTCTGAGTCACCGAAATTGTTAGACTGGATAACACTGGTGAAGAAAACCTTACCACTTATAAAACTAACATATGTAGCTCGAGGCTCTCCTACAAAATTCGATAATATTTGGGCCTCATGGTTAGATGCCAACCCAACACTTGAGCTCGCAGAGGTACCCCCTGCCTAGATATTCCCAGTGCAAAGACCATTAATCAGGGATACAGACTGTTTTTTTTTTTACTGTATATGTATTGTGATTGCTCTGTCACAAGATCCATCCAGTGATATTGGGTAAGTATGTCATTCCTCCAACAACCAATGGGAGATGTTACTATTTATGGACATTTGTCTATGAGTGACTTTTGTAATTGTTACTTTGCATTACCACTCTGGTTGCCAGCCAAGATGTGGCACTCCATAAATCAAACTTAGAATCTACTAGTTCATGCACACTGGTACTTGTGTATCAGAGGCTTAGATTCTACACTCCCTGGAAAAAGGAATAATAACTGTAGTTGAACCCAATCCTGGCCACCCATCTCGACTATTCATTGCAGGCAATAAAGATAATAGCTATAGATTTTTCTATTATCTATATAACATCTGATGTAAATTATAAAAACCTGAAACAAGATGACAACTCAACTCCTTTCTTTTCCACAGCTGGCTTCTCAACACGCATAATAACTGACTCATTTGGTGCAGGTTTGTAGCACTGTGGATAAGGTAAGTAAGACCAAGGTAGCCGGGGGCTATTTTTTTATTTTGTTTTAGGTTTAAAAAAAGAAAAAGAAAACCTTTTCCTCCTTTTCCCAGTTATGGTTTTATCTCTACTTTCCAATGTAGCCTCTGTACTTTCTCTTTACTTTCTTAAATAAGACAAAATGGGATTTATAAGTGCAAAACAAGCCCCTGATAATAATAGGAAGCTTATTAACTTGCCCAACTAGACCAATAATAAATTAAATTAAAACAGTGAAGGCACTGTATGTAATTTAACATAGATAAAGAATCGATATTTATTAAGGTTGTTTTCTTAATATTAGTAAAATATTTAAAAAAGCACAAAAATAGAAAAAGTATATAAGGCTAAAAGTATAATGCACACAGTCCTGGTGCTTATACCCCACAATTTAAAAACAGGGGTATTCATTCAAATGGATCCACTCAGGCCATGAAGCAAACATAAAATTTATAAAGCATCCTCAAAAAAACCAGGGGAAGCAAATATTCACTCCTGGTAACTTTAAGAGCTGAAATTGCTGGATTGATTCCCAGCATTTCTTTTAACAAGGTCTGTGATCTCACTAGAGGGAAGGGATGGGGGTGGGCATAGCTAGTGGGTTGTGAGTGGTCATTTATCAATTTTCGGCCAATCACAATGCACTAGTGGCATCCCTCTATTGATACAACAAACCGCAACCAAGTTTTAACGTAACTTCCCAAACAGTTAACTTTTAAGCTAAAAGTAATCTTATCAGATACTCAGCTAGACCCTTAGGCTAAGGCCACACTAGGCGATAGCGCCGCGATTTGACTCGCCGCGACTTTTCAGCCGCAATCGCTGGGGAAACTTTTGCGCTGGCGTCTATGGGGAATCGCGAGCGTAAAAACACACGCGGCGATCTTTTTTCTATTGTCGCTCGAAATCGCCTAGCGAGGCAATTTCGAGCGACAGTACAAAAAAGATCGCCGCGTGTGTTTTTACGCTGGCGATTTTTCGCGATTCCCCATAGACGCCAGCGCAAAAGTTTCCCCAGCGATTGCGGCTTAAAAGTCGCGGCGAAAAGTCGCCGCGAGTCAAATCGCGGCGCTATCGCCTAGTGTGGCCTTAGCCTTAATTAGCACCATAATACAGCATTTAAGGTAGAGAAACAAACACTTTTTTAATACTGCTTTGATAAAAATTGGCTTCTCGAGTCCCATTTTAATGTAGCTTTAATCCTATATTCATCACCAACACAAAGACCTAGCCACATTTTCCATTCTAAATTTCTTCCTTTGCAATGTCTCTGTGCTTTCTCTAATGGTTTGGTTAGACCCCCTTGTTAACAAAATCTTTAAGAAGACAAAATGGGATTTATAACTGCAAAAAAAGCCCCTGATAATAATAATTATAATAATAGGAAGCTTATTAACTTGCACAAATAGATCCATAATAAATTAAATTGAAACAGTGAAGTCACACTATGTAGTTTAACATAGATACAGAATAGGTATTTATTAAGGTATTTTTCTTAATATAGCAATATATTTAAAAAAAACACAAAAATAGAAAAAGTATATAAGGCTTACAGTATAATGCTCAGAGCCCTGCTGCTTATACCCCACACTTTAAGCAAGCCAGAATATACTTAAAACAGGGGTATTCATTCAAATGGATCCACTCAGGCCAGTAAGCAAACAGAAAACTTATAAAGCATCCTCAAAGAAGCCAGGGGAAGCAAAAAGTCACTCCTGGTAACTTTAAGAGCTGAAATTGCTGGATTGATTCCCAGCATTTCGTTTAACAAGGTCTGTGATCTCACTAGAGGGAAGGGATGGGGGTGGGCAAAGCTAGTGGGTTGTGAGTGGTCATTTATCAATTTTTGGCCAATCACAATGCACTAGTGGCGTCCCTCTATTGATACCACAAACCGCAACCAAGTTTTAAAGTAACTTCCCAAACAGTTAACTTTTAAGCTAAAAGTAATCTTATCAGATACTCAGCTAGACCCTTAATTAGCACCATAATACAGCTTTAGAGGTAAAGAAAACAAAAACTTTTTAAATACTGCCTTGATAAAAATTGGCTTCTCGAGTCCCATTTTAATGGACCTAGCTAAATTTTCCATTTTAAATTTCTCCATAGAATAAGGGCAGAGAGAGGGGTATATCTCTCAATGAATTAAAAAGTAGTTGGTGACTTGTCCCTTTTAAACATAAAACATATCACTTATTTTTAAACATAAAACTTATTTCACATCTAGAAAATATGGCCATAGGAACAAATAAAAATGCATCACTGCAGGCAGTTTCCCAGTGTTTCCTGCAAATCTGTAGCCAGTGTGCATACTTTATTGTGGTCTGTGATATCACTAGAGGGGAGGGCTGGGGGTAGGTATAGCTACTGGTCAGTGACGGGTCAATTTATTTTAAAATCTATGGCCAATCACAAGCCACCAGTGGTACCCCTCTAGTGATATCTCAAACAACATTACATTTTATTCTTATGAAAAACTTATGATTTATCAGGTAGAATTCTTAACTTCCAGACATGCTCCGGATATTAAAAATATTGAGTCAATCAGGTTGTTGAGGAGCCAACCAGACCAAATGCTATACTGGATCTAGTGATCTCTAATGACCCAGAACATAAAGCAAATGTGTAAGTAATTGAACCCCTGGGTAATAGTGACCATAATGTCTCATTGAATGTCTGGTGCAAAAAAACAAATATACATTGGGACAACGAAAACCCTGAATTTCAGAAAAGCTAATTGTAGTGCCTTGCAGAGCATAGATTGGGGCATAGTTTTCTGCTAAAAACACAGAACAACAATGGTTGGCATTCAAAATTATATTAAATAGTTACTATTCTCAATTTATTCCCTTAAGAAGTAAATGTAGAAACACCAAGAAACACCCTATGTGGCTTAATATAGAAATAAAGAAGTTAATAGGAATAAAGAGAAAAGCATTTAAAAACTACAAGTCTGTGGGAACAGAAGCTGCATTTAACGTATACTGTATAATCACTATACTAAATGTTGTAAAACAGCAATCCAGAAGGTAAAGATATGTTACTATGTTACCAGACCCATAAAAATTCAGATTCAAAATGAAACAAGCATTCAAATGTACCTGGAAAATGGCTTTATCAGAGACAGTATAAGTAATCAGATAAATATAATGTTTCTTAAACGATTAGGCCTTGCCATTGAAATTGATCTAAAAAGAAAAAAAATAACTGACATTTCCCCACAACCTGTGAAAAAAAAGTATGGGTGCCCATCACCCTGCCATTGGCCCAGAAAACGATATCAAAATCAGCCATACAAATGAGCAGTTGTGAAATTAAAATAATTTTTTGCAGCACTTTAACTTGTTCACTATATCATAATCTGTGATATCACTAGAGAGGAGGGATGGGGGTGGACTAGTGGGCTGTGATTGGACATTTGTCAGTTTTTGGCCAATCACAGTTAACTGTTGGCACCTCTCTAGTAACATCACAAACTATAATATTTAACTAAACTTCTCTTTCTTGCAAAAGATTTTATCATTGATCAAGTAGGATTTCTACCTTTCTAAATCTAAAATCAATCTTAACACGTACTAGACCCATAAATTAGCACCATTTCATATATTCATGTCTAAGCCCTTTATTTCCACCAATAATCTAGAAAATATGGCCTTAGGAACAAATAAAAATGCAGCACTGTGGGCAGTTTCCCAGTGTTTCCTGCAAATCTGTAGCCACTGTGCAGACTTTATTATAGTCTGTGATATCACTAGAGGGGAGGGCTGGGGGTGGGCATAGCTAGTGGCCTGTGACTGGTCAATTTTTTTAAATCTTTGGCCAATCACAAGCCATTAGCGGCACCCCTCTAGTGATATCACAAACTACAACACCAGATGCAATTTTTAACTTCCAGAAATGCTCCTAATAAGGTACACGTAACATTTGTAGAATACAGTTAGTGTTTCTTAGACACTAGTCAAGCCATGGAGTTGAAATTGATCCAGCAGTAAGAAGAAAAATAAAACATTGGTGCAACATGGGGAATAAACTTTTATATTGCTTGCTGGAGTTGCTCCCAGTCACACCTGTAAAAGTGAAATAAGTGCATTATTAGCTATACATATATAGACCGCTTCACTTCCGCTGTTTGCATCTCACTCCATATTACCCCCACCTATTACCCATTACATGCCCTTCCACCCCATGTGACTCCTCTCCAACCAAGGAACTCAATCCATTATCAATATATTAAGGACATTGAAAATGTTGTGCCTTAAGCTACTAAAAATGCCTTACCCTTTAAACAAAGCAGGGATTGTTTGTCCATATATTGCAATATATTTAAGCTGGCCGACTACGTCAAAGTCAACCCTGGTGTAGCCAGTCCCTAAACTCAACTTGCATCTGATTCATTAAGAATTTTATTGCTTCATTATACATTTTATAAAGTTTTACCTTACTTGCTGCTTTCAAAGTAAAACTCCCAAACTTGGTTGCCCTTTTATTGGCCACCAGTGGGATCACCTGACTATAGCTGGAAAGGGTGGGAGCTACAACATGGGGCTGGTCACTTCTTCTGTATAATTAGTGGGGAGCACAACTTTCCCTTGTTTGTTATAATATATACTGTATATCTATCTATCTATCTATCTATCTATCTATCTATCTATCTATCTATCTATCTATCATCTATCTATCTATCTATCTATCTATCTATCTATATATACACACACATACAATTATCTATAAGCAGCTGCATTTGTATTTTTTTAATCAATAAAAATAAACTTTCTATTGCACCTCAAAATGGTTTGTTTGTGTTTTTTTTATTATGTTTTACAATATACAATGCTTGGGACCTGAAGTTTGCCAGAGAAGGATAAAAAAATGTAAGCATACAATGAACACAATATGATTGTTTTGCCATCAAAATGAAGGCATTTTTATTGGAGTTTCCTATGGTGGCCATGCTCAGGAGCCCATCAAGTTGTGAATGAACAGAAAATTCAGTTTTTCAATGCAGTGGTCTAACGTAGGGCTTAAAACCCATGGTTCTGAATTAAAGGGGTTGTTCACTTTGAGTTAACTTTTAGTACGCTATAGAAAATAATATTCTGAGACAATTTGCTATTGAATTAAATGTTTTATCATTTGTGTTTTTTGAGTTATGTAGCTTTTTATTCAGCAGCTCTCCGGTTTGCAATTTCAGCAATCCAGTTGCTAGGGATGAAATTACTCTAGCAACCATGCACTGATTTGAATTAGAGTCTGGAATATGAATAGGAAAGGACCTGAACAGAAAGAGTAGTAAATAAAAGGTAGCAAAAGTAATGCGTTCATAGCTTTACAGAGCATTTGTTTTTGATCGGGTCAGTGACCTCCATTTGAAAGCTGGAAAGAGTCAGAAGAAGAAGGCAAATAATTAAAAAAACTATAAAATAATAATAATAATAATAATAATGAAGACCAATTGAAAAGTTGCTTAGAATTGGCCATTCTATAACTCACTGAAAGGTGAATCACATCTTTAAGCTTGCTGAACAGACTATTGCCTACCAAGAGGCTATAACTCTTTAAAGTTTTTATACAACAGTAAAACACCCATTTTTAGTGAAAGTTTTAGGCTGAATATTTTCTATACTCAAGGTATTATTTCCACATAACTTATAATCAAATCATGCAGCAGCTTTTATTCAATTGCAATATATGACCAAGAATCTTTCAAAATGTGTCATCTACAGAGCAACATAAAATCATTATGCTTGTCAGTAATTTGAGAACTTGCTGCCTGGGTCTCTACATTTGAGTAGCGGAAATAACCAGATTTAAGAACAACTGTCTCCCTTTAATTTAGTTAAAATGAATAGCCAGATTTTGGGACACGATTTACTTGCAGTATAATTTTTTATTTTGGAATTTGCTGACTCTGGTCTATCAGCAACTGATGTATTCAGTCTGGAACAGACAAGAGACAATTCATATAAAGTGTGCTGAGTTAACTTGGAATGAAGAGAGCGCCAGTGTCGGACTGGCCCGGCGGGATACCGGGAAAATACCCGGTGGGCCCCGACCCTAGTGGGCCCCCGCCGGGCCAGTCCCCCTCTCCCAAACCGTTTTTAAAAAAATAATAAAAAAAAATTCAGCGCATCGCAGCGCCGTTTGCGCATGCGCGCCGAGCGTCGTTTCCTTTTGCGCATGCGCGATGCGCCGCCTGGGCTATTATGCAGAGCGGCGATTCGCCTAACAAGTAGGTAGCGGGGGCCAGAGGGGGGCCCTGGACACCAGTCCCGGTGGGCCCCGGGCCCCCCAGTCCGACCCTGGAGAGCGCTACTGAATGATTGGAAATGACCCAAACGAATATCAGAATTATGTTCTATCTGAAAAATTGCCTTCCAAGGTATTTTACATTCACTCTGTACTTCTTCCAGTGTTTTAAATATGGGAAAAACATGCAGAGGCCCATTTTTAAATGAAATGTAATTAATGGGTTCTTCTTAATGCCTTTAAGAATGGCTTGGATGATTTATTGGACAGACATAATATCAAAGGCTATTGTGATACTAAGCTCTATAGTTAGTATAGGTATGGGTATATAGAATTTTAATTAAAAGTAGGTAGGGGTGTGTGTATGGATGCTGGGTTTTCATTTGGAGGGGTTGAACTTGATGTCTGTTTTAAACCCAATTTAACTATGTAACTATGTAACATACTGATAGACCAGAGTCAGCAAATTTCAAAATAAAAAATTATACTGCAAGTAAATCGTGTCCCAAAATCTGGCTATTCATTTTAACTAAATTAAAGGGAGACATATCGGGGAGAGTTGTTCTTAAATCTGGTTATTTCCGCTACTCAAATGTAGAGACCCAGGCAGCAAGTTCTCAAATTACTGACAAGCATAATGATTTTATGTTGCTCTGTAGATGACACATATTGAAAGATTCTTGGTCATATATTGCAATTGAATACAAGCTGCTGCATGATTTGATTATAAGTTATGTGGAAATAATACCTTGAGTATAGAAAATATTCAGCCTAAAACTTTCACTAAAAATGGGTATTTTACTGTTGTATAAAAACTTTAAAGAGTTATAGCCTCCATTTGAGGCTAAACATTTAGTCGGGCTCCCCTCAGCTCATAACAGGTTTATAGATAGATATAGACATTGTTGTACCAGGCAGACATACAGTAGCTGCAAAATATCAGTAAATCTGACTGTAATTGACTTTTAAGATGGGATTTATGAAGTATCTAAAGGAACTAAATAGACATTCTTCCCAATTTTTGCCTAACTGGCCTTAACATCCCACAGTTTGGGAACCACTGATTTTGCTTAATCACTTTGCCAGATATCAGAAAGCAGAATCAATTATGGTTTATCACATAAAAACTCATGGACGAGATTCAATTTGAGGAGAAAAAACATGTCTTCAAATTCAGTTCCAGTTTTTTTCCCCATAATAAAACCGTGAGATAAGTTTTTATGAATTGAATTGCATCTCATATTGGGGCAAATTCACTAAGATTCGTAGTTGCGCCAGGCGCAACTTCGCCGCACTTCGCCAGGCGTAGTTTTGCCAGCGCTCCGCAAATTCACTAAAATCCAAAGTTGCGCTCAGGGGTAGCGTAAGGTGGCGAAGTTGCACTAGCGTTGATTCGCTAAGCGAAGTTACGCTAGCGATGGTTAATTTGCATACGGCGCCAAATTCAAATTTCAATGGAGGAATACGTACAATCACTACAAATGCCTGGGGAAACCTTCAAAACATCAAATAAAATTTTTTTTTTGCCCTACACATGTGCCCACTGTATAGTTAAGTTGCCATGAGTTAGGAAATGTAGGTGGGAAGGAGGGGAGCCCCAAAATTATTTTTTTATCTTTTTCAGCCTATAACCCATAATATAGAAAAAAACGCCAGCGTTTTTTGGGACTTAGAAAAAATGTTAACTTTTTTCGAAGCAATCCCTATCTACTCTATTGCGCTTCGCCTGGTCTGAGGTGGCGAAGGAAGTCTAGCGTAAAAGGTAGCGTTCAGTAAAATGCGCACGTTAGTGAATTTGCGTAGTTACGTCCGTTGCGCAGGCGTAAGGGTGCGAAGTAACACTAGCGAATTTACGCCAGCGTTTGTTAGTGAATTTGCGAAGTAACGAAAATGACCAACGCTAGCGAATTGACGCTAGCGTTAGGCGCTTCGGCGCATAGTGAATTTGCCCCATTGAATCTTGTCCATGAGTTTTCACATGAAATCGAATCTGGCCCATTGAGAGACATATCAAGTGGCCAGATTGATATGCGTGTTCTTTATTTAATTATATAATTCTCTCTAGTCGACACAATAACCTGCCAAACATATTTAATATTCTAGGATATTTTGATACACTATCTGGACTGTAGGGGGCCGATTCACTAAATTCGGGTGAAGGGTTAGAATAAAAAAAACTTCGAATTTCGAAGTTTTTTTGGGCTACTTCGACCATCGAATGGGCTACTTCGACCTTCGACTACGACCTTCGACTTCGAATCGAACGATTCAAACTAAAAATCGTTCGACTATTCGACCATTCGATAGTCGAAGTACTGTCCCTTTAAGAAAAACTTCGATCCCCTACTTCGGCAGCTAAAAGATCAGTATATGAATGGGCTGCTCTAGTAAGAGATCTTCACTTTTAAAATTTACATTCAAAAATTTTTTTTTTCAGTTTCAGAGTTATTTAAGTTTTTATTAACTACCAATAAGATAAATTTTGTAACAACAGCGTCACCTGCTGGTCAGTTCCTGTAACTGTACAAACAGGTACAGTCAAAAAAGATATACAGGTATGGGACCTGCTGTTATCCAGAATGCTCACGACCTGGGGGTTCTTTCCGTTATTTGGATATTTATGCCTTAAGCCTATTAGAAAATCATGTAAACATTAAATTAGGGATGCACCGAATCCAGGATTCGGTTCGGGATTCGGCCAGGATTCGGCCTTTCAGCAGGATTCGGATTTGGCCGAATCCTTCTGCCCAGCCGAACCGAATCCGAATCCTAATTTGCATATGCAAATTAGGGGCGGGAGGGAAATTGCATGACTTTTTGTCAGAAAACAAGGAAGTAAAAAATGTTTCCCCCTTCCCACCCCTAATTTGCATATGAAAATTAGGGTTCAGATTCGGTTCGGTATTCGGCCGAATCTTTCACGAAGGATTCGGGGGTTCGGCCGAATCCAAAAAAGTGGATTCCGTGCATCCCTACATTAAATAAACCCAATAGGCTGGTTTTGCTTCCAAAAAGGATTAATTATTTCTTAGTTTGGATTAAAGGGATACGGTCATGGGGGAAGAAAAAAAAATCAAATTTTAATAGTGCTGCTCCAGCAGAATTCTGCACTGAAATCCATTTCTCAAAAGAGCAAACTGATTTTTTTCACTTTACTGCTGTACTGCAAGTTGGAGTGATATCCCTCCCTTTCCCCCCCCCCCAGCAGCCAAACAAAAGAACAATGGGAAGGTAACCAGATAACAGCTCCCTAACACAAGATAACAGCTGCCTGGTAGATCTAAGAACAACACTCAATAGTAAAAACCCATGTCCCACTGAGACACATTCAGTTACATTGAGAAGGAAAAACAGTAGCCTGCCAGAAAGCATTTCTCTCCTAAAGTGCAGGCACAAGTCACATGACCAGGGGCAGCTGGGAAATTGACAAAATGTCTAGCCCCACGTCAGATTTCAAAATTGAATATAAAAAAGGAGATTTTGTTTACTTACCGTTAAATCTTTTTCTCTTCAGTCACTTGGGGGACACAGGGACCTTGGGTATAGCTAGTACCACTAGGAGGCAGGACACAACCACAAAACAAAACTGACTCCTCCCTCGCTGGCTATACCCCCAGCAGGCGGAGCCTAAAGCCAGTTTGTACCAAAGTCAACAGGAATAAAACTAGATATGGAAAAAACATTCCAAACTCAATTTAACCAAAACATATCTGAAGGAGTGAAGGCCTCTATCCAGGGAGGGAAGCCCTGTGTCCCCCAAGTGACTGAAGAGAAAAAGATTTAACGGTAAGTAAACAAAATCTCCTTTTCTCTAAGTCAGCTTGGGGGACACAGGGACCTTGGGACATACCAAAGCTGTCCCCAGAAACCGGGCGGGAAAAGAGGCCTAAGTAGAAACCACCGCAGCTTGCAGCACCCTTCTGCCGAATCGAGTGTCAGATGCCGCAAAGGTATCAAAGTGGTAAAATTTGGAAAAAGAATGGACAGAAGTCCACGTAGCCGCCTTGCACAGCTGCTCGGCCGAAACTTGGTTACGGAACGCCCAGGAAGTACTCACACCCCTGGTGGAGTGAGCCGTGATTCTGGTCGGGGGATCCTTCCCCTTTGCCGTGTAAGCTCTCTGGATAGCCTGTTTGATCCAGCGGGAGATGGCCTGCTTGGTAGCCGGACAGCCCTGTCGAGGTCCTGAAGGGAGCACCAACAGGGCATCGCATTTACGGATCTCTCGAACCCTATGCAGGTAGAACTTCAGAGCTCTGACAGGATCGAGGGTGTGTAAGGCTCGTTCCTTAGAATTTGCCGGAGCCGGACAGAAGGATGGCACAACAATTTCCTGGTTAAGATGAAACTCAGAGACGACCTTTGGGAGGAACGAAGGGATGGTGCGAAGAACGGCCCTGTCCAGATGGAAGACGAGGTAGGGAGCCGTACATGAAAGAGCGCTGAGCTCGGAGACACGTCTCGCTGAGGCAATGGCAAGGAGAAAAACCGTCTTCCAGGTGAGCCACTGAAGCGGCACTGAGGCGAGAGGTTCAAATGGAGGCAGTTGAAGAGCGTGTAACACTTGCGTGAGGTCCCAAACAGGAAAGGTTGCTCTAACGGGGAGCCACGTGGGCCACTCCCTGCATAAAGGTCTTGACATCAGGAAGTACAGCTAGACGTCGTTGGAAAAGAACTGACAGGGCTGAAATTTGAGATTTTAGTGACCCCAAAGACATGCCCAGCGAGAGGCCCTCTTGCAAGAACTCCAGGATGTGAGGAATGGAAAACTCCCGGAACTTCACCTTGAGTTTAGAGCACCACTGTCGGTAGGTGGACCAAACCCTATAGTAGGCTCTGGCTGAAACTGGCTTACGAGCTGCGCACATTGTGAGTGCGACGGCCTTGGAAAAACCCTTCCGTGTCAGGATTCGTGTCTCAAGAGCCAGGCCGTTAAGTTGAGGCATCCTGGGTTTGGATGCCGTATCGGTCCCTGGGTGAGAAGGTCCGGCAGTGATGGCAGAGTCCATGGTTCCGCCACGGAGAGATTGAGGAGGTCCGAGAACCAGGCCCGACGGGGCCACCTTGGTGCTATCAGGATAAGCGTGGTCCGTTCTCTTCGAATGGTTCTGGGAATGAGAGGCAGAGGCGGGAAGGCATACGCTAGTCGAAAGGGCCAGGGGGCCGTTATGGCGTCCACATCGTGAGCCAGGGGATCCCTGTAACGAGCCAGGAACGTCGGAACCTTCCTGTTGTGCCTGGTTGCCATGAGATCCACCTCTGGTATGCCCCACCGAAGCGACAGCTCTTGGAAGACTTCGTCGTTTAGTGACCACTCGCCCGGGTCGAGGGACTGACGGCTGAGGAAGTCCGCTTCCCAATTCAGCAACCCCGGGATGTAAATGGCTGACAGGTGAACATTGCGAGCTTCGGCCCACCGAAAGATGAGCTTTATCTCGTTTAGCGCCCCTCTGCTTCTTGTACCGCCCTGGTGGTTGATGTAAGCCACAGCCGTCGAGTTGTCCGACTGAACCTTCACCGCTTGGCCTTCGAGTTCTTGTTGCCAGTGGAGGAGGCCAAGCCGAATTGCCCGGATCTCGAGCAGGTTGATCTGCAGATGTTTCTCGTGCTGGTTCCACTTCCCTTGAGCCGACCGCCCCTCGAGAACCGCTCCCCAACCGAAGAGGCTCGCATCGGTCGTCAGGATACGCCAGCAAGGCTCGCCGAGGCACCTGCCCTTGGTGAGATGAGGGGTCTGTAACCACCAGAGGAGGGATGACCTCGTCTGTTGAGAGAGGGGTATCTCCTGTAGCAGGGAGTTCCTGTTCCAGGATGAGAGAATGTTCCACTGAAGGTCCCGGAGATGGAATTGGGCAAAAGGTACTGCTTCTATGGTGGATGCCATAACTCCCAGAACCTTCATGCAGAATCTCGCAGCTTCTGAAGTAGACTCGTCACCAATCTTTGTAGGCAGACCACCTTCTCGATCGGTAGAGATATCGTTTGAGACTGCGTGTTGAAGGTCATGCCCAGGAAAACCATGGAGTGGCTGGGTATTAGCGAGGATTTGGTGAGGTTGAGAACCCAGCCCAGATCTTGCAGTTTGGTCATGGAGGTCTTTAGAGCTGGTTGAGCCTCCTGAAAGGAAGGTGCCTTGATCAGTAAGTCGTCGAGGTAGGGAGTGATGTCTATCCCTGCACTGCGAATGTCTGCCGTGGCCGCAGCCATAATCTTGGTGAAAACTCGAGGAGCCGAGGTGAGGCCGAACGGCAGACTTGTGAACTGGAAATGACGATTTTGGAAGGCAAATCTCAAGTACTTCTGATGCGGAGGGAAAATGGGCACATGCAGATAAGCGTCCTTGATGTCGAGAGACATGAGAAATTGACCCGGAGACATCGCTGCAATGACGGATCGTAAGGACTCCATTTTGAACTTCCGAGGACGGAGGAATTTGTTTAGTTCTTTTAAGTCTAGGATAGGTCGAACGGATCCGTCCTTTTTGGGAACAACAAAAAGGTTCGAATAGAAACCCTTGAATCGCTCCGCAGGAGGAACCGGAATAATAACTTCTGCGAGCAGAAGACTGGCGATAACGTCTTGGAATGCCAATTGTTTGTCCGATCCCGGTGGGAACCGTGACATGAAAAAACGTGGGGGGGGGGAGAGATGAAAACTCCAGGTGGTATCCTCGGGTGACGACCTCGTGAATCCATGAGTCTTGAATGAGTGTGACCCATGCATCTGCGAAAAGTCTTAATCTCCCCCCCACAGGAGTTGGTGTTGGAAGCATGGCGTCATGCTGAGGTAGTTTTATCAGTGGTCTTGGAGACGTGTTTCCTGTTCTGCCAGGAAGGTCTCTGCTTGTTGCCAAAATGACCCCTGTTTGAGAATGATGTCCTTGGAGGAGAAGATCTGGAACCTCTGTTCTGGGGGGCACGAAAAAACTTTCCTCTACGAAAAGTGGGACGAGCCTTAGGCTGTGGCAGCAGGGTGCTCTTACCTCCCGTAGCCTGATTAATAATCTTGTCGAGGTCGGGCCCGAAGAGGAGTTTACCCTTGAAGGGGATGGATGTAAGCGACTTTTTGGAAGAGAGGTCGGCAGACCATAATTTCATCCAAAGGGATCTTCGTGCTGCAATGGCGAGGGCAGAGGACCTGCTAATGACTTGTGTGGCGTCAAGTGAAGCTTCGCATAAATAGTCATTTGCCTCCTTGATTTGTGAGGCGAGTTGAGAAAGTTCGTGGCGCGGAACTCCTTCCGCTATAGCGTTAACCAGATTAACGGACCAGGATTGGATAGCCCGGCTGACCCATGCTATGGCAATCACTGGGCGAAGGGATGCACCAGAGGCAGAAAAAACGGATCGTAGCAGGCTCTCTAATTTTTTGTCCATAGAGTCCTTGAAGGATGAGGCATCAGGGACTGGTAATGCTGTGTTTTTGGAAAGTCTAGAGACAGGAGCATCGACAGATGGTGGACAGGACCACTTGTCGGTGATATCAGGCGCAAAGGGATATTGCCTGAGGAATCGACGGTTGGCTTGGAAGCGCCTCTCTGGTTTGTCCCATTCTTGGTGAATAATTTGATCGAGCTGAGAATGAGAGGGAAAAACAGGTGATGTCTTACTGTGCCGTTTGAAAAGAGCCTTTGAGGACTCAGCTGTGGCCCCTGTGTCTTGCAGGTTAAGAGTTTCCAGTACAGATGAAATCAGGGAGTCAATAGTTTCCGAAGAGAATTTATGGGAGTCCTCCTCGTCATGGCCGGAACTACAAGATAGTTCGCCGTCTGAGTGGTCCTCGTCCCCAGAGTCAGGTGGAAAAGGAGACTGGTGCCTGGGAGGAGAAATACTGTCGTCATCAGACGGAGAGGGGGCCCTGCGCTTAGAAGACCTAGGTCTAGGATTATCTAGCCGGGCAAGCAGCTTGTCCAGAGACTGAGCTAATTTGGGGATTCCCGTGGCCAATTGGGATGCCCATTCTGGAGTGGATTGCTCCCTGGCTGGGGAAGCCGGTCTGCTAGAAGCTGGGGAGTCCCCTTGAATGACCTGATTCTGAGGTGGAGTAGGTACTGGGGGATCAGTAACCAGAGACTTACAATTAACACATAGAGGATCCTTGTGTCCTCGTGGGAGACGTTTGCAGCATTTGGCACAGGCTAAATAGGTAACAGAGGCAGTGGGTGCGGCCCTGGAAAAGAGACCCTCACTTGGCCCATCAGACATGATGATGGCTAAGGTGGCAAGGTAGCTGAATTTGCTAAGCCAAGGGAGGCCTCCCCAACCCCCAGAGGGCAAAACTACACGCTAGCCTGCAGAGGAGAATGCAGGGAAGGAGGAGTAGTTTGTTAGAAACCTGGTAAGGGCGAGGAGATCTCTGCGTCCCTGTGTGCTGTGCCGTGCCTCTCAGTGTCTGTGAAATGCGCGCGTAGGGTGCGCCACTTGATCCAAAATGGCGGCACGCACGGAGAGGAGGAGACACGCATGGCGCCAGAGGGCGTACTGCGCATGCGCGAGATCGCGCAACGAATTCCCCGCCAGTGAAGGAAGCGCCGCTGAAGTCGGCGCTCCCCCACCAAGTCACCCAAAGAGGAAAGTGCCGCATGGCGCCGGAGAGCGCCTGTCACCCCTCCAAGCAGGGCCTTAGGGCCCTGATAGAAACGCCCCATAGAGTCCTAGTTACGGCGCACATGGCCACGCGCTTCCAAGTTTATGCGCCGGTGTGATGACGTCATTGCGCAATGGCGCGAAATTCAAAAGTATTTAAGGGAATCTCAGTGAACTCATTGCCCGTTGTTAGGTTCAATTTAGTTTGTTCCTGGTGCTATTTCTACTTGTATTCTGTTGATATTCTGGTTATTGATTCTTGCCTTGCCTGACTATTCTAAACGCTGTATCCTGACCCTTGCCTGGCTGTTTATTCTGACTTCTCCAAGTTGACCCTTGCCTATCTGACTATTCTACGCTCTCCAATCCTGATTCCGACCTGTCTGACTATTCTACTTTCTCCAATCCTGATTCCGGCCTGTCTGACAATTCTACGCACTGCTTGTGCTGGCCCAGCCTGCCTGTTGCATTGTCTGGTCTGTCTTCCAAGCTGTGTTGTCTTCCATCCAGTATCCTTGGTGAGACAATCGTGCCACTTTGCTCATCCAGAACCTTTAGTTTTGCTCCTCTCTTAGTAAGACCTGGCGGCATCCAATTAGCTGAGGGCTCCTCCCAAGGTGAAAGGCGGCTGTTAAAGGTGGAAGCAAGAGCCGAGACCAGGGAGCCTAGCATTGGTTCTGGAGTTAGGGTGCCGAACGTGACAATATAAAAGTGCAATGGAAGTGCAACTGATATGGTCAAATTGGCTACACATTTTGTGCATATGAATCTTCACCAAATATTTCTGGTTTTCTAAAGATTAAATAAAATAAGAGGAAGGAAAACCTTTGGGCTGTACCAACATGCTTGCCAGGGTTTGCAATGGTTGTTTGATACCATAAACCTTACAGACAGAGGGGCAGTGCTTGGCCAACCCAGGCAGGCGCCCTAGGCAGCACACACACAGGCGCACATGCGCGGAAAAACCAAATGCACGCATGTGCAAAAAAACGAAAGTGTGCATGCGCAAAATAACAAACTCACATATGCACAAAAATAAGATGCAAAAGGAACATTGCGCATGTGCTAAAAAGCACACACGCCGGTACAGCTGCGAGCGTGGACTAGGGGGTAGGAGAAGCAGAAGGAAGGAGAAAGGAGAAAGCGTGTGCCTGGCACCCCCCCCAGCTTTGCGCCCTACACACGTGCCTACGCTGCCTACACCTAGTTCCGGCCCTGCAGAGGGGACTGATCAGCCAAGAGCCTTGTCTCCACTCATCTCTTTCCCATAAAGTGTAACAAAGGATCTAACCCTGCCTACAGTCTCACAACTGATTTGCTGAGATCTTTGCTGTAAGAGACATGGGGGGCCTGGTGGGAAAAGAGAGGGATTTGAAAAGCTAGATTCCATTTCAAATCCAATACTACAATGGGAAACATGAGAGAAGGGTTGAAATTCTATGTTTTGCCATTGGCAAATTTGCAGGAAAATTAAACCACAAAAAAGTGCTAAAAAAATTGCAGCTAAAAAGAGTCCCTGAAAAAACACCCGTTGACTTCAATGCTTTTTGTAAAATTTCACAAATTGCTTAGCTAATTGAAACTGGAAAAAGATGGTCATCACTACTCTTAGGGGGTTATTTCATAAATCCGATTTTCTTAAAACCACTTCAACCAAACTCCCGTCCACAATTTTTCCATATTTATGAATAAATTAAGTTGAAAATATCTGGTGAGGGAATAAATTGTACAATTTTTTCATATGTAGGACCTGAAAATGACAAATTCTTTAGATTATTGTAGGAAACCCAGCGCAGATCACAATATCTTCCCATTGTAAATCGGGCATCTGCTATTGACTTCTACATGACCTCGGCAGATTTGAGTTGAAGTACTTTTTTATTCAGACTTTTAACAGCCCAAAAATTCAAGTTTTTTGCCTATAAATAATGGTGTTTTCCCCTTGAAAATTCCAACCAGTTTAATAAATAACCCCCTTAATCTAATGGAAAATATATATCTTTAAGTTTATGACACTGTGCTGCATTGGTTTTGCTGTTCAGTATGTTCAACAAATATACTTTGGGTAATAGTACATTACTTGGTGGCAGAAACTGTAATTAGAAGTATTCATAGACGGAATAGACGGAATGTTATAAAATAGAGAAAAAAATAGTTTATTATTATTTTCCAAGAATAAAAATCTAGAAGAAAAAACACCAGCACCGGGGGTATTTTTACATCAAAAAAGCAATATATTGTGTTTCATGTAAAACCAACATGGTCCAATAGGAAACGTCGGTTTTACATGCAACACAATATATTGCTTTTTTTAAGCAACAAGAGCCCCGGTGCTGGTGTATTCTTTCTCTATGTATGCACTGTTTCTCCGTGCACAGGGGCAGCTGAAATGGAAAAAGCTGAAGCTGAAAAAAGTTGTGCAGTCCATATATATTTAGGGGCAGATTTATCAAGGGTCGAAGTGAATTCGAGGGAATTTTCAAAGTAAAAAAATTCGAAATTCTAAGTAATTTTTTTGGATACTTCGACCATAAAATAGGATACTACGACTTCGATTTGAAGTAAAATCGTTCGAATATTCGACCATTCAATAATCTAAGTACTGTCTCTTTAAAAAGATTTCCACTTCAATACTTTGCCAAATTAAACCTGTCGAAGTGCTATGTTAGCCTATGGGGACCTTCTAGAGCATTTTTCTTAGTTATTTGAAGTCAAAGAAAAATCGTTCGATCGATGGATGACATACTTCGAATCGTTTGATTCGGAGGATTTAATCGTTTACTTCGACCACAGGATACCCAAATTTGCTGAGAAAAATTCTAATTTGATATTCGAATTCAAAGTAATTTAAATTCGATGGTCGAATTTCGAGGTATTTTTATCTTCAAAATTCGACCCTTGATAAATCTGCCCCTTACTGTATATTTGCTGTCCATTTCCTTTTAATATGCAAAAAAAAATAGTTTTTTGGGTGGTCAATAGTGATGGGCGAAAAATTTGCGAAACGGCGCCGGCGTCTCGTTTTTGACGCCGGCGCCCGTTTTTTTGACGCCGGCGCCCGTTTTTTTGACGCCGGCGCCCGTTTTTGACGCCGCGAATTTTCGCGGGCGTTTCGCGAATTTATTCGCTGGCGGCAAATCGCGCAAATTCGCCGCAAATTCGCGCCTGCCGAATAAATACGCCCATCACTAGTGGTCAACCTGATTTAATAATTTCTTAGGACCTTCTACTATTAATTTTCAAAATATTGTATATAAAAATTCCTAAATAAAGGACAGAACATCAAGACGTAACATCAGTAGAACATCCATATATGTTTAAATATTGATTCCTCCTCATGATAAAATGATATAAACATGTTTTTTTGTGGAAATAAGAGAGTTCCATTCCCAGGAGTTTTTTCTGACCTGACAACATCAATTAAATATGGAAAAACATCCTTCAATGTCACTTTCCTTATACACGAAGCATGTCCCTAAAGGCAAAAGAGAAAAGATGAAAGGCTTTACTCTGATTGCAAATGCATTTAAGCACACAGTATAAAAAAATAACAAATCTTGCTTGTAGGGATATCAAACTCAGATATGGTGTCAAGTCAAACCAAGAAGAGGCGGGGTTACCTCATGAATAATTATAACATGTTTTACATATATGATGTGTTTAATGTTGATATGTCACAAGTTTCCTCCAAAAAGATTTTTTTCATTGACATTCTTTTAAAAAAGTCTAACCGTTTGAGCTTCAGTTGTTTTGAACTTGTAAGAATAAAATATTTAAACACACACACATATACATGCAAACTTCATAAAAATATACATTTCCAATCCAAGAGTAATAAAGATGGTCTTCCGTTTGCTGCTATAATAGCTTCCACTGTGCTTCCATTTAGCCACAAGATTAGTGAGGTTGGCAATGGATGTTGGAGATCAGACTTGGCTCACAGTTGGCATTCCAATTCATCCTACAGGTGTTCAGTTGGGTTGAGATAAGGGCTTAGTGCAGGCCAGTCAATGTCTTCTTCTCCCATCTTAGCAAACCTATTCTGTATGGACCGTACCATATACTGTATGTTGGGGCATTAGTGTGCTGAAACACGACAAGACATATGAAGCCTGGATTTGTATGATGTATTGGTACATGTGTCAGCAATGATAGATGTGACTGAAATAGACAATTCAAATAATTAGGGGTGTCCACATACTTTTGACCATATAGTGTATATTAATAGGCTAATTAGCCATTCAGCTGTTGACACAAATTTCCCCAAACCTCACCCTGAATAGCCTTCTGGCTACTTATAGATGCCTGCATTGTTCGGGGGTATCGTTTTCCTTTAATCCAGTGTAGGATCTAGTATCAATATGGTCAGATTGCTCTAGTATAAGATTGAGAGATCAATTCCCTACTCAAACACAAAAGTCAACTTTTCTTTCTAATTTTTTTATTAGACCAATTTTTAAAGGTTAAATGTTATAACTGCCCATGTGCTATAAGGTAGCTATTGTGCTTGCATTGGTTAATGAGTCCTACTGTTACTGCAACAATGTATGGACCAACCCCATGCCTTCAGAAAATAGCTACCTGTTGATTAATATATTTCTATGACATGAACTCTCATATATGTTTTTAAGGGCATTGGCATACAGGACATTTTGTTGACTAATTAAATCTGCGCTGCCGTGTAGTGCCAATAAGTCCCTACTTTCCTTCCGACTGGCAGTAATGTGAAATGCCAGTAGACAAACATTCACATTGGCCTGAAGTTTCCTTATTTTCCCACCTGCGATTCACAGTTCTTCCAGTAGAAAGGAAACTAGGGACATTGGGGCAGATTTACAAAAGGGCTAAGTGGCCATCACTAGCAAAAAGACCTTTGCTAGGGCAGTTTTGCGGCATATCACCAGGCGAAAAGAGTTTAGCTTAGACTGGCGAACTTATAAAATGAAGCTACATCCTCCTTAAAGGGCATGTAAAGTCTAAAATAGAATAAGGCTAGAAATGCTGTATGTTGTATACTAAATATAAACATGAACTTACTGCACCACAAGCCAGGGCCGGGCCGCGCCGCACAGGCGCCCAAGGCAAGCCGGCGGACGCGGCGCCGGCTGAGCCCAAGTGCGCATGCGCAAGGTGCCGCTCGCGTGCGCATGCGCAATAAAAGCTGCAGTTTTTACTTCTTTTGCGCTTCTGCGCATGTGCGAACTGGCGCGAATGTGCGCATGCCGAGAGATGCATTCACGCGCAGGCGCAGGAGCGCAAGAAGCCATTAAAACTTCAAAGAGTCGGGCACCGGCTGGGGGTAGGCGACAGAGGAGGTGCGTGCCTGGCGCCCCCCGGCTTTGCGCCCTAGGCACGTGCCTACTCTGCCTACCCCTAGTTCCGGCCCTGCCACAAGCCTAATCAAACAAATAATTTATGCTTTCAAAGTTGGCTACAGGGGGTCACCATCTTGTAACTTTGTTAAACATCTTTGCAAGACTAAGACTGTGCACATGCTCAGTGTGGTCTGGGCTGCTTAGGGATCGTCATAAACAAAGCTGCTTGAGTTCTGCATGGCTGGGAAGTAAGGCGGGGGCTCCCCCTGCTGTTCATAAGTATGATTGTTTCCCTGCTCAGCAGTTAGGGACCATCTGACAATTCCTATCCACAGCAGTAAATGAAGGTAGAATTTCACTACATACAGTCAGGTTTCTTATAAAAACGGTACACATTTTTTAATTAATGTATATTGGAGATAGGTTTCTTTTTTATTAAAGAAAATAAAAATGGGATTTTTTTTTTGCCTTTACATGGTAGTCAAAGTTTTTTTGAAAGAGACAGTACTTCGACTATCGAATGGTCGAATAGTCGAACAATTTTTACTTCGAATCGTTCGATTCGAAGGTCGAAGTAGCCTATTTGATGGTTGAAGTACCCAAAAAAAACTTCGAAATTCAACGTTTTTTTCATTCGAATCCTTCACTCGAGCTAAGTAAATGTGCCCCTTAATATGAATCCAGGCCTGCGGGCTAATCTGTCAAAATCGGGACTGTCCTGTGAAAAATGGGAGCTGTGTAGTGATTGCATCTTGACCTTTGCCATTCAGTTGCAACATATTTATAAAAAGGGAGCAATAAAGATCAGCTTGTTTAAATGTACTTAGCATAAAGTTCCAAGTTGTAAAATATTAGACAGCAACCCTATTCAATCAGTAACCTAGGCAGCACAGTACAAAAAGACTGAGCCTAAAATTCAGAGCAGCAGAGTTCACAGGCACCATCATCTGCCCGTTCGTATTCTTTCGGGTCTCTTCATCAATGGAACATGCGCAGTTGGGCCTAGTCAGGAATTAGTTCCAACTGCGCATGCTCCCGTTGGCATTGAGACCGAAAGAGAATGCAAATGGGCAGATGATGGTGCCAGGGAACTCTGCTGCGCTGCTTTGCATTTTAGGGTCAGGTTTTTTCAGGGGCTTCTTTTTGACTAATGCACAGTTAAGGGGGGCTTTTGTTACTTGGGGGGATTTAGTTCTCCTTCAATGTTATACTGTATGTAAATATTCAGTAGAGAGTAAAGAATGAAGAATGACCCAAAAGTTGCACCACCCATTTATTATTCCATAAATCCCATGAACAAGGAAGGTAAAACTTAACCTTTATTGGTATGTATTAAAATAACCCAAGGGTGAAAAATCAAAAGTGATTAAAATTACAAAAAGGAGGAGCACATAGTTTGCTGAATTAAGTAGTCTGCCCCAGATGCTTAACGATTGATCATATTCAAACCTGATAGGATCATATAAGAAGCATCATCATGGGGATTACCTAAATTAAGTTCTGTAAGTTATGGCAAAAAGGCCATAGTGGTAGCACTCAATTCCCCAAAGGGTTAATCCACTAGTGAGTGCAAAATGATATAGGATACGATTGTTAGTCAAATCAAAATGAACTGTGGGCATCATTCGTATAAGCCCACATCGATTTCCGAAAACACCCTCATGTGACAGGAAATGTAAGGTTCAAAAGCCTGTCTATAGAGATTCTGTTATTGGCGTTACTTGATTTCAATGTTAGCCACTATGTTGCCATTCAACCACCCACCCTTGACACACCCCCAGCGGTGCTGTGTGGTCAGCGGTGAGGTATGTTACAACCGAAATAACTTGAACTACAGCAAATGAGCTCCCTGCCTAATTGAGCTAAAATTAGTAAGGTGTGCCTTATACTTATACTGTATGTAAACTGTTACATTTAGTGGGTTCTTTATCAAAGATCAAATTTTAGAGTAATGTGAGTTTTTTAAAACTCTAATAAATTCGATTTTATTCAAGATTCAAATGGTATGTCATTTATGAATGTCAGGGGGCCTATCGGCTCCCGTGGGGGAGTTAGGACCAAGGAGGAAGCCCTTAGGGTCAAAGTTCAGGTTCAAGGTACAGGCAAGGGTTAAGGCAATTTGAAGGTCAAAGTCCAGGCAGGAATTCAGAAGGCAGGCAGCGCAGGTTCACAGAGACAGTACCAGGCAGGGGTCAAGGTTCCAAGAAACAGTTATAATAATGCATAAAGTACCCAGGAACAAAATAACAATTAAGTCCTATACTTGGGCAAGGATCAGTTGAACTGGGCACTCTTTTATTTACAAATTTGGCGCCAATTCGGCGCAGGCGTTGTGACACGGTGCCCTGACGTCATTGCGCCGGCGCCGCTACCCACGTGGTGGCCATGAGCTCGGGCCAGTGATCGTAACAATGAAAAAATTTGAACGTCTAAAATGTGATCGAATAGTCCCGACCCAAAAACTCGAATCGAATTTAAATCAAGTTTTCCTCTGAAAAAAAACCTTGACTTTTGCTCGTCAAATTTTTTTGACTCACAACATATTTTTTTTCGGCCATTGAAGTCTACGGGGTTTTCAAAGCAAAACTTGCCAATGATGTGGCTCATCACTACTATTAACATCTTCAGATAGTTCAAGGGAACTCTGCCATTGACTTCTATGTGAACTTGGCAGGTTTTAGGTGGAGAATAGTCTAATTAGAACTGTTTCCAGTGTTGAGATGTGATAAATCTTACATTCTAATTCAAATTCAAGTTGGTGGTTTAAAATTCGAATTTGTGAGTTTTGACCAAAAAAAAAAAACAGTGTTTTTGACAAATTTTGATGCTTCAAGTGACTGTGACAGATGCAACTTGTATCATTTCTGCAATTGCACTGGAATTATGGGCAAAAATGCTGCATTATTATTAAAAAACATGACGATTTGTACCAGGAATTGGACTTTGCAGACTGTACGTATTCATATATGACCCTATAGAATGAACAACGTCCCTGCCCTTTTTCCCGTGTTTTAAAATGTATGTATGTTTGCTGTCTGGCCCTGGAAGCGATAGTGTTCTGGAAGGAACAGGCAAGCCAGACACTCATTCCAGTGGTCCAGCTCACTTACTGGAGCTCACATTCCAAAGGAAGGCTGTCCTATGGAAAGGTATTTCATTGTAGTGAGACTGTTTTTATGATTTATGCTTTGTATGCTGAAATGGTCACCCCTGTGTTTAAATAAACTGCCTTTATTTGAAGAAGGTGTCTGTTGTGGATCCCGCAAACTTAAGATATTATTTATACCATGTGTGTGTGTGTATATATATATATATAAAGTATATACTTATATATACTTTAAAGCCTTTAGAGTGCTCCCACAACCCCCCTGTTTTGATATTGTATATTTAGCCAGGAGCTGTGGCATAGCTTCAGTGGTTGTAGCACCCCATACCCCCCCTTTAAACTAGTGGTGATCCTATGCTTTTAAAATTGGGCGTTTGTTTTGGGAATATCTCTCCTTTAAAAGCCTGATTGCTGGCTGGGGAGGATTCAGCCCTTAGTGAAAAAACAGCGTTCAACGGACATTGATTACAGGTAATGCTAAAATGCACATAAAATATAAAACAAGTTAGGGACCGCCATTCGGGGTTTACCTTGACGTGGTATGGTGGCTTATCAATTTTATGATCATAACTTTGTAACAAAATAACCCCTGTTTTGGGTACATATGCAATAGCATTTATTATACTTATATATACTTTAAAGCCTTTAGAGTGCTCCCACAACCCCCCTGTTTTGATATTGTATATTTAGCCAGGAGCTGTGGCATAGCTTCAGTGGTTGTAGCACCCCATACCCCCCCTTTAAACTAGTGGTGATCCTATGCTTTTAAAATTGGGCGTTTGTTTTGGGAATATCTCTCCTTTAAAAGCCTGATTGCTGGCTGGGGAGGATTCAGCCCTTAGTGAAAAAACAGCGTTCAACGGACATTGATTACAGGTAATGCTAAAATGCACATAAAATATAAAACAAGTTAGGGACCGCCATTCGGGGTTTACCTTGACGTGGTATGGTGGCTTATCAATTTTATGATCATAACTTTGTAACAAAATAACCCCTGTTTTGGGTACATATGCAATAGCATTTATTATACTTATATATACTTTAAAGCCTTTAGAGTGCTCCCACAACCCCCCTGTTTTGATATATATATATATATATATATATATATATATATATATATATATATATATATATATATATATATATATATATATATAGTACACGGGGTAGCCAGCACGAATACAGGTGTAACTTGCCTGGGTGCAGTATCAAAAAAAGTCAAATTGAAATCAAGCAAAAAAGATCCGCACTCTCAGGACTTATATTAATCGGAAAAGTTTTAATTGTCTAGTTTCCTGACAAATTCTTGTATTTATTTATAGGTGTAGGGGGTACCTTTATAATGCCACCCTTAGCACACGGAATTGACACACACGCCCTAATAGTTATAATAGCCACACTTGCAATTTATGGGTTAAGTTCACACAGTGATACTAACTCTAAGGGGCACATTTACTATGGGTCGAATATCGAGGGTTAATTAACCCCTCGATATTCGACCATCGAAGTTAAATCCTTTGACTTTGATTATCGAAATCGAAGGATTTACCGCAATTCGTTCGATCGAACGATTCGAAGGATTTTAATCCATCGATCGAACGATTTTCCTTCGATCAGAAAGAGAGGGAGAGAGAGAGAGACCGCGCCTAATCTCTAACTGGCTAAATAGCAACAATTTTATTGATCATGACTGTCTGGTAAAATGTATATCCAAATACACTGGAAATGGGGTATTATAGTGTAATTATAAATATAGCCTAGGGCATGTTCTTCATGTGAAAAGAAGCATGTGACATTACCATTAAAATAAGTAGAATTAAGAACTGGACCTTTTTCCATTTTGGATTTCAGTGACTTCTTTTAAATACTGTATAGTTAACATGCTTTATGGTTTGGTATCCATAGAAAATTGCTGCACTCCCAAGTGATATTAATAAAACCACCTTTATTTTACATCTGGCACAGCAACGTTTCAGACCACACTGGTCCTTTATCAAGCTGACAAAGTATACATTCACATGTTCACAGCTTCCTTAAAGGAGAAGGAAAGGCAAAACAGAAATAGGCTTCTAAACAAAGTCTTGTGGACATAGAACTCACTGACCGTTTTCAAAGATTTCTCTGTGGTCTCATGTAGAAGCAGATACGCTCTCTGAACACTGTAGCGTGTGACTCGGGTGACGTCACGCTTTTTTTAGGCATATTCCTCCCTGCTGCCCGAGGCAGCGTTGAGGCGCATTGGGCATTATTTAGTTGTAGTGCGCGTGTACTGGGGAGCTGCCTTTCTCCCAATGATGATGACGCACATGGATCAGGATGTGCGCGCATTATCATTGACCCTTATGCACAAGCCCCCCCTCCCAGCCAATCAGATTCGAGACGTCTGGGATCTAAGGATCAAAAGATTTAATTCATATTCTTTTTTCAGACCTCTGGGCATCAGGGTTCCCAATCTCCTAATTTAACCTGCCTCACATTTCAGTTACTGTTTTACCCTGTCACCACCTCTCCTAGATCTAGGAATTTGCTGCAGTATCTAAAATCTCAACTGGGTGACTGAATGGCCCGCATCCACAAAGCGGCATGCTACAGGATTTTGTCTCACTTTTCTTTTAGGGGCCCATTTACTTAGTCCGAGTGAAGGAATAGAATAAAAAAAACTTCGAATTTCGAATGTTTTTTTTAGCTACTTCGACCTTCGACTACGACTTTGACTTCGAATCGAATGATTCGAACTAAAAATTATTTGACTATTCAACCATTCGATAGTCGAAGTACTGTCTCTTTGAAAAAAAACTTCGACCCCCTAGTTCGCCACCTAAAACCTACCGAAGTCAATGTTAGCCTATGGGGAAGGTTTTTGGTCGAAGAAAAATCGTTAGATCGATGGAATAAAATCCTTTGAAGCGAATGATTCGAAGGATTTAATCGTTCGATCGAACTATGTGGTAAAACCTTCGACTTCGATATTCGAATTTGAAAGATTTCCATTCGGCAGTCAAATATCGAGGGTTAATTTACCCTCGATATTCGACCATAAGTAAATTTGCCCCTTAATGTCTGATTTGTGTTCACCTATTCTTTCGTTTGCCTGTCTAGTAGTCTGTCCTACATAAGCCCACATGGACATCTTATGGCATAAACTACATATGTAGATAATTACAACCTTTTATATTTATTGCAGTGCCCTTATATGGATGGTATACAATATCTCCTTTTATACAGCTATTACAATGCCTACATGATAAATAGGGAAAGGTGCCATTTTTCTTATCACATAATGTACACTGATATGACATTTTTCCTGTCCCAACATGAGCTCTCACCAGTCTGTTCTTCAATGATTGTGCCCTCTTAAAGGATAGTAAGGGTGTTTTTTTAAAAACTGTTATTCCAGGACATGCTACTTTAAAAATGCCCCGGGGCCTGGTGGTTTGGCCAGCAAACGTTATTTCTCTAAATTAAATCAGTTATGAGAAATAAATTGGAAAAATACAGTAGCTGAAAAACCGAATATACCGGGTTTCATTAAAATGAACAGGGAGTGATGTGCAGATTTTCATTTAATTTAATAATTTTTGTATTTAATGAAGATGAAATGACACTAGGAACCTAATTTAAATTAAGTAGCAATAAGGATCATAATTCACTTTCTTCTATGAAGACATAATTTCACTGGTTTAAAACATTTATCATTTTATTCATTAAATGCCTATCACCGAATAAGCATTTATTCTTCAGAAGACTCTTTATATCAAGATTAAGAAACATCAGAAACCTTTGGAATACATTCACCTGAAAGAAGAAGGGTAAGAAAAACTAACAAAGAATGTTATGATTATAAAATAAGCACTTTTATGACAAAATAGAAATAATGATGATACAACAACAAAAATGAGTTGTATTATCATGTGTAGCATGTTCCCTTTAAAACCCCTACCCCACAAAAACATATTGGCCAGAGACAGACATTTCAGAGACAGACATTTCATTGGTTTTAATGATAACACAAGGACTGGATTTGATGGTTGAATATGTACTGAGACTCAAACTGTTTCTGGGGGAAGTTGAATTTCTTACTAAAAATCTATATACCGTATATACTCGAGTATAAGCCGAGTTTTTCAGCACCCAAAATATGCTGAAAAAGTCTACCCGGCTTATGCTTGAGTCAGTATAAAACAGGCATTGTCAAAGTGTGGTCTGCGGGCCAATGGCGGCCCGTGTTTAAATTTAAACCGGCCCGCAGTATCTCTAAGAAAATTATCAATAATGCGGCATCCAACCGACCGAAGAACAGAGCAGCCGCATAGTCACAGCGCTTCCGGGGCATAATTATCCCCCATTAGTGTGCCATGCTAGGCTTAAGCATATCAGTGAAGCCAAGGCAGACCCAGTGACTACCCGCAGCCCTTACAGGGAAAAAGCCGGCAACGCATCGCCACCGGAGCGCCAAACCAAGTTGCGGCCTACCAGAGTTGCGGAAGCCGGGGACTCGCATAAACGCGAGCCTGATCCGCTGCCGCACCAGAACCACAAGGCACCCAATCCTACATACTAGGACTTCCCAGGAGGGTGCTACATAGGGTGAGTGAACCCTGGACCCGGGGGTGCCCCGTTTCAGGCCCTGGGAATCTTGCAACCCTACCCTGCAGCCCAATACCTGGTGCAATAAGCCTATTGTACACCCTCACACACATCACCCAGACCTCTGTCGCCCAGTTTGATCTAACGCAGTGACTAAAGGAGCAGCAGGAGGGGCCCCCAAGCAGGAAGGTCCCCTGCTGCTGAAACCCAGGGGGCACTCCTGCCAACTTACCCCCCTGCAGCCTCAGGCCCTCAAACAAATGGGCTGAGAGGGAGGTGAAGGCATGAACACAAACAAGACCATCAGCCCTGGCAGCTTCTAACAGCCCTGCAATTCCAGCATTCTACCCCGATATATACGTAGTCTTCATTTCTATTTTTATATCTATAAAAGTTAATTAGACAACACTCTAAGAGTGCAAGTAGGAAAACTAAGCCCCTAAACAATGTAGGTCTCTATAAAAATATATTGCTTAAAACAACTCATATGTAAAACACTGCTTCATGTAAATAAAGCATTTTTATAATATACTTTCATAGCAGTATGTGCAATTGGGTAACACTAAATAGAAAATTGCCATTTTTAGATCAAAGGGCCACCCTCTGGCATCCTACGATTTACAGTGCACACAAACAAACCATACATGTTAGGTCACATGAGCCAATTAACAGACAGAGTTCTGTCTTTTGCTTACAGTTACAGTTAGAGTTGTAATATTTCTGGTCAGGTGATCTCTGAGGCAGCACACAGACCATCACAAAATGGGGGTTCAAGGCAAGAGATGTAAAAGGGCAATATTTACTTAAATACATATTCCAGTTGGGTAAGACTGTTTTATATGCCACTTAATATGATACGAACTATCTGTTGCTTAAGTATTCATTTTGGGAGTATAGTTTTCCTTTAAGGGTCTTAAGAATGCATCAGAATAATATTACGTTTGGGATCTATCATTATTTCTTTGTTTGTAGTAATTTAAGGGCCACAGATCAGAGGTTAACATATGTTCACCCATTTTCTAAGAAGTAGGGTGAACGATTATCTTTGACATCAATAATTTTCTCTTGTCTTTCCAGCACATTGCAGAGGAAAAGCAAAGAACAGAGTAAAGATGATAGATGATATTAAATCTCAGGAGTCAAGAACATTCGCCTCCCTCCACCACTGGTCACAAACCATGCCTAAAACCATATTCACAATTTACATATAATCATAGGTTAATTCCCTGGGGATTGATTAGTATGGTCTCAGTAAACTGTACATTTAATAGGGGAAATTAGCTTTCTACGAGGGGGCATTCATCAAAATCTTCTGTATGTTGCTTTCATTAAATTCCCATTTCATTGGATGCAAGATAATAGGTCATGCTATTTAATGTTGCATTGTATAATATGTCATGTTATGTTATTAGAAAGGGCCAGTTCACCCGGCAATGGATTATTTTAGACATTTTGATGGATTAATCCAAATGCAAACTCTTTAAATAAGTAAAAGCTCAGTGTAATCAATAATAATGCTCTGTTTGATATTCCCTAATGGAATATATCATGGTCAAGTTTTTTGAGCTTTGGATGGAACATTTATGTGGGTAGAAAGTGAAACAGAACCCCAGTATAGGTATAGGATTCGTTATCCAGAATGTTAGGGACCTGGGGTTTTCCTGAAAATGGATCTTTCTGTAATTTTAATCGTCATACCTTAAGTCAACTAGAAAATCAACTTAATAATAATCTAATTTTTATATACATTGTATTTAATTTAATCTTTAAATTGTTTTCATTAAGATTATAATTATACATATTCTTTCGAGTCTAATGTTTGTTCAACAATATATATTATTCCATCCATATAGGAGACATAATACTCCACTGGATTATGGAAGGAGTTATGTACATAGATTTCATTCCTAAAACCCGTGTCTCACGATAGTTTTTATATGGGTGGTAATGAGTTAATGATTTTAATCAGGTGTGGGATGTCTAGATATGTAGAGTTAGAGGAGGAGGGGCCCCGTGCTTCTGAAGAAGTGGCGTGAGGCCACGAAACGCGTTAAGCGTGGGGCTATGTTCACTGGTTTGCTCTTCATGATTTTATGATTTTTCAATAAATTTGGACTTGTTATATGACCCCAAATGCTGCCTGGTGCTCCATGATTTTGTTGCTCAGAGGAACTAGAAAATCATGCAAGCATTAAACAAACCTGAAAAGCTGGTTTTGCTTCCAATAATTATTAATTATCTCTTAGTTTGGATCAAGTACAAGTTACGGTTTTATTATTACAGAGAAAAAGGAAATTATTTCATTATAATACACAAAAGCCATGAATATCTTGTACATTTTATCCTTCTAAATAGTGAGTTCTGATGTCATCAGTTATAAACGGTGAGTTCTGATGTCATTTCTGTCACATGACTCACTGAAACTTGTGTATTATAATAAATAAAGTAACCCCAGTTGCAAAATATGAGGATATTAGAAGTTACCTTGGAGTTTCATGACCTGTATAAAAACACAACTGTTTTTATATGGTCATGAAACTCCTCGGTAACTTATAATACCCTTATAATTTACAAAAGGGGGTACTTTATTCACTATATAATGTAGTCTGTGGGAGACAGCCATTCTGTAATTCAGAGCTTTCTGGATAATGGGTTTCTGGATCCCATACCTGTATATGTATTAATATACACATATATCAAATCATTCCTGTATATTGTTGTACATAAAGAATGATGTTATGATAATCCTACAGCACTTTAACATTGGTAAGAAACTTAGGACCAGATTCAAATTAGTGAGATAAAATAAGTTTATCACATGAGTGGAATTGCAGTTCAAATTAAATCTCGTCCATGACTTTTCAGGTGATAAACCTTTTTTCTCACTGAATTAAATCTGGCCCAAAATTGCAAAAGCAGATTTGTAATTCACAACGTACCTGAACACATGGTTCTATTGCACTTTAAATTACTTCGAATTACTGGAAGGCCATCTCACATAGACTCAATTTTAAATCAAATAATTCAGTTTAAAAAAAAACCAGTACCTTGTACTTGATTCCAACTAATATATGAACAATCCTATTTGGTGTATTTAATGTTTAAAGATAATCCTTATCC
Source organism: Xenopus laevis (assembly GCF_017654675.1). Taxonomy (NCBI): domain Eukaryota; kingdom Metazoa; phylum Chordata; class Amphibia; order Anura; family Pipidae; genus Xenopus; species Xenopus laevis. The sequence goes on along the minus strand of NC_054374.1, from coordinate 30,124,735 downwards.
AGGGTACTTTCTGGATAACGGAGCCCTTACCTGTACAAGTTTATGATATCATGTCCAATTAAAGTTTAATGGTCTTAAATGTTTTCCTCTGGTCATATTTTGCATAGGCTGGTACCTCCTTGTTTAGTTGCATCATCTTAGAAAAGGCATGATCAGTCACATTTTAATTACAGTTTGCTTTGTTTAAATGAAAGTGCTTCCTTAATCCCTTTTTTTTAATTAAATCAATGTATCTTCATGACTTTAACAGACCCGCAATTAATTGTTAAAAAGTAAATTGCTATTTCTAAGACTATTAGGGGGTTATTTATCAAGGTCCGAATTTATCTCAATATCAGCTGCTACAAACTCCGATCTAACCCGCTTGTGTTTGTAACGCTTATTTATTATTACATTTTCCCAAAAATTTGCTTTGCGGGAAAAGCTCTGATTTTCTTGATTTTTCTATGAATTTTCCCCGAAATCTCCGAATTTTTTGGAGTTTTCACCCGAAAGCTCAGAAAACATAATGAAATTGCCCAAAACCCCCGACACAACCAAAAATCAATGGGACTGTTCCCATTGACTTTTATGCAACCTCTACAGGTTTGAGATGCCGAGTTTTTATATTTGAGCTTTTTAGCCCTCGGGGTTCAATAAATTCCGAAAAATAATTTTTTTTAAAAAGTCCAATTTTATAAAAAAAAATCCAGATTTATTCAGATTTCGGGGAATTTCGTGTATTCAGAGCTTAGTAAATAACCCCCCTAGTCTTAGACCGAGGATGGAAAAGTCAGAATTAGAAAATCCAGCATCTCAGACCTGTGCGTATAAAATGAGAAAACACAGGAGCAGATTATAATCCGGTAGAATGAGCCCACATGCAGGGAATCTGCACACCGGTGTGTCCAAGGAAACCGCTCTGGCCACGGCAAACAGGCAATTCACAAGATTCAGTAACGGACTCCACCGGATAAGTTGACACGCGGAAACCAACGTTTTAAAAGCATGAATACTTTATTAAACATCGTTTAAAATCACAGGCGGGCAGGGGATGTGTGCTCGACACGTTTCGTGACCATTGTGTCACTTCATCAGAAACATGGGACATCAGAGGTCCCAATGATTTTTTGATGTGCGCTTGGATTAATTTTCTGGTAAAAATCCGAGTTTTCGGGCAAAAATCTGAGTTTTCGGGTGAAAATCCGACAGAAATTGAGAAAATTGGGTGAAAAATCCGAAAAATCATGAAAATCTGATTTTTTCCTACAAAGCAAATTTTCAGGAAAATGTAATAATAAATAAGTGTAAAAAACCTGAGTGGATTTGATCGGAGTTTTTAGCAGAAAATACTAAAATAGATTCGGGCTTTGATAAATAATCCCCTATGACTTTCCATCTGCTAAAATACCTCCTCATTAAATCTGCAAACACCTTGAAAATGGAAAAATCATTCTACTCTTGCATGTGGTTGATGTTGAGTTGTGTGATGAAACAGGGAAAACAGATAAAGGATACAACCTCAAGTAACTGAACCAATTTTTTATTTTATGCTTTACTAATACAGGTATGGGACCTGTTATCTGGAAAGCTTGGGGCCTGGGGTATTCTGGATATGGGTTCTTTCTGTAATATGGATCTTCATACCTTACATCTACTAAAAAATAATTTTAACATCAAACAGACCCAATAGGACTGTTTTGCCACCAATGTAGATTCGTGCAGCTTAGTTACCATCAAGTACAATTCACTGTTTTATTAATTCAAAGAAAAAAATGTATATTATTAGTTTAAAATAAATTCTATGGGAGATGGCTGCCCTATAATTTGGAGCTTCTGGGTTTCCTGATACCAGATCCCATGCCTGTACAACATTACCAACAGCAATAATCATCATCAGTCCTTATTGTGAAACCTACAATCTAAGTTCCCTATCACATTCATACAACACACATACACACAGTTATCAGTTAGAAAAACCATTCCAAGTCATTAAAAAACATAACATTTCTATCAACACAATCCTCTTAAAATCATCACCTACAAGGTACTTTATGAGTTATGTTGGCTAATGTAAAAATTCTAAATGTACGTTACATAAACACACTACATTCAAAGATAAATGGCAGCCCTGTATCATTCATAAAAGATCAATATCTGTTTCAGTATTGAGGTATAATAACTTATCCACAGACAAAAACAAAAAAAAAATCATAGAGAAATGGAAGCTCTGTACCATTCATAAAACATCAATATCTGTTTCAAAACTGAGGAATATAATTTATCCATAGAAGACCTTCTTTCCTTTTATAACCTTTCCCCTTTTCTTTCAAATTATTGTTCCTTCATCTTGAACTGCTATTCTATAATTAGATTTTATCACACCCCTAGGTGAAAAAGCTCTCCTCATTATATTGAACAATGTTATCATTAAGATAAACTGTTCAACTGTATATTCAACATACTGTAGTTCATAGAAGCTTCATAGAGCATTTGTAGATCAAAGTTAAGCTCTTTATATGTATTACTCTAAGAGGTCAAAGTCCAATTTTTATATCTATATTTTCTGCTACAAACTCCAATCAAATCCACTCTGGTTTTTTTACGCTTATTTACATTACGTTTTCCAGAAAATTTGATTTGCAGGAAAAAATCCTGAAAACTCAGATATCTTATGCTTTTTTGCCCGATAACTCAGAAAACTTTGGGGTATTGCACAAAACCCAGCGCTCATCAAAAAATCATTGGGACTTCTCCCATTGACTTATATGCAACATCGACAGGTCTGAGATGCTGGGTTTTCTAATTGGGACTTTTCCATCCTTCGGGTTTAATAAATTCCGAAAATTTTGATTTTTTTAAAAGTCAGATTTTATAAAAACAGCCTTTCTGTAATTTGAAGCTTTCTGGATAATGGGTTTCCAAATAACCATTAGGCACCCCCGTCTAATGGTTTTAAAAATTAGTGATGAGCACAACTTTCCCTTGTTAAAATTTCAATATAACTGACCCATTCCTGTATAATACTGAGCATGTGCAGTATCACTAACACTCAAAAGCTAGTCTAACAAGTAGAAGGGATGACAATTCTGAAGGCATCAATCTTTTGTGCCTCTGAAATGGTACAAAAAATTCAATACATAAAATATAGAATTTCTTACTATATTCTATGTTAGGCTAACATGAATATGGCATTGAAATTTTTTGCGTGGAGGAATTCGTAAAGAGATCGATGAGAAAGTCAAGACATTTCAGTAATAATCCTGGACGGCGAGCTGAGCTGTCAAAATCAGGACAGTCCCGAGAAAAATGGGACAGTTGGAAGGAATGAATACACCACTAAAATATCAACCTTGGTTTGTCAAATTTAGTGGCAGAAATTACTTCATATTGAACCGAAGCAGCTGTAATGAAACCATCCCAAAAAAGATAAATGTGGGAAGAAGCTGGAAACAAACTTTCAACTTTTAACTCTCATCCTTATTCCTAAGAAGCTGCACTCTGATCCAGGCCTGGATTTGTGACAAGGTCACAAAGGTCTGGGCTTAGGGCAGCACAAATAAAGGGGCGGCATGCCACCCAGACACACTTGAAGTTCACTTCTACTCAGAGCACTAGAGACTACATGCCCTGTCCTCATGCTCCAGCTGAAGTAAAAAGGATGTGAGGGGATAGGGCAATAGAGGACACCACCACAAGAAATCTGTCCTGCTCTTATCCACTACACCAGTGATCCCCAACCAGCAGCTTGTGAGCTGTTGCTCTCCAATCCCTGGATGTTGCTCCCAGTGGTTTAATTATTAACAAATTTAGCAAATAGTGATGGGAGAATAAATTCGCCAGGCATGAATTTGCAGCGAATTTTTGCATTTCGCCGCTCACGAATAAATTTGCGAAACTGCGGCGAAAGTTTGCCACAACGGAAAAAAAATTTGTGCATCAAAATTGTCGCTTGTCAGAATTATTTGGGCGCCCATTGACTTTAATGCATGTGGACAAAATAGTCGCGCACATAAAAATTGTCGATCGCATTAAATTGACGTGGGTCAAAATTATTTTGACGCTCATTGACCTCAATGCATTTCGATAATTTTCGGTGAAGCGAAACGGGACAGATTAGCCCATCACTAATGATAAGATAAAAAATAAAAATCTTGCCGAGATGAGAAAAGTCAATGGAAAATAATCAGCATTCCAACAAGTTGATAAAAGATTGGAATTTTGCCTTAACACAATCGACATTGAGCTAGTCAAGTAGCATTTATTGCTGTTTGAAGAAAAACATCTAACGGCTGCTATGGGCTACCAAAGCTGGGCAAACTTTGCACCTTTTATTACATTACCCAATAAGATGCTTACTATTGCAGTGTCTATTGACGCACTGTGAGAATCCTTTCACCTCCCAATCTCCTGTATCAGTAGGTGCACTGGACGGGATTTATTCACTTCCCTGAAAATGTGCAAGTTCAAGGGATGACCATTCACAGCCATCTAAACCCTGCCGAATTGCTGTTTTAGCTTATGGGGGACCTCCTATAACCAATTTGTGGACTTTGAAAAATCGATGTTTTTTGTGGGAAAAACTTTGAATCGAATTCAATCGAATCCGATATTCCTTCGATTCGTACAACTCGAATTCGGCCGAGCAATTCGATCGGAAACGGACCTATTCGACCCAAAAAAAAAAAACTTAGACTTAAGACCAGGTTGGTCTTTTTGAATTCAAATTTCAAAGCTTTTTCAATTTGAAATTCAACCCTTGATAAATATGCCCCTTAATGTTCGGCCGAGCAATTCGATCGGAAACGGACCTATTCGACCCAAAAAAAAACAACTTAGACTTAAGACCGGGTTGGTCTTTTTGAATTCAAATTTCGAAGCTTTTTCAATTTGAAATTCAACCCTTGATAAATATGAAAGTCTAACTTGAATCTCATTCTTTTTGATAACATTTTGCATTCTCAAATCATTGGCACCAGTGCTTTATCAATATGTTGCTAGTTCTTATGTGTAAACCTACGTTATTGTTGGCAGCTGTCCCACCATTATTCCAGTTATTTTTTTATTTATTGATTTAGTGCCTTAATACACTCTTCAAGCGGGACGGATAAATCAATGTCTGTAAGTTGCTCTTTACCAGTCATTTTAATGGCTTTAGTTTCTGTGTTTAGAGCTGAAATTGTGCTTGTAGTGCAGGCTAATATATTGTATGAACCTGGATATACCTGCATCTTCAATGCAAGCTTTGATTTCTGTAATTCTGTTATTTTGATTTCTAAAATACTGTTATTAAAGTTGTTGCTTTAACATATTAACAAATGTATATATTGACGTATACCTTCCATTACAGTGTTGCTTTACCCAGATTTTTTTTTTTCTTCTGACTATGAACACCTAAAGAGCACAGTACAGCATCTGGCTAGGGTTCCACATTCCACCAGGGCTCTGACCTCTAGGGCCCCCCTTGCAACATGAAGGGCCCCTCTCCCGATGTTCACCCCCTCTCCCAAAGTAGCCTGCCTCTTAGTCCCTCATCTCACTGTATACCTTTTGCATTAACTTGAAATTGGGTGAGAGGGGGCAGGATGCATTTGCAGTGTCATGCGGAGAGGGCCTGCATCGGCAGGACCCAAGAAGGTCAGGGCCCACTGGGTTTTTTCCCAGTGTCCTGCCGTCCCAATCTAACCCAGACTGTATCTACGCTTCTAAAGTTTCATAATAGTGTGTAATACTGGCAAGCAAATGTGTGTGGTTCTCATGTAGGGACCACACAAGCATTAAAAAGAGGGTTTATGCACTTACCAAGGGTTGAAAATATGCTTGAGTTTCCCCAAGACCTTCAGAGCATTCCAGCGGGATTTTTGTGAATGGGTGACGTCAGCTGCATAAAATAGTGTTTGGTTTTTTTTTAATTTGTACTTGTTATATTTGGATCTTTAAAATAAATTCAATGACAGTCGTGGTTTTACCATAAAATCCTACCTTTAATAAATAAATTAGTGGCAGATTTACTAATCTCGAGTGAATTTTCGAAGTCTAAAAAGTTCGAATTTTGAAGTAATTTTTTTGGATACTTCAACCATCGAATAGGAGATTACGACTTCTAATTTACTTCAACTTCGATTCGAAGTAAAAATCGTTCGAATATTCGACCATTCGATAGTCGAAGTACTGTCTTTTTTAAAAATCCTTAGATTTCAATATTTCGCCAAATTAAAGCCACTGAATTGCTATATTAGCCTATGGGGACCTTCCAGTACATTTTTTAAAGTTTTTGGCATCGAATAAAATACTGTGATCGATCGCTAAAAATCGTTTAAATCGTTAGATTCAAAGGATTTAATCGAACGATTTTTATTCAATAGATCTAATTCTATTTTAGCACTAAATCCTTCTAATTCGATATTCGAAGGATTTCAATTCAATGGTCGAATCTGACCCTTAATGTAGGTTCACTTTACATGACACCATGAAAGCCACACCAATGTATTAGCATCAGAAATATTTATTCATCAGCCCTGCTGCGTCAGCTTATTTGAAAGATGTAGCCTCACTAACCATTAATATTGTTAGTATAATATTAAAATGTGACCTGTTATCCAGAATGCTCAGATGAATATATCAGTTCAGGAGGTGCACACCCTAGGAACAATTTTGAGTTACTAATCCAAAGGAGGCTCCCTATGAGGGTCTCCAAAGCTAACATGTACAAAAATAAAGTGAAGGATTGCACACTCAATTTGAAAAATAAAGAAGTATTTATTACATGAAAAGAAAAATGTTACAAAATGACTTACTTTGGTATTTTTGTAACATTTTTCTTTTGATGTAATAAATACTTCTTTCTTTTTTCAAATTGAGTGTTCAATCCTTCACTTTATTTTTATCCAGAATGCTCGGGACTTGGGGTGTTCTGCATAATGTAATTTGGATCTTCATTTGTTAAAGGACCAGTAACATCAAAAAATTAAATTGTTTTAAAGTAATAAAAATAAATTGCAGTGTACTAGTAAAACTGCTGTGTTTGCTTCAGAAACACTACTATTGTTTATTTAAATAAGCTGCTGTGTAGCAATGGGGGCAGCTATTCAAAGGAGAAAAGGCTCAGGTTACACAACAGCACATAAGCTCTGTAGAACATAATGTTATCTGTTATCCATTATTTATCCTGTGCCACATAGCCGTTTTCAATTTCCGCCATTGCTACTCAGCAGCTTGTTTATATGAACTATAGTAGTGTTTCTGAAGCAAACACACCAGTTTACCAGTGCAGGGCAACACTACATGATATTTTTATTACTTTAAAAATCTTTCAGTTGCTGGTGTTACTGTTCCTTTAAGTCTACTAGCAAATTATATAAACCCAAAAGACTTCTTTCCAATAAGGATTAATTATATCTTAGATTGGATCAAGTACAAGCTACTGTTTTATTATTACAGAGAAAAAGGAAATCATTTTGGATTATTTGGATAAAATGGAGCCTATGGGAGATGGCTCCGTAATTTGGAGCTTTCTGGATAAGGGTTTTCTATATAACAGATCCCATTCCTGTATAATACTGAGCATGTGCAGTATCACTGACACTTAAAAGCTGGCTTAACAAGAAGAAAGGGTTCTGCTGTTTTGAAGGTGTAGATCTTCTGTGCATCTGACATGGTACAACAAATTCAATACATAAAATACAGAATTTCTTATTCATTGTTAGGCTAACGTATGAAAATGGCATTGACATTTTATGTGGAGGAATTTGTAAAGAGAACTGCTTTATTCTTGCGTGAGAAACTGTATTCTATTCAAGCTACTTCTAGCTTCTGCCAGAATAGAAAGCTCATACTGCAGGTTGTGACATTTAATTCTCCAGGGATGGAGAGCCAAATTGTCATAAAATATGTATAGAAAGCCAATCACATGCCTGAAGGCATTGTCTCACATCCAACCTCCCTCTTATACATATCCACTTTAAAATGTTTTAACAAAAGACACCTAAAACAGAAAAGAGAGAGATCAAGAAGAGAAAGAAAAGCAAGGAAGAAACAAATAAGAAAGAAAAGCAATAAAAGAATAAAAGAGAACAAAGAGGCAAGCAAACATTTCTGCCCGGCCACAAACAAGAAAGAAAGAAAGAAAGAAAGAAAGAAAGAAAGAAAGAAAGAAAGAAAGAAATAGCTTTAAAATGCTTCCTAGCTAGCTATGCTTCAAGTATTAATGCAAAGTGAAGTTTTCTCCAAGTCTAAAAATATGAATTACTTAAAAAGCAAAATGTGTATTATATTATATTTTTCGTAATATCATTGAACATTAACCTTTGCAAAACACTCTGCATATTTAACATATATGTTTACATATTTAAAAAAAGAAAACAAAGCCCTCATAGGCTTACATTACATTTAGGGGCAAATTCATCAAGGGTCGATATATCGAGGGTTAATTAACCCTCGATATTCGACTGGGAATGAAAATCCTTCGACTTCGAATATCGAAGGATTTTGCGCACATACTGCGATCAAGTGATCGAAAGAATAATCGTTCAATCGAGCGATTCGAAGGATTTCAATCCAACGATCGAAGGATTATCCTTCGACCAAAAAAACTTAGCCAAGCCTATGGGGACCTTCCCCATAGGCTAACATTGGGTTCGGTAGCTTTTAGGTGGCGAACTAGGGGGTCGAAGTTTTTTCTTAAAGAGACAGTACTTTGACTATCGAATGGTCGAATAGTCGAACAATTTTTAGTTCGAATCATTCGATTCGAAGTCGTAGTCGAAGGTCAAAGTAGCCCACCTTTGCGGGGCTCCTTGTACATAACTGCTCGCTTTACTCTGTCCATCTTGGAGCCCCAGATGAAGTGAAACACTGTCCATGTTAGAACAGATACTAACTTTGCCTACAGGCTACATTACACCCAAGATTAGAAATCAACTCTCTAATTATCAAGGACAGAGCTCTTATGTTTCTTTTGATGTCACTCTTTTGCACAAGTATTGTATCAGGCCAATAAGCCACCAATAGACATCAGTGCTTCAGCTTTGCCTTTTTCATCAAGCCTAATGTCGTTTGGGTACAACTGAAGGTAAATGTCTGGTCTGACCACAGCTTAATACCAACTTTATGCCATTTTATAAACTCTTTTTAAGTACAGATACATAGGGGTCACGACATAGATATAATTAAATATTAGCATTTACACACCACCCTGTTCTGAACACATCGGGTTTTTACACACACAAAAGATAATTTGTTCCCACACACAACCTATATAATTAGAGATACATTTATCAAGGGTCAAATTTCAAATTCATGAGTTTTTTTTAAAACTCCCTTAAATATGAATGTATTTGAAATTCAACCCTTGATAACTTCGGGGCTATTTAAGAAAAAAATAGAATATCTAAAACTCGGACAAATTTTACCCACCCGAAGACTCTCTCATTGACTTATAACAGTAAGACAGGTTTTATGTGGTGAATAGTCTAATTCAAATTCTTAAAGGGCCAGAGTATGATAAATTAAAAAAAAAAAAATTTTAAACTCAAATCGAGTTTGGATAATTCCTCTGTCAATTTGACAGTTTTGATCATATAAAAAAATCTAAAATTCGAAGTAAGAATTTTCAATTCAACCCTTAATAAGTCTGCCCCTTAATTAGACTGAAAGGTTCACAGAGATCAGCGCCGGATTTCTTCTCCGGCCGCCCCTAGGCCCGCGTGGTCCTAGCGCCCGCTTCCATCGCGCCGGTGAAAAAACACAGCGGCAGCTGGTGCAGTTGAACAGGGACGCGAACATCCCCATAATGCGGCTCGGAGGCATGCCGCCCCTATTTTTTTGCCGCCCTAGGCCTGGGCTATGCGGCCTTGCCGCAAATCCCTGCTGACAGAGATATAAATGTTTCCCTCAACTATTCAGAAATATCTGTAATATTAGTCAGTAACACAGTCACTTTTTAATATTTTTATTACGTGTTTTGTCATTTGATTGTTTGAAGATTTTTGTGGTCCCATTGGCTTGGGAGAATGCTTATAACTTATAATATATATATATTCACTTACTGAACCTCAAATTTATTTGACTTTATAAGCATTTGTCTTTGGATTTCCTACTTCAAAATGTATTCAGTATAATCTTGCAATTATATGCACTGAGTAATTCACACGTCTAGCAGCCAGTAATAATATGGAAGGTCAGTAGGGAAGTATTGCCTGGCTGTGACAGGTTTTTGAAAGGTGGAGAAGAAAGATTGAATGACTCAACACTTAGAGCTGCAAAACGTAATTATATTTGCTGCTGTTTCCTGATATGAAAAATATTCACAATTCCTTTCCTTAAAATGTAAATTATTAGTCAAATGTAATCAAGTATTACTGTGAATTTTGAAGACAGCATTCATTTTATTGCTGGATTCTTGGCAAATTTAAAGTGCCATTAGTGCCTTCAGGATATATATAATTCCATATGTAGATACAGTATGTAAAAAAAAATCCTTCGACTTCGAATATTGAAGTCGAAGGATTTACCGCAAATAGTTAGATCGAACGAAAAATCGTTTGATCGAAACGATTAAATCCTTCGACGTTCGATTCAAAGGAATTTTAATCCATCGATCAAACGATTTTTCCTTCGACCAAAAAAACATAGGAAAGCCTATGGGGACCTTCCCCATAGGCTTAACATTGCACCTCGGTAGGTTTTAGGTGGCGAAGTAGGGGGTCGAAGTTTTTTAAAGAGACAGTACTTTGATTATCGAATGGTCGAATATTCAAACAATTTTTAGTTCAAATTGTTCGATTCGTAGTCGAAGGTCGAAGTAGCCAATTCATGGTTGAAAGTAGCCAAAAAAATCATTCGAAATTTGAAGTTTTTTTATTCTATTCCTTCACTCGAGCTAAGTAAATGGGCCCCTTAAATGTTTTCTAAATGTATTAAATGGTTCATACAAAATTATTAAAATATCACTTTTGTATAGAGCAGTGATCCCCAACCAGTGGCTCATAAGCAATATATTTCTCACCAACCCCTTGAATGTTGCTCTCAGGGACCACAAAAGCAGGTGCTTATTGTTAATTTCCTGGCTTGGAGGCAAGTTTTGGTTGCATAAAAACCAGGTATACTGTCAAAAGGAGCCTCCTGTAGGCTGGCAAGTTCATTTAACAGCTACCAAATACCCAATCATAGCCCTTATTTGGCATCCCCCATGGACTTTGTTCATGCTTATGTTGCTCCCAACTCTTTGTACATTTGAATGGTGGCTCATGGGTAAAAAATGTCGGGGACGCTCTGTATAGAGACTGATATGTTGCACAGGTCTAGTTGAAACAGCAATTTCTGGTTTTGCTTCTGTTCTGTGTGCTGGTCATTGATCATACATTTTAGGCCTTTTAATCTGCAATAACAGCATGTCTCCGAAATAAAAGATGCAGTGTGTGAAATATCTCGACATGTGTTTTTTAATAAGAGGCGCAAAGTTAGCACAATCATTTACATACTAATAGCTGACTATTGTAAACAATTCCAACGAAAGCTTTTAACGTGACGAAGACAGATGAAAAAGCTAACAGGGTTCTGACATTAAACCCAATACTGGCTCACCGGTTGATTCATTCTCATCACATAGAGGCTAAGGATATCTGGGCTGCCAGTAGTGTCAGGGGCTCAGAATTAGACTACTGCCCAGTAGAGCAATCAAGTTCTTTAGTCTGAATGCACCTTATAGCAAGTGATGGAAGCAAATCTAACATTAAAAGAAATGAAGAAAAACAAATCAACACTCCAAAACAAAACCTGAAGGTTAATTCGCTCCTGATGAAAACGAATCCTAGTCAAATGTATGTGCACAAGGTAGGGATCTTAGATTGCAAGCTTCACCGGGGCTATGAATGATAACAATCACTGTGCAAGTTCTATGTAATATGCGATGCATAGTGATGGGAACATCCAATAAGATTGCTAAGAACCTGTATAATGATAATACAGGTATGGAATTTGTTATCACGAAAGCCTATTATCCACAAAGCTCAGAATACAGGAAGGCCATCTCCCATAGACATTTTATCCAAATAATTTAATTATTTAAATGATTTCCTCTGTGATAATAAAACAGTATCTTGTACTTAATCCAAATTAAGATATAACTAATCCTTATTGGAAGCAAAACCAGCCAATTGAGTTTCAATGTTTATATGATTTTCTAGTAGCCTTATGGTATGAAGATCCAAATTACGGAAAACCCCAGGTCCCGAGCATTCTGGATAACAGGTCCCATACCTGTATAAAAATTGTAGCTGCCTAGCCCTTTAGACAGTAATATACTGTATTAGAGCACTGCTTGTTGTGTGTGCAAAGCATTTTACAATGTTTCGCTTACCTTTGTCTTCTTGTTGCTCTTGTCCAGTTCCTGTTTCCAGGGAGTAATGTGAAAATATCAGATATTGCCTGATGGCCCGAGTTGGGTTTGAAATCACTCTAGCTGCTTAGAATCTATTTACATTTTTTTGAAAAAGTTGCTTGTCTTTTAGTTAGTCTATATGTTTTCTTTGAAAATACATCATCTGTGGGTAAATATTTTTCTTTGTGTATAATCAGTATGAGCATGTGATGATACAGACACCTTTGTGCATACAAATAATAAGAGAGTTTCAGTTCGGTGTAAAACCTATAGGCAAGTGGTCTGCGGAGTAATATCAAATATCAGGAAATTCCCACTATACCAGGTATATGGAAAGGACTATTTGAAGGCATGTCATTGTTTTTTTTGACTATTGTCCCCTCCGTTTTTAACTCCTTGGTCAGCCTGTTCCCTGCCAAACTCTACGAGCCCCACTGTCTGAAACACTATGCTTTCCACATATCAGGTGCTTGAGTGCAGAGTTGTGCAGCAGGGTTGATGCCCATTATATTTGGCTGTATGTGTTTTGATCTGTTTAATTTCAGTCCATAGGGTTTGGAAGGGGGCCTGTGCCAAGAAGTTACAAAACTATGGGGAGGTCTACTTCCCCTTTAAAACATACAATCTGAAATACTATTTAATCATTACTAGAACTACATGAATAGTTTCCCTGGAACTTCTTTGCAAATGCAGAATGATTTCAGTCTTCTCCAGGATACTTAAAGTTTATTAGATTAGGTAATTGGCAATTTAGGTCATGATCGTTTTATGAAAATTTTGTGAAATGTAATCTAGAGAGCAAAATATTGTGCATTTGTATTTAGTGTAATGGCATACATATTAGTCTGATGCCACTTGGGACTGATTCTCCAAGCAGGGCTGGGCCAAACCAACGGCACCCTAAGCACCCTGGTCGGCTACCCCTGCTCCGCCCCCGTGTGTGTGCACACTAGCGATCACTAGTGCACGCATGTGAGCGAGTGCGCATTCGCCATAACAGAGAAGAGGGGAGAGCAACGGATGGGAAGGGAAGGGCAGGGGAGTGACGGAGGTGGGGGGGAGTGATGGAGGGAGCGTAGAGTAATAGAGGAGGGAACCAAGAGCAGCAGGGGAGCGAACCAGGACTAGGGGTAGGCAGAAGACCTTTGAACAGGTACCTGCCCAGCACCCCTACATCGTTGCTGCCTAGGGAGGTGCCTCTTCTGCCTACCCCTAGTTCCAGCTCTGTCTCCAAGAATTAGCCTGTCCATTAGCATCCATTCTTTCTTGTGTCTGCACCCAGAGGCACTGCATCAGCCTGGGGGCAGATGCACGGAGCAGATTTTGGTACGAAAACAAATGAGCAATTTATCTGCTAAATCTGCTCTGTGTGACTGCACCCAGCCCAATGCTGGTCCCAGCCCACAGCCCAGTGTGGCATTAGGTTTAAAGAGATACTGACATGAGAAATAACCTTTTTTATTATCTATCATAACATTCTCTTTGAATGCTATTTATTTTTGCCTAAATCTTTTACATTACTTTTCTTACTACCCTGTTCCTCTATGAGGGGGCTGCCATATTTGTGCAGCAGGAGTCCATTAGCTATAGAAACTCTAACTGACAGTTTAAGAAGGGACAGTCAGGTTGGCAAACCAGTCAGGTTTAGAAACTTCAAGTAACAATTACTTACAAAAGCAGAACTATCAGTGAAAAATGATCAACATAACCTTTAGGTAACTTTTAATGTAGATTAATATTTTTGAAAAGAAAATTTTTGTGTCAGTATCATTCTGCTTAGCTGATCAGGGCGCTGCATTAAAGCATTGGCATCAAACACATCAGACGGTGCTATTCTGTTGGTGTCAGTGACAAGCTTGTCCAAAAGTGGAATTACATACCGGTATTATATTTTTCCAGCAGCCCTTCAAATCCACCAGTGGAAAAGCTAGACCTGAGTTCAGCAAACCTATTTGCTTGTGCTTGGACCTTACAAAAAGTGTCCTGACTTGGTAAAAGGACTTTCCCTGTGGGCCCTGACATTTGTGAGCCCTTTGCCTTTCTGGATCGCAGAGCTTTAACTCCTTTTTACATTTTACAGGTTCTGCTTGTTTTTCATTTTATTCTTAGCAGTGAGAAAGGAAATAATTAGTTTAGGACTGTCATAGGGTCAGCAAAATGTATTGTCGTAGATAAACAGGAGTAACCAGGGAGGCTGTTAAGGTGGCCATAGATGTCAAGATTTTTAAAAGATTTCTTTATTGAAAGACCAAGCTTATCTTGAAATGATCATTTAAATGCACAGTTTGTCCATCAACTAAAAAGACCATTTCAACCGATATCGTCTAGTTGAAGCCAGGAAAACTGTGGGTAGCTGCCTGCTTGGCCTGCAAACAATTGGACAATGGATAGATTTCACTGTGAATGATGAAAATCTTCTAACCTGCCGAACGATTTTCTGACCAATGTCAGACGAAAAATCGTTAGATTTGTGATCGTTCTGTGTCCACTAACCTCACGATAATTTGACAGATTTGTTGGATCGCAATAAAATCGATCGCTAAGGAGAGAAAAATCTTAACGTCTATGGTGAGCTTTAATTATATGGAGCTGGCAGAGGGTTTCTCAGGAAGAATTTGCACAGTAAATGAGAGAGCAAAAGCTAATAGATTCCACAGACACCACATAGCTTGAGCTGTAAACAGCACAGAGATTAAGATTTTCTGCCTGCACATTCACTCTGGGCTACCCTCTGCAGTCACTACTCTTACACAGCTTGTATAGCAAAAATGCAACAAACACACAAAGACCATTACAAGTGCCCACACAATTTTTTTCAAAGTGTGTCTTTTTGGAAGCAGCAACACTGGTTGCTTTAATATCTCTATACCCTATGATCTTTAGTGAATTGGCAGGCTGTGGCTTAAAACAGTGTCTTCTAGGCTATATTAATCCATTACATTTTAACAATGAATATCTGACTTGTTGGACCTGGTTGGACCTTGTTTTTCCAGTCTGACGCTGCTCACAAAGACCCAGGACCAAATTGGCCCATAGGTCCTTTTGATAGGAAATGCCTTCCAAGGTGAAAAGATTTTTGAACTGCAGAGAGAAAAATCAAAATAATCTAAAGATTATAGCTATTCTTACAAGATCTTACAAGAGCCTATAGTTCACAAAGACCCAAGAATAAATTGGAGCAAAGGTCCTTCAGATGGAAAACTCATTCCAAGATGGAAGGTGTTGGAAAAGACCTGGGAGAATGAGGAAATCTAGCAGGATGTACCCTGAGTTAGCAAAAAAGGGAAATATTTACAGAAAAGGAAATGTAATGGCAAATGTTGCAGATTAAAGATATTCTCAGGGTCCAGGTCCTTGATCTGGCTGAATCCCAGCAAGATTTGGACAGATTTTTTTAATCACATTAAAACCTTGGAAACTGGAGGTTTGGCAGTGAAATCTAGAGAACCACAAGTTTTCATTGAAACTGGTAGAGGGAGAGCAAGCCCAGCCTCTGAGAACTGGTTCTATACTGCTTATATCTGTTGCTCAAAGGACAGTTCTAAACCAAATGATGAACTTTTTTGATAACTATTAGGCCACCAAAACTCTCAAAGGACTAGATATATTTTTGGGATAACCTGCTTCTTTAGAAGAATGTTTAAGTAGTAATATTTCCTGCAAATATAGAAGAGAAAACCATTTCATATTTTAATTATTCAAAACGCAATAAGCCTAGCCAACAACTTCCCTGCACTCTTCAGTTATTTGTAATTAAAGTTTATTTATTGATACATCCTTCGTTGTACCCAACTGGGAATATTGGGTGCTGGTATTTTTTTAACAAAACTTTATTCCATATAGAATGCGTCAGTTGGCCACATCCCACTCGAGCAATGTAATAAGTTTGTAGCCAAGGTAACAGAAAGTGTAAAAAGGTGCTATTTTATAAAAGTCTGTAGTGACTTTGGTCCAGATGCTCGCCCCTGTGTTTTTGATAAGGGGTCCAAATAAAAGTACAACAAACAATTTGATCTCTCTACCTAAAATGCGAAAAAAGTATTTAACATTTTTAAGGGTGATTTATAAAGGCCGATTATCACTTAAAGGGGGACAGACACCATTTAGTAAAATAAAACGAAATTTTTCATGATTTGTATAAACACCGAAGGTGTTAAATTCAAATAAAAAAGTAACACCAACAACGGCCTTCCGAGTTCAATGTAAAGTCAATGGACAGATGTCCCGAAGGTATCATCGATTTGCGCTGGGTTCCCGAAAAATCAAAATCGTCAATCAGAAAAAAGTGCGGTATCAGGGTTTTTTCTTGCAAGCAAAATTTCGGGGATTTATTTTGATAAATAGAGGGAAAATCAGTTGCGATTTAATCTGAGTAGTTTCAGAAAATTTGTGAAACTTTTGATTTGATAAATAAATAACCCAATAGATTCTTTTCCTCCAGAGGATTATCCAGTGAGGGAATCAATAACATGGACTGTTTATTATTAAAGAGAAAAAGGTACAGGTAGGTCTGTTATCAAATGCTGGGACCTGGATAATTGATCTTCCCTAATTGATCTTCATACCTTAAGTCTACTAGAAACATGAAATATTTGAATAAACCCAAAAGTCGGTTTACTTCCAAATAAAGGATTAATATATATCTTAGTTTTGGATCAAAATACAAGGTAAATTTTATTATTATCAGAGAAAAGGAATAATATTTATAAAAATACGAGATTATATGGATAACAATGGTTGTGGTATGGAAGGTGGCCTTTCCGTAATTCAGAGCTTGCGGAAACGGAATCCATACTGTAATCATATTTTAAAAAAATGGAAAGATTTCATATTAAATGAGAGTATTGGAAATGGTACTTCTTGTTACTGGGTTTCCCTCGATATGGATTCCAACCTGTTAAAATATATGATGGGCTGTAGTGTTAATAGAAAATATTTGTAATTCATAGTCTTTATTTGGCCAAGCCTAATAAACATGATAGATTTCATCTACAGCTAATTAACTGCCATGGTCCCTTTAATCTGTACAAGAAAAACTCTTTTGTTTTACTATAAAAGGTTATAAAAGTTTATAAAATTCTAGTAAATGTTGCTTAAAGCCCTGACACAAAATCTGACAAAAACATTTGTCACACAGTGTAAATTCTAAATAGTTTGATGTGATAGTCCCCAAGATGGGTTGGCAAAGGGGGGGGGGGGGGGGGGGGGGGCGGATGTGATATTATCTTTAAAATTGGAGCTGGTTATTGTAGATAGTAGAGAATTTGTGGAATCACCTTGATCATTATTACGTTATGTCGTTTTTTGATCTACTTGTTCGAAACGGGACAGTTCGTTGATAATGATCATATTTTACTTTCCTCGGAGGCATCTAATCACTTTCTTCCGTCTCACGTATCATCTGTAAACTACGTTCTATAAAGAATTTTTCTTTTTGTTGATTTCTTGAACAGGTATGGACCTTTATCCAAGAATCTGAGCACTGGCTTTACCAGATAAAGGTCATTCTGTAATACTGATCTCTTACCATACAGCAATTATAAGGTTGAAATAGGAATTCAAATCAAAATTCACGCATTCAAATTTAATCCCCTATTCAAGGTAAATGAATGTAGATTTATAACTGACAAGGAAACATCCTACTTTGAATATACAATCCACTAAAACCAATTACGTGGCACGGAGCCATTGAGCCATTTTTGAAGATTTAATCATATTCCTTACATTTAAGGTTTTTTTTGGAGGAAACACATGATCGAATATTAATCTAATTTTGGGACGTTACTCAACTTATCAAATATTTAGCATGTCAACATTTTTCTTAATACCCTCCCATTTGAGTGTGAGAAATATTCGAAATTATTTTTGATAAAAAAATAAATTCACAGAATCGACTTTAATAAATCTGCCCGATAAGTCTACCTAAGTCATTCTTTTTATCAAGTCCCGAATTTCAAGTTAGTAAATCTGACAACCAACTTTGATGCCCAAATTGACCTTTTTATCATTAAAGAAAGTAGAAAAAAAGAGTCAGAAAATTTCGATAACTTCGGAGCAATTTATTTGCTCTAAAAGTACAATTTTTCAGACTTTTAGTTCGAAATACCCGAGATCACACTGATATCGGACGACAGCAGCAACAGACACTGGCCTTCCCGTGACTTAACCGGGACCTTCCCCGATTGGACTTAACAGGACCCCGAAGTTTGAGATGACCGGATTATTCCTGAGTTGGACTTTTAAGACCATCAATTTAAATAATTATGAAAATTCGAGTTTTTTAGTTCCGAAAACTACAATTATTCTAATTTGGATACGGGAGCTTATAAATAAATCCCTAATAAGCCAATAGCGTTTTGCCTCCAATAGAAGATATTTATATCTTGTTTGGACAATTAAGGATCTGTTTTAATATAACAGAGAAATAGGAAATACATTTTTAAACTAGTTATGATTGTAAGAGTCCAAGGAGACAAGCCTTCCGTAAATTCGGGGAGGGCCCCTTCCTGGGGAAAAAATACGGGGTAACCCCGTACATTTTGTTTACAGTGCAAAAATGGTATATCTGGATGTCTGTGTCTCCCCACCATGGAGACAGAACATGCAAATATTGACACTTCCGATGACGGAGGATCTGTTAGTTCTTTTAAGGTCTAGGAATAGGATCGAACGCGATTCCGTCCTTTTTTCGGAAGCAACAAAAAAGTGTCGAATAGAAACCCTCCTGAATCGCTCCGCGGAGACCGACAATACATAAGTACTGCGAGCAGAAAGACTGGCGATAACGTCTTGGAATGCCAATTGTTGTCGGATACCCGGTGGAATCCCGTGACATGAAAAACCGTGGGGGGGGGAAGATCGAAAAACTCAGTGATCCTCGGTGGTGACGACCTCGTGAATCCAGACGTCTTGAATGAGCGTGTGACCCAGCCATCTGCCGTAAAAGTCTTAATTCCTCCCCCCACAGGAGTTGGTGTTTGCAAGCATGGCTCATGCTGAGGTTAGTTTTATTCCAGTCGGTCTTGGACGACGTGTATTCCTGTCTCTGGTCCCAGCGAAGGCTCCTGCTTGTTGCCGAAAAATGACCCCTGTATGATAATATGTCCTTGGGAGGAGAAGATCTGACCTCTGTGTCTGGCGCGGGCACGAAAAAACTTTCCTCTACGAAAAGTGGGGACCGACGCCTTAGGCCTGTGCGCAGACGCAGGGTGCTCTACCTCCCCGATAGCCTGATTTAATAATCTTCGCCTCGAGGTCGGGCCCGAGAGGAGGAGTCTACCCCTTGAAGGGGATGGGATGTTACAGCCGACTTTTTTGGAAAGAGACCGGTCGGCAGACGCATCAACTTTTCACCCAAAGGGGATCTTCGCTCTGTCATATGGCGAGGGCAGAGGACCTGCGCTAATGCACTGTGTCTGGGCCGTGCAAGTGAAGTCTTCCGCTAACAATGTCATTTCCTCCTTGATTCTGTGCAGGCGAGTTGAGACAATGTTCGTCGGCGCGGCAACTCCTTTCCGCCGGAAGCGTTAATACCACGATCGTCAACCGGACCAGGATTGGATAGCCCGGCGCTGACCCATGCTATGGCAATCACTGGGCGAGGAGGTGCCACCAGACGGCAGAACAACGGATTCTGTAGCCAGCTCTCTAATTTATTTGTCCAGTAAGTCTTATGAAGGAATGAGCGATACGACTGTAATGCCCTGCGTGTTTTTTGCAAAAGTCCTAGATGACACGGAGCATCCGGACAGATGGTGGACAGGACCACTCCTGCTCCGTGAATTCAGGCCGCACAAAGGGCTATATTGCCTGAGGAATCGCGACGGTTGGCCTTGGAAGCGACCTCTCTGGTTTACGTCCCATATCTCTAGTTGAATTATTTGATCGAGCTGCAGATGCAAGGGAAAACACAGTGAGCTCTTACTCGCTGCTGCCGTTGCAAAAAGCATGGCCTTTGAGGACTCAGCCTGTGGCCCCTGTGTCTTGCAGGTTAAGAGTTTCCGAGTACAGAGAAGATCAGGGGAGTCACATAGGCGTTCCGAAGAGGAATGTTATGGGAGTCCTCCTCGTCATGGCCGGAACTACAAGATAGTTCCGCCGTCTGCATGGATCCTCGTCCCCAGAGTCAGGTGGAAAAGGAGACTTGGCGTCCTGCGAGGGAGAAATACTGTCGCGATCAGACGACGAGGGCCGCTTCCCGCGCTTAGGAAGAACCCTAGTCGTAGGCACCTAGCCCGGCAAGCCAGCTTCGTCCAGAAGACCTGAGTTCAGCAGTGCTGGGGGGACTTCCCGTGTCACAACTGGGAGAATCGCCGCATCTTCTGGCTAGTGGCACTGGCTCCCCTGGCTGAGGGAAGCCGGGTCTCTAAGAGAACGCTGGGGCGCAGTCTCCCTTGACATGACTCTGATTACCTGCATAGGTGTAGATTAGGTACTGCGAGCGATTCAGGTCAACCAGAGACATACAATTAAACATAGAGAGACCTTGGGTCCCGCGTGGCGAGACGTTTTGCAGCATTTGGCACAGCGCGCTAAATAGCTAAACAGAGCAGTGCGGTGCGCGCCCTGGCAAACAGACCCTCAGCTTTGGCCATCCACGACCATGATGATGGCTAGGGGATGGCACGGGAGCCTGAATTGCTAAGCAAGGGACGGCCTCCCCCAACCCCAGAGGGTCCAAAACACACTGCTTAGCCCTGCCAGAGGAGAATGCAGGGAAGGAGGAGTAGTTGTTAGAAACCTGGTAAGGGCGAGGAGATCTCTGCGCGTCCCTGTGTGCTGTGCCGTGCCTCTCAGTGTCTGTGAAATGCGCGCGTAGGGTGCGCCACTTGATCCAAAATGGCGGCACGCACGGAGAGGAGGAGACACGCATGGCGCCAGAGGGCGTACTGCGCATGCGCGAGATCGCGCAACGAATTCCCCGCCAGTGAAGGAAGCGCCGCTGAAGTCGGCGCTCCCCACCAAGTCACCCAAAGAGGAAAGTGCCGCATGGCGCCGGAGAGCGCCGGAGAGCGCCTGTCACCCCTCCAAGCAGGGCCTTAGGGCCCTGATAGAAACGCCCCATAGAGTCCTAGTTACGGCGCACATGGCCACGCGCTTCCAAGTTTATGCGCCGGTGGTGATAGACGTCATTGCGGCAGATGGCGCGCAAATTCCAAAAGATATTAAGGGAATCTCAGTGAACCCATTGGCCCGTCTGTTAGGTTCAAATTTAGTTTGTTCCTGGTGGCTATTTCTACTTGTATTCTGTGAATTCTGGTTATTGATTCTGCCTTGCCTGGACTATTCTAAACTCTGTATCCTGACCCTTTGCCTGGCTGTTTATTCCTGACTTCTCCAGTTGACCCTTGCCTAGTCTGCTATTCCTAGTCCGCTCTCCAATCCTGATTCCGACCTGTCTGACTATTCTAGCTTTCTCCAAATCCTGATTCCGGCCTGTCTGACAATTCTACGGCACTGCTTGTGCTGGCCCAGCCTGCCTGTTGCATTTCTGGGTCTGTCTTCCAAGCTGTGTTGTCTTCCATCCAGTATCCTTGGTGAGACAATCGTGGCCACATTGCTCATCCAGAACCTTTAGTTTTGCTCCTCTCTTAGTAAGACCTGGCGGCATCCAATTAGCTGAGGGCTCCTCCCAAGGTGAAAGGCGGCTGTTAAGGTGGAAGCAAGAGCCGAGACCAGGGAGCCTAGCATTGGTTTCTGGAGTTAGGGTGCCGAACGTGACAATATAAAGTGCAATGGAAGTGCAACTGATATGGTCTAAATTGGCTAACACATTTTGTGCATATGAATCTTTCACCAAATATTTCTGGTTTTCTAAAGATTAAATAAAATAAGAGGAAGGAAACCTTTGGGCTGTACCAACATGCTTGCCAGGGTTTGCAATGGTTGTTGATACCATAAACCTTACAGACAGAGGGGCAGTGCTGGCCACCCAGGCAGGCGCCCTACGGCAGCACACACACAGGCGCACATGCGCGGAAAACCAAATGCACGCATGTGCAAAAAAACGAAAGTGTGCATGCGCAAAATAACAAACTCACATATGCACAAAAATAAGATGCAAAAGGAACATTGCGCATGTGCTAAAAGCACACACGCCGGTACAGCTGCGAGCGTGGACTAGGGGGTAGGAGAAAGCAGAAGGAAGGAGAAAGGAGAAAGCGTGTGCCTGGCACCCCCCCAGCTTTGCGCCCTACACACGTGCCTACGCTGCCTACAACCTAGGTTCCGGCCCTGCAGAGGGGACTGATCAGCCAAGAGCCTTGTCTCCACTCATCTCTTTCCCATAAAGTGTAACAAAGGATCTAACCCTGCCTACAGTCTCACAACTGATTTGCTGAGATCTTTGCTGTAAGAGACATGGGGGGCCTGGTGGGAAAAGAGAGGGATTTGAAAAGCTAGATTCCATTTCAAATCCAATACTACAATGGGAAACATGAGAGAAGGGTTGAAATTCTATGTTTTGCCATTGGCAAATTTGCAGGAAAATTAAACCACAAAAAGTGCTAAAAAAATTGCAGCTAAAAAGAGTCCCTGAAAAAACACCCGTTGACCTTCAATGCTTTTTGTAAAATTTCACAAATTGCTTAGCTAATTGAAACTGGAAAAAGATGGTCATCACTACTCTTAGGGGGTTATTTCATAAATCCGATTTTCTTAAAACCACTTCAACCAAACTCCCGTCCACAATTTTTCCATATTTATGAATAAATTAAGTTGAAAATATCTGGTGAGGGAATAAATTGTACAATTTTTTCATATGTAGGACCTGAAAATGACAAATTCTTTAGATTATTGTAGGAAACCCAGCGCAGATCACAATATCTTCCCATTGTAAATCGGGCATCTGCTATTGACTTCTACATGACCTCGGCAGATTTGAGTTGAAGTACTTTTTTATTCAGACTTTTAACAGCCCAAAAATTCAAGTTTTTTGCCTATAAATAATGGTGTTTTCCCCTTGAAAATTCCAACCAGTTTAATAAATAACCCCTTAATCTAATGAAAAATATATATCTTTAAGTTTATGACACTGTGCTGCATTGGTTTTGCTGTTCAGTATGTTCAACAAATATACTTTGGGTAATAGTACATTACTTGGTGGCAGAAACTGTAATTAGAAGTATTCATAGACGGAATAGACGGAATGTTATAAAATAGAGAAAAAATAGTTTATTATTATTTTCCAAGAATAAAAATCTAGAAGAAAAAACACCAGCACCGGGGGTATTTTTACATCAAAAAAGCAATATATTGTGTTTCATGTAAAACCAACATGGTCCAATAGGAAACGTCGGTTTTACATGCAACACAATATATTGCTTTTTTTAAGCAACAAGAGCCCCGGTGCTGGTGTATTCTTTCTCTATGTATGCACTGTTTCTCCGTGCACAGGGGCAGCTGAAATGGAAAAAGCTGAAGCTGAAAAAAGTTGTGCAGTCCATATATATTTAGGGGCAGATTTATCAAGGGTCGAAGTGAATTCGAGGGAATTTTCAAAGTAAAAAAATTCGAAATTCTAAGTAATTTTTTTGGATACTTCGACCATAAAATAGGATACTACGACTTCGATTTGAAGTAAAATCGTTCGAATATTTGACCATTCAATAATCTAAGTACTGTCTCTTTAAAAAGATTTCCACTTCAATACTTTGCCAAATTAAACCTGTCGAAGTGCTATGTTAGCCTATGGGGACCTTCTAGAGCATTTTTCTTAGTTATTTGAAGTCAAAGAAAAATCGTTCGATCGATGGATGACATACTTCGAATCGTTTGATTCGGAGGATTTAATCGTTTACTTCGACCACAGGATACCCAAATTTGCTGAGAAAAAATTCTAATTTGATATTCGAATTCCAAAGTAATTTAAATTCGATGGTCGAATTTCGAGGTATTTTATCTTCAAAATTCGACCCTTGATAAATCTGCCCCTTACTGTATATTTGCTGTCCATTTCCTTTTAATATGCAAAAAAAAATAGTTTTTTGGGTGGTCAATAGTGATGGGCGAAAAATTTGCGAAACGGCGCCGGCGTCTCGTTTTTGACGCCGGCGCCCGTTTTTTTGACGCCGGCGCCCGTTTTTTTTGACGCCGGCGCCCGTTTTTGATGCCGCGAATTTTCGCGGGCGTTTCGCGAATTTATTCGCTGGCGGCAAATCGCGCAAATTCGCCGCAAATTCGCGCCTGCCGAATAAATACGCCCATCACTAGTGGTCAACCTGATTTAATAATTTCTTAGGACCTTCTACTATTAATTTTCAAAATATTGTATATAAAAATTCCTAAATAAAGGACAGAACATCAAGACGTAACATCAGTAGAACATCCATATATGTTTAAATATTGATTCCTCCTCATGATAAAATGATATAAACATGTTTTTTTGTGGAAATAAGAGAGTTCCATTCCCAGGAGTTTTTTCTGACCTGACAACATCAATTAAATATGGAAAAACATCCTTCAATGTCACTTTCCTTATACACGAAGCATGTCCCTAAAGGCAAAAGAGAAAAGATGAAAGGCTTTACTCTGATTGCAAATGCATTTAAGCACACAGTATAAAAAAATAACAAATCTTGCTTGTAGGGATATCAAACTCAGATATGGTGTCAAGTCAAACCAAGAAGAGGCGGGGTTACCTCATGAATAATTATAACATGTTTTACATATATGATGTGTTTAATGTTGATATGTCACAAGTTTCCTCCAAAAAGATTTTTTTCATTGACATTCTTTTAAAAAAGTCTAACCGTTTGAGCTTCAGTTGTTTTGAACTTGTAAGAATAAAATATTTAAACACACACACATATACATGCAAACTTCATAAAAATATACATTTCCAATCCAAGAGTAATAAAGATGGTCTTCCGTTTGCTGCTATAATAGCTTCCACTGTGCTTCCATTTAGCCACAAGATTAGTGAGGTTGGCAATGGATGTTGGAGATCAGACTTGGCTCACAGTTGGCATTCCAATTCATCCTACAGGTGTTCAGTTGGGTTGAGATAAGGGCTTAGTGCAGGCCAGTCAATGTCTTCTTCTCCCATCTTAGCAAACCTATTCTGTATGGACCGTACCATATACTGTATGTTGGGGCATTAGTGTGCTGAAACACGACAAGACATATGAAGCCTGGATTTGTATGATGTATTGGTACATGTGTCAGCAATGATAGATGTGACTGAAATAGACAATTCAAATAATTAGGGGTGTCCACATACTTTTGACCATATAGTGTATATTAATAGGCTAATTAGCCATTCAGCTGTTGACACAAATTTCCCCAAACCTCACCCTGAATAGCCTTCTGGCTACTTATAGATGCCTGCATTGTTCGGGGGTATCGTTTTCCTTTAATCCAGTGTAGGATCTAGTATCAATATGGTCAGATTGCTCTAGTATAAGATTGAGAGATCAATTCCCTACTCAAACACAAAAGTCAACTTTTCTTTCTAATTTTTTTATTAGACCAATTTTTAAAGGTTAAATGTTATAACTGCCCATGTGCTATAAGGTAGCTATTGTGCTTGCATTGGTTAATGAGTCCTACTGTTACTGCAACAATGTATGGACCAACCCCATGCCTTCAGAAAATAGCTACCTGTTGATTAATATATTTCTATGACATGAACTCTCATATATGTTTTTAAGGGCATTGGCATACAGGACATTTTGTTGACTAATTAAATCTGCGTTGCCGTGTAGTGCCAATAAGTCCCTACTTTCCTTCCGACTGGCAGTAATGTGAAATGCCAGTAGACAAACATTCACATTGGCCTGAAGTTTCCTTATTTTCCCACCTGCGATTCACAGTTCTTCCAGTAGAAAGGAAACTAGGGACATTGGGGCAGATTTACAAAAGGGCTAAGTGGCCATCACTAGCAAAAAGACCTTTGCTAGGGCAGTTTTGCGGCATATCACCAGGCGAAAAGAGTTTAGCTTAGACTGGCGAACTTATAAAATGAAGCTACATCCTCCTTAAAGGGCATGTAAAGTCTAAAATAGAATAAGGCTAGAAATGCTGTATGTTGTATACTAAATATAAACATGAACTTACTGCACCACAAGCCAGGGCCGGGCCGCGCCGCACAGGCGCCCAAGGCAAGCCGGCGGACGCGGCGCCGGCTGAGCCCAAGTGCGCATGCGCAAGGTGCCGCTCGCGTGCGCATGCGCAATAAAAGCTGCAGTTTTTACTTCTTTTGCGCTTCTGCGCATGTGCGAACTGGCGCGAATGTGCGCATGCCGAGAGATGCATTCACGCGCAGGCGCAGGAGCGCAAGAAGCCATTAAAACTTCAAAGAGTCGGGCACCGGCTGGGGGTAGGCGACAGAGGAGGTGCGTGCCTGGCGCCCCCCGGCTTTGCGCCCTAGGCACGTGCCTACTCTGCCTACCCCTAGTTCCGGCCCTGCCACAAGCCTAATCAAACAAATAATTTATGCTTTCAAAGTTGGCTACAGGGGGTCACCATCTTGTAACTTTGTTAAACATCTTTGCAAGACTAAGACTGTGCACATGCTCAGTGTGGTCTGGGCTGCTTAGGGATCGTCATAAACAAAGCTGCTTGAGTTCTGCATGGCTGGGAAGTAAGGCGGGGGCTCCCCCTGCTGTTCATAAGTATGATTGTTTCCCTGCTCAGCAGTTAGGGACCATCTGACAATTCCTATCCACAGCAGTAAATGAAGGTAGAATTTCACTACATACAGTCAGGTTTCTTATAAAAACGGTACACATTTTTTAATTAATGTATATTGGAGATAGGTTTCTTTTTTATTAAAGAAAATAAAAATGGGATTTTTTTTTTGCCTTTACATGGTAGTCAAAGTTTTTTTGAAAGAGACAGTACTTCGACTATCGAATGGTCGAATAGTCGAACAATTTTTACTTCGAATCGTTCGATTCGAAGGTCGAAGTAGCCTATTTGATGGTTGAAGTACCCAAAAAAAACTTCGAAATTCAACGTTTTTTTCATTCGAATCCTTCACTCGAGCTAAGTAAATGTGCCCCTTAATATGAATCCAGGCCTGCGGGCTAATCTGTCAAAATCGGGACTGTCCTGTGAAAAATGGGAGCTGTGTAGTGATTGCATCTTGACCTTTGCCATTCAGTTGCAACATATTTATAAAAAGGGAGCAATAAAGATCAGCTTGTTTAAATGTACTTAGCATAAAGTTCCAAGTTGTAAAATATTAGACAGCAACCCTATTCAATCAGTAACCTAGGCAGCACAGTACAAAAAGACTGAGCCTAAAATTCAGAGCAGCAGAGTTCACAGGCACCATCATCTGCCCGTTCGTATTCTTTCGGGTCTCTTCATCAATGGAACATGCGCAGTTGGGCCTAGTCAGGAATTAGTTCCAACTGCGCATGCTCCCGTTGGCATTGAGACCGAAAGAGAATGCAAATGGGCAGATGATGGTGCCAGGGAACTCTGCTGCGCTGCTTTGCATTTTAGGGTCAGGTTTTTTCAGGGGCTTCTTTTTGACTAATGCACAGTTAAGGGGGGCTTTTGTTACTTGGGGGGATTTAGTTCTCCTTCAATGTTATACTGTATGTAAATATTCAGTAGAGAGTAAAGAATGAAGAATGACCCAAAAGTTGCACCACCCATTTATTATTCCATAAATCCCATGAACAAGGAAGGTAAAACTTAACCTTTATTGGTATGTATTAAAATAACCCAAGGGTGAAAAATCAAAAGTGATTAAAATTACAAAAAGGAGGAGCACATAGTTTGCTGAATTAAGTAGTCTGCCCCAGATGCTTAACGATTGATCATATTCAAACCTGATAGGATCATATAAGAAGCATCATCATGGGGATTACCTAAATTAAGTTCTGTAAGTTATGGCAAAAAGGCCATAGTGGTAGCACTCAATTCCCCAAAGGGTTAATCCACTAGTGAGTGCAAAATGATATAGGATACGATTGTTAGTCAAATCAAAATGAACTGTGGGCATCATTCGTATAAGCCCACATCGATTTCCGAAAACACCCTCATGTGACAGGAAATGTAAGGTTCAAAAGCCTGTCTATAGAGATTCTGTTATTGGCGTTACTTGATTTCAATGTTAGCCACTATGTTGCCATTCAACCACCCACCCTTGACACACCCCCAGCGGTGCTGTGTGGTCAGCGGTGAGGTATGTTACAACCGAAATAACTTGAACTACAGCAAATGAGCTCCCTGCCTAATTGAGCTAAAATTAGTAAGGTGTGCCTTATACTTATACTGTATGTAAACTGTTACATTTAGTGGGTTCTTTATCAAAGATCAAATTTTAGAGTAATGTGAGTTTTTTAAAACTCTAATAAATTCGATTTTATTCAAGATTCAAATGGTATGTCATTTATGAATGTCAGGGGGCCTATCGGCTCCCGTGGGGGAGTTAGGACCAAGGAGGAAGCCCTTAGGGTCAAAGTTCAGGTTCAAGGTACAGGCAAGGGTTAAGGCAATTTGAAGGTCAAAGTCCAGGCAGGAATTCAGAAGGCAGGCAGCGCAGGTTCACAGAGACAGTATCAGGCAGGGGTCAAGGTTCCAAGAAACAGTTATAATAATGCATAAAGTACCCAGGAACAAAATAACAATTAAGTCCTATACTTGGGCAAGGATCAGTTGAACTGGGCACTCTTTTATTTACAAATTTGGCGCCAATTCGGCGCAGGCGTTGTGACACGGTGCCCTGACGTCATTGCGCCGGCGCCGCTACCCACGTGGTGGCCATGAGCTCGGGCCAGTGATCGTAACAATGAAAAAATTTGAACGTCTAAAATGTAATCGAATAGTCCCGACCCAAAAACTCGAATCGAATTTAAATCAAGTTTTCCTCTGAAAAAAAACCTTGACTTTTGCTCGTCAAATTTTTTTGACTCACAACATTTTTTTTTTCGGCCATTGAAGTCTACGGGGTTTTCAAAGCAAAACTTGCCAATGATGTGGCTCATCACTACTATTAACATCTTCAGATAGTTCAAGGGAACTCTGCCATTGACTTCTATGTGAACTTGGCAGGTTTTAGGTGGAGAATAGTCTAATTAGAACTGTTTCCAGTGTTGAGATGTGATAAATCTTACATTCTAATTCAAATTCAAGTTGGTGGTTTAAAATTCGAATTTGTGAGTTTTGACCAAAAAAAAAAAAAACAGTGTTTTTGACAAATTTTGATGCTTCAAGTGACTGTGACAGATGCAACTTGTATCATTTCTGCAATTGCACTGGAATTATGGGCAAAAATGCTGCATTATTATTAAAAAACATGACGATTTGTACCAGGAATTGGACTTTGCAGACTGTACGTATTCATATATGACCCTATAGAATGAACAACGTCCCTGCCCTTTTTCCCATGTTTTAAAATGTATGTATGTTTGCTGTCTGGCCCTGGAAGCGATAGTGTTCTGGAAGGAACAGGCAAGCCAGACACTCATTCCAGTGGTCCAGCTCACTTACTGGAGCTCACATTCCAAAGGAAGGCTGTCCTATGGAAAGGTATTTAATTGTAGTGAGACTGTTTTTATGATTTATGCTTTGTATGCTGAAATGGTCACCCCTGTGTTTAAATAAACTGCCTTTATTTGAAGAAGGTGTCTGTTGTGGATCCCGCAAACTTAAGATATTATTTATACCATGTGTGTGTGTATATATATATATATATATATATATATATATATATATATATATATATATATATATATATATATATATATATATATATATATATATATATATATATATATATATATAGTACACGGGGTAGCCAGCACGAATACAGGTGTAACTTGCCTGGGTGCAGTATCAAAAAAAGTCAAATTGAAATCAAGCAAAAAAGATCCGCACTCTCAGGACTTATATTAATCGGAAAAGTTTTAATTGTCTAGTTTCCTGACAAATTCTTGTATTTATTTATAGGTGTAGGGGGTACCTTTATAATGCCACCCTTAGCACACGGAATTGACACACACGCCCTAATAGTTATAATAGCCACACTTGCAATTTATGGGTTAAGTTCACACAGTGATACTAACTCTAAGGGGCACATTTACTATGGGTCGAATATCGAGGGTTAATTAACCCCTCGATATTCGACCATCGAAGTTAAATCCTTTGACTTTGATTATCGAAATCGAAGGATTTACCGCAATTCGTTCGATCGAACGATTCGAAGGATTTTAATCCATCGATCGAACGATTTTCCTCCGATCAGAAAGAGAGAGAGGGAGAGAGAGAGAGACCGCGCCTAATCTCTAACTGGCTAAATAGCAACAATTTTATTGATCATGACTGTCTGGTAAAATGTATATCCAAATACACTGGAAATGGGGTATTATAGTGTAATTATAAATATAGCCTAGGGCATGTTCTTCATGTGAAAAGAAGCATGTGACATTACCATTAAAATAAGTAGAATTAAGAACTGGACCTTTTTCCATTTTGGATTTCAGTGACTTCTTTTAAATACTGTATAGTTAACATGCTTTATGGTTTGGTATCCATAGAAAATTGCTGCACTCCCAAGTGATATTAATAAAACCACCTTTATTTTACATCTGGCACAGCAACGTTTCAGACCACACTGGTCCTTTATCAAGCTGACAAAGTATACATTCACATGTTCACAGCTTCCTTAAAGGAGAAGGAAAGGCAAAACAGAAATAGGCTTCTAAACAAAGTCTTGTGGACATAGAACTCACTGACCGTTTTCAAAGATTTCTCTGTGGTCTCATGTAGAAGCAGCTACGCTCTCTGAACACTGTAGCGTGTGACTCGGGTGACGTCACGCTTTTTTTAGGCATATTCCTCCCTGCTGCCCGAGGCAGCGTTGAGGCGCATTGGGCATTATTTAGTTGTAGTGCGCGTGTACTGGGGAGCTGCCTTTCTCCCAATGATGATGACGCACATGGATCAGGATGTGCGCGCATTATCATTGACCCTTATGCACAAGCCCCCCCTCCCAGCCAATCAGATTCGAGACGTCTGGGATCTAAGGATCAAAAGATTTAATTCATATTCTTTTTTCAGACCTCTGGGCATCAGGGTTCCCAATCTCCTAATTTAACCTGCCTCACATTTCAGTTACTGTTTTACCCTGTCACCACCTCTCCTAGATCTAGGAATTTGCTGCAGTATCTAAAATCTCAACTGGGTGACTGAATGGCCCGCATCCACAAAGCGGCATGCTACAGGATTTTGTCTCACTTTTCTTTTAGGGGCCCATTTACTTAGTCCGAGTGAAGGAATAGAATAAAAAAAACTTCGAATTTCGAATGTTTTTTTAGCTACTTCGACCTTCGACTACGACTTCGACTTCGAATCGAATGATTCGAACTAAAAATTATTTGACTATTCAACCATTCGATAGTCGAAGTACTGTCTCTTTGAAAAAAAACTTCGACCCCCTAGTTCGCCACCTAAAACCTACCGAAGTCAATGTTAGCCTATGGGGAAGGTTTTTGGTCGAAGAAAAATCGTTAGATCGATGGAATAAAATCCTTTGAAGCGAATGATTCGAAGGATTTAATCGTTCGATCGAACTATGTGGTAAAACCTTCGACTTCGATATTCGAATTTGAAAGATTTCCATTCGGCAGTCAAATATCGAGGGTTAATTTACCCTCGATATTCGACCATAAGTAAATTTGCCCCTTAATGTCTGATTTGTGTTCACCTATTCTTTCGTTTGCCTGTCTAGTAGTCTGTCCTACATAAGCCCACATGGACATCTTATGGCATAAACTACATATGTAGATAATTACAACCTTTTATATTTATTGCAGTGCCCTTATATGGATGGTATACAATATCTCCTTTTATACAGCTATTACAATGCCTACATGATAAATAGGGAAAGGTGCAATTTTTCTTATCACATAATGTACACTGATATGACATTTTTCCTGTCCCAACATGAGCTCTCACCAGTCTGTTCTTCAATGATTGTGCCCTCTTAAAGGATAGTAAGGGTGTTTTTTTAAAAACTGTTATTCCAGGACATGCTACTTTAAAAATGCCCCGGGGCCTGGTGGTTTGGCCAGCAAACGTTATTTCTCTAAATTAAATCAGTTATGAGAAATAAATTGGAAAAATACAGTAGCTGAAAAACCGAATATACCGGGTTTCATTAAAATGAACAGGGAGTGATGTGCAGATTTTCATTTAATTTAATAATTTTTGTATTTAATGAAGATGAAATGACACTAGGAACCTAATTTAAATTAAGTAGCAATAAGGATCATAATTCACTTTCTTCTATGAAGACATAATTTCACTGGTTTAAAACATTTATCATTTTATTCATTAAATGCCTATCACCGAATAAGCATTTATTCTTCAGAAGACTCTTTATATCAAGATTAAGAAACATCAGAAACCTTTGGAATACATTCACCTGAAAGAAGAAGGGTAAGAAAAACTAACAAAGAATGTTATGATTATAAAATAAGCACTTTTATGACAAAATAGAAATAATGATGATACAACAACAAAAATGAGTTGTATTATCATGTGTAGCATGTTCCCTTTAAAACCCCTACCCCACAAAAACATATTGGCCAGAGACAGACATTTCAGAGACAGACATTTCATTGGTTTTAATGATAACACAAGGACTGGATTTGATGGTTGAATATGTACTGAGACTCAAACTGTTTCTGGGGGAAGTTGAATTTCTTACTAAAATCTATATACCGTATATACTCGAGTATAAGCCGAGTTTTTCAGCACCCAAAATATGCTGAAAAAGTCTACCCGGCTTATGCTTGAGTCAGTATAAAACAGGCATTGTCAAAGTGTGGTCTGCGGGCCAATGGCGGCCCGTGTTTAAATTTAAACCGGCCCGCAGTATCTCTAAGAAAATTATCAATAATGCGGCATCCAACCGACCGAAGAACAGAGCAGCCGCATAGTCACAGCGCTTCCGGGGCATAATTATCCCCCATTAGTGTGCCATGCTAGGCTTAAGCATATCAGTGAAGCCAAGGCAGACCCAGTGACTACCCGCAGCCCTTACAGGGAAAAAGCCGGCAACGCATCGCCACCGGAGCGCCAAACCAAGTTGCGGCCTACCAGAGTTGCGGAAGCCGGGGACTCGCATAAACGCGAGCCTGATCCGCTGCCGCACCAGAACCACAAGGCACCCAATCCTACATACTAGGACTTCCCAGGAGGGTGCTACATAGGGTGAGTGAACCCTGGACCCGGGGGTGCCCCGTTTCAGGCCCTGGGAATCTTGCAACCCTACCCTGCAGCCCAATACCTGGTGCAATAAGCCTATTGTACACCCTCACACACATCACCCAGACCTCTGTCGCCCAGTTTGATCTAACGCAGTGACTAAAGGAGCAGCAGGAGGGGCCCCCAAGCAGGAAGGTCCCCTGCTGCTGAAACCCAGGGGGCACTCCTGCCAACTTACCCCCCTGCAGCCTCAGGCCCTCAAACAAATGGGCTGAGAGGGAGGTGAAGGCATGAACACAAACAAGACCATCAGCCCTGGC
The DNA here is from genome assembly GCF_017654675.1 of Xenopus laevis. Lineage (NCBI taxonomy): Eukaryota > Metazoa > Chordata > Amphibia > Anura > Pipidae > Xenopus > Xenopus laevis. The sequence continues at coordinate 30,090,892 of NC_054374.1, read as the reverse complement.
AGCTTCTAACAGCCCTGCAATTCCAGCATTCTACCCCAATATATACGTAGTCTTCATTTCTATTTTTATATCTACAAAAGTTAATTAGACAACACTCTAAGAGTGCAAGTAGGAAAACTAAGCCCCTAAACAATGTAGGTCTCTATAAAAATATATTGCTTAAAACAACTCATATGTAAAACACTGCTTCATGTAAATAAAGCATTTTTATAATATACTTTCATAGCAGTACAATTGTGTAACACTAAATAGAAAATTGCCATTTTTAGATCAAAGGGCCACCCTCTGGCATCCTACGATTTACAGTGCACACAAACAAACCATACATGTTAGGTCACATGAGCCAAATAACAGACAGAGTTCTGTCTTTTGCTTACAGTTACAGTTAGAGTTGTAATATTTCTGGTCAGGTGATCTCTGAGGCAGCACACAGACCATCACAAAATGGGGGTTCAAGGCAAGAGATGTAAAAGGGCAATATTTACTTAAATACATATTCCAGTTGGGAAAGACTGTTTTATATGCCACTTAATATGATACGAACTATCTGTTGCTTAAGTATTCATTTTGGGAGTATAGTTTTCCTTTAAGGGTCTTAAGAATGCATCAGAATAATATTACGTTTGGGATCTATCATTATTTCTTTGTTTGTAGTAATTTAAGGGCCACAGATCAGAGGTTAACATATGTTCAACCATTTTCTAAGAAGTAGGGTGAATGATTATCTTTGACATCAATAATTTTCTCTTGTCTTTCCAGCACATTGCAGAGGAAAAGCAAAGAACAGAGTAAAGATGATAGATGATATTAAATCTCAGGAGTCAAGAACATTCGCCTCCCTCCACCACTGGTCACAAACCATGCCTAAAACCATATTCACAATTTACATATAATCATAGGTTAATTCCCTGGGGATTGATTAGTATGGTCTCAGTAAACTGTACATTTAATAGGGGAAATTAGCTTTCTACGAGGGGGCATTCATCAAAATCTTCTGTATGTTGCTTTCATTAAATTCCCATTTCATTGGATGCAAGATAATAGGTCATGCTATTTAATGTTGCATTGTATAATATGTCATGTTATGTTATTAGAAAGGGCCAGTTCACCCGGCAATGGATTATTTTAGACATTTTGATGGATTAATCCAAATGCAAACTCTTTAAATAAGTAAAAGCTCAGTGTAATCAATAATAATGCTCTGTTTGATATTCCCTAATGGAATATATCATGGTCAAGTTTTTTGAGCTTTGGATGGAACATTTATGTGGGTAGAAAGTGAAACAGAACCCCAGTATAGGTATAGGATTCGTTATCCAGAATGTTAGGGACCTGGGGTTTTCCTGAAAATGGATCTTTCTGTAATTTTAATCGTCATACCTTAAGTCAACTAGAAAATCAACTTAATAATAATCTAATTTTTATATACATTGTATTTAATTTAATCTTTAAATTGTTTTCATTAAGATTATAATTATACATATTCTTTCGAGTCTAATGTTTGTTCAACAATATATATTATTCCATCCATATAGGAGACATAATATTCCACTGGATTATGGAAGGAGTTATGTACATAGATTTCATTCCTAAAACCCGTGTCTCACGATAGTTTTTATATGGGTGGTAATGAGTTAATGATTTTAATCAGGTGTGGGATGTCTAGATATGTAGAGTTAGAGGAGGAGGGGCCCCGTGCTTCTGAAGAAGTGGCGTGAGGCCACGAAACGCGTTAAGCGTGGGGCTATGTTCACTGGTTTGCTCTTCATGATTTTATGATTTTTCAATAAATTTGGACTTTTTATATGACCCCAAATGCTGCCTGGTGCTCCATGATTTTGTTGCTCAGAGGAACTAGAAAATCATGCAAGCATTAAACAAACCTGAAAAGCTGGTTTTGCTTCCAATAATTATTAATTATCTCTTAGTTTGGATCAAGTACAAGTTACGGTTTTATTATTACAGAGAAAAAGGAAATTATTTCATTATAATACACAAAAGCCATGAATATCTTGTACATTTTATCCTTCTAAATAGTGAGTTCTGATGTCATCAGTTATAAACGGTGAGTTCTGATGTCATTTCTGTCACATGACTCACTGAAACTTGTGTATTATAATAAACCAGTAAACCCCCGATTCTCTAAAGAATCGTTAATGAAAGAATGGTAACAACAGTGAGGCAGCAAAATACGATGGGTGCTGATTCACTCGGCATCCCCAGGCAGCAACTGGCGACGCTAATTTGTGGGGATGTAGAGTGAATCTGTGCCTATTGCTTGTTATTACCTATCTGCTATTAGAATTCTTAAATTTTGAGTTTATTGGTAGTAAAGTGTTACTGAAAAATTTCTTTATAAACAACATTTTTTGTGAAAATGTTCTCCTGTCCTTGAATGAGTTCTCCCTGGTGAGCTGTACTTAAAATCTTGACTTTAACATCAGATGAACGCTGCACTCTTGAAAATGCAACATAAAGTTGACCATGACCAAACACAGGCTCAGATAGGTAAATGCCGACTTTATCCAATGTTTGTCCTTGTGATTTGTTGATTGTCATGGCAAATGCAGCCTTAATGGGGAATTGTCGTCGTTTAAGTTTAAAAGGTAATTCCTGGTCAGAACTGGTAAGGTCAATTCTGGGAATCAAAACAGTATCACCGCTATGGGATCCTGTAAGCACTTCTGCCTTGATAACATTTTGTCTCATGCTCTTCACAACCAACCGTGTACCGTTACATAAACCTTGCTTAGTGTTAGGGTAGGGGCACACGGCGCGATTTCGCCGCGATTCTGCGCTGGGCGAGTTGTCGCTGCGTTTTTTAAGCCGAAATAGCTTTGGCTAACTTTGGCGCTGGCGTCAATGCAAATCGCGGCGAAATCGCTGCGCTAATTCACACGCGGCGATTCTTTTTCTACTGTCGCCCGGAAACGCTCAGCGAGGCAACTTCGGACGACAATAGAAGACGAATCGCCGCGTGTGAATTAGCGCAGCGATTTCGCCGCGATTTGCATTGACGCCAGCGCCAAAGTTAGCAAAGCTATTTCGGCTTAAAAAACGCAGCGACAACTCGCTTAGCGCAGAATCGCGGCGAAATCGCGCCGTGTGCCCCTACCCTTAAGGTTTCTTAACAGCATGACTATTGTTCCTACTTTGAGTATAAGATTGTGTTGTGGTAATCCAGCATTGTTGATAGTGTTTAAATATTCTAATGGGAAGTTAAGTTTCTCACTTTCGTCTTCAGAATCAATACAGTCAGTACTCAGAAAGACACAGCTTTGTCCAGGAAGTAATGCAATCACTTGGTTGTTTATCATGTCAACATCAATATTTTTTGGAGATAATATAGCCCGTTTTGCTAAAAATGGCCACCCACGCAGGTACGCAACCGGTTCCCCTCCTAGAGTGACGCTAGCGCCGCCATTAGACAAACTTGCAAAGGAGTAGCAAGATGGCCGACGCTTATACAGACTTTAGTGGGCGGATGACAAACTCGCAGAGGAGTAGCAAGATGGCCGACGCTTATACAGACTTTAGTGGGCGGATTTGGCAGTGGGCGGATGACAAAGTCGCAGAGGAGTAGCAAGATGGCCGACGCTAATACAGACTTTCGTGCAGGTACGCAACCGGTTCCCCTCCTAGAGTGACGCTAGCGCCGCCATTAGACAAACTTGCAAAGGAGTAGCAAGATGGCCGATGCTTATACAGACTTTAGTGGGCGGATGACAAACGCGCAGAGGAGTAGCAAGATGGCCGACGCTTATACAGACTTTAGTGGGCGGATTTGGCAGTGGGCGGATGACAAAGTCGCAGAGGAGTAGCAAGATGGCCGACGCTTATACAGACTTTCGTGCAGGTACGCAACCGGTTCCCCTAGTGTGACGGTGAGCGCATCTGCCTCCCTAGATCCTAACCTTCCAGCGGTCGCCGCCTGAGTGAGCAGGAAAGAAGAGGCGGCGGGAGGCAGAAGGAGACGGTGAGCGCATCTGCCTCCCTAGATCCTAACCTTCCAGCGCATCTGCCTCCCCGATCCTAACCTGTTCTGATCCTAACCTTCCAGCACATCTGCTAATCGAAGGCCGCATCTATGTCTTTCGGCTGAAGTTGCGCGCGCATCTCATAGATCCTAACCGAAGTTGCGTGCGCATCTGCCTCCCCTCCACTCGGGACATAGATAGGCCTTCGGTTAGTATATAGGATAAAGTAACCCCAGTTGCAAAATATGAGGATATTAGAAGTTACCTTGGAGTTTCATGACCTGTATAAAAACACAACTGTTTTTATATGGTCATGAAACTCCTCGGTAACTTATAATACCCTTATAATTTACAAAAGGGGGTACTTTATTCACTATATAATGTAGTCTGTGGGAGACAGCCATTCTGTAATTCAGAGCTTTCTGGATAATGGGTTTCTGGATCCCATACCTGTATATGTATTAATATACACATATATCAAATCATTCCTGTATATTGTTGTACATAAAGAATGATGTTATGATAATCCTACAGCACTTTAACATTGGTAAGAAACTTAGGACCAGATTCAAATTAGTGAGATAAAATAAGTTTATCACATGAGTGGAATTGCAGTTCAAATTAAATCTCGTCCATGACTTTTCAGGTGATAAACCTTTTTTCTCACTGAATTAAATCTGGCCCAAAATTGCAAAAGCAGATTTGTAATTCACAACGTACCTGAACACATGGTTCTATTGCACTTTAAATTACTTCGAATTACTGGAAGGCCATCTCACATAGACTCAATTTTAAATCAAATAATTCAGTTTAAAAAAAAACCAGTACCTTGTACTTGATTCCAACTAATATATGAACAATCCTATTTGGTGTATTTAATGTTTAAAGATAATCCTTATCCAGGGTACTTTCTGGATAACGGAGCCCTTACCTGTACAAGTTTATGATATCATGTCCAATTAAAGTTTAATGGTCTTAAATGTTTTCCTCTGGTCATATTTTGCATAGGCTGGTACCTCCTTGTTTAGTTGCATCATCTTAGAAAAGGCATGATCAGTCACATTTTAATTACAGTTTGCTTTGTTTAAATGAAAGTGCTTCCTTAATCCCTTTTTTTTAATTAAATCAATGTATCTTCATGACTTTAACAGACCCGCAATTAATTGTTAAAAAGTAAATTGCTATTTCTAAGACTATTAGGGGGTTATTTATCAAGGTCCGAATTTATCTCAATATCAGCTGCTACAAACTCCGATCTAACCCGCTTGTGTTTGTAACGCTTATTTATTATTACATTTTCCCAAAAATTTGCTTTGCGGGAAAAGCTCTGATTTTCTTGATTTTTCTATGAATTTTCCCCGAAATCTCCGAATTTTTTGGAGTTTTCACCCGAAAGCTCAGAAAACATAATGAAATTGCCCAAAACCCCCGACACAACCAAAAATCAATGGGACTGTTCCCATTGACTTTTATGCAACCTCTACAGGTTTGAGATGCCGAGTTTTTATATTTGAGCTTTTTAGCCCTCGGGGTTCAATAAATTCCGAAAAATAATTTTTTTTAAAAAGTCCAATTTTATAAAAAAAAATCCAGATTTATTCAGATTTCGGGGAATTTCGTGTATTCAGAGTTTAGTAAATAACCCCCCTAGTCTTAGACCGAGGATGGAAAAGTCAGAATTAGAAAATCCAGCATCTCAGACCTGTGCGTATAAAATGAGAAAACACAGGAGCAGATTATAATCCGGTAGAATGAGCCCACATGCAGGGAATCTGCACACCGGTGTGTCCAAGGAAACCGCTCTGGCCACGGCAAACAGGCAATTCACAAGATTCAGTAACGGACTCCACCGGATAAGTTGACACGCGGAAACCAACGTTTTAAAAGCATGAATACTTTATTAAACATCGTTTAAAATCACAGGCGGGCAGGGGATGTGTGCTCGACACGTTTCGTGACCATTGTGTCACTTCATCAGAAACATGGGACATCAGAGGTCCCAATGATTTTTTGATGTGCGCTTGGATTAATTTTCTGGTAAAAATCCGAGTTTTCGGGCAAAAATCTGAGTTTTCGGGTGAAAATCCGACAGAAATTGAGAAAATTGGGTGAAAAATCCGAAAAATCATGAAAATCTGATTTTTTCCTACAAAGCAAATTTTCAGGAAAATGTAATAATAAATAAGTGTAAAAAACCTGAGTGGATTTGATCGGAGTTTTTAGCAGAAAATACTAAAATAGATTCGGGCTTTGATAAATAATCCCCTATGACTTTCCATCTGCTAAAATACCTCCTCATTAAATCTGCAAACACCTTGAAAATGGAAAAATCATTCTACTCTTGCATGTGGTTGATGTTGAGTTGTGTGATGAAACAGGGAAAACAGATAAAGGATACAACCTCAAGTAACTGAACCAATTTTTTATTTTATGCTTTACTAATACAGGTATGGGACCTGTTATCTGGAAAGCTTGGGGCCTGGGGTATTCTGGATATGGGTTCTTTCTGTAATATGGATCTTCATACCTTACATCTACTAAAAAATAATTTTAACATCAAACAGACCCAATAGGACTGTTTTGCCACCAATGTAGATTCGTGCAGCTTAGTTACCATCAAGTACAATTCACTGTTTTATTAATTCAAAGAAAAAAATGTATATTATTAGTTTAAAATAGATTCTATGGGAGATGGCTGCCCTATAATTTGGAGCTTCTGGGTTTCCTGATACCAGATCCCATGCCTGTACAACATTACCAACAGCAATAATCATCATCAGTCCTTATTGTGAAACCTACAATCTAAGTTCCCTATCACATTCATACAACACACATACACACAGTTATCAGTTAGAAAAACCATTCCAAGTCATTAAAAAACATAACATTTCTATCAACACAATCCTCTTAAAATCATCACCTACAAGGTACTTTATGAGTTATGTTGGCTAATGTAAAAATTCTAAATGTACGTTACATAAACACACTACATTCAAAGATAAATGGCAGCCCTGTATCATTCATAAAAGATCAATATCTGTTTCAGTATTGAGGTATAATAACTTATCCACAGACAAAAACAAAAAAAAAATCATAGAGAAATGGAAGCTCTGTACCATTCATAAAACATCAATATCTGTTTCAAAACTGAGGAATATAATTTATCCATAGAAGACCTTCTTTCCTTTTATAACCTTTCCCCTTTTCTTTCAAATTATTGTTCCTTCATCTTGAACTGCTATTCTATAATTAGATTTTATCACACCCCTAGGTGAAAAAGCTCTCCTCATTATATTGAACAATGTTATCATTAAGATAAACTGTTCAACTGTATATTCAACATACTGTAGTTCATAGAAGCTTCATAGAGCATTTGTAGATCAAAGTTAAGCTCTTTATATGTATTACTCTAAGAGGTCAAAGTCCAATTTTTATATCTATATTTTCTGCTACAAACTCCAATCAAATCCACTCTGGTTTTTTTACGCTTATTTACATTACGTTTTCCAGAAAATTTGATTTGCAGGAAAAAATCCTGAAAACTCAGATATCTTATGCTTTTTTGCCCGATAACTCAGAAAACTTTGGGGTATTGCACAAAACCCAGCGCTCATCAAAAAATCATTGGGACTTCTCCCATTGACTTATATGCAACATCGACAGGTCTGAGATGCTGGGTTTTCTAATTGGGACTTTTCCATCCTTCGGGTTTAATAAATTCCGAAAATTTTGATTTTTTTAAAAGTCAGATTTTATAAAAACAGCCTTTCTGTAATTTGAAGCTTTCTGGATAATGGGTTTCCAAATAACCATTAGGCACCCCCGTCTAATGGTTTTAAAAATTAGTGATGAGCACAACTTTCCCTTGTTAAAATTTCAATATAACTGACCCATTCCTGTATAATACTGAGCATGTGCAGTATCACTAACACTCAAAAGCTAGTCTAACAAGTAGAAGGGATGACAATTCTGAAGGCATCAATCTTTTGTGCCTCTGAAATGGTACAAAAAATTCAATACATAAAATATAGAATTTCTTACTATATTCTATGTTAGGCTAACATGAATATGGCATTGAAATTTTTTGCGTGGAGGAATTCGTAAAGAGATCGATGAGAAAGTCAAGACATTTCAGTAATAATCCTGGACGGCGAGCTGAGCTGTCAAAATCAGGACAGTCCCGAGAAAAATGGGACAGTTGGAAGGTATGAATACACCACTAAAATATCAACCTTGGTTTGTCAAATTTAGTGGCAGAAATTACTTCATATTGAACCGAAGCAGCTGTAATGAAACCATCCCAAAAAAGATAAATGTGGGAAGAAGCTGGAAACAAACTTTCAACTTTTAACTCTCATCCTTATTCCTAAGAAGCTGCACTCTGATCCAGGCCTGGATTTGTGACAAGGTCACAAAGGTCTGGGCTTAGGGCAGCACAAATAAAGGGGCGGCATGCCACCCAGACACACTTGAAGTTCACTTCTACTCAGAGCCCTAGAGACTACATGCCCTGTCCTCATGCTCCAGCTGAAGTAAAAAGGATGTGAGGGGATAGGGCAATAGAGGACACCACCACAAGAAATCTGTCCTGCTCTTATCCACTACACCAGTGATCCCCAACCAGCAGCTTGTGAGCTGTTGCTCTCCAATCCCTGGATGTTGCTCCCAGTGGTTTAATTATTAACAAATTTAGCAAATAGTGATGGGAGAATAAATTCGCCAGGCATGAATTTGCAGCGAATTTTTGCATTTCGCCGCTCACGAATAAATTTGCGAAACTGCGGCGAAAGTTTGCCACAACGAAAAAAAAATTTGTGCATCAAAATTGTCGCTTGTCAGAATTATTTGGGCGCCCATTGACTTTAATGCATGTGGACAAAATAGTCGCGCACATAAAAATTGTCGATCGCATTAAATTGACGTGGGTCAAAATTATTTTGACGCTCATTGACCTCAATGCATTTCGATAATTTTTCGGTGAAGCGAAACGGGACAGATTAGCCCATCACTAATGATAAGATAAAAAATAAAAATCTTGCCGAGATGAGAAAAGTCAATGGAAAATAATCAGCATTCCAACAAGTTGATAAAAGATTGGAATTTTGCCTTAACACAATCGACATTAAGCTAGTCAAGTAGCATTTATTGCTGTTTGAAGAAAAACATCTAACGGCTGCTATGGGCTACCAAAGCTGGGCAAACTTTGCACCTTTTATTACATTACCCAATAAGATGCTTACTATTGCAGTGTCTATTGACGCACTGTGAGAATCCTTTCACCTCCCAATCTCCTGTATCAGTAGGTGCACTGGACGGGATTTATTCACTTCCCCTGAAAATGTGCAAGTTCAAGGGATGACCATTCACAGCCATCTAAACCCTGCCGAATTGCTGTTTTAGCTTATGGGGGACCTCCTATAACCAATTTGTGGACTTTGAAAAATCGATGTTTTTTGTGGGAAAAACTTTGAATCGAATTCAATCGAATCCGATATTCCTTCGATTCGTACAACTCGAATTCGGCCGAGCAATTCGATCGGAAACGGACCTATTCGACCCAAAAAAAAAAACAACTTAGACTTAAGACCAGGTTGGTCTTTTTGAATTCAAATTTCAAAGCTTTTTCAATTTGAAATTCAACCCTTGATAAATATGCCCCTTAATGTTCGGCCGAGCAATTCGATCGGAAACGGACCTATTCGACCCAAAAAAAAACAACTTAGACTTAAGACCGGGTTGGTCTTTTTGAATTCAAATTTCGAAGCTTTTTCAATTTGAAATTCAACCCTTGATAAATATGAAAGTCTAACTTGAATCTCATTCTTTTTGATAACATTTTGCATTTCTCAAATCATTGGCACCAGTGCTTTATCAATATGTTGCTAGTTCTTATGTGTAAACCTACGTTATTGTTGGCAGCTGTCCCACCATTATTCCAGTTATTTTTTTATTTATTGATTTAGTGCCTTAATACACTCTTCAAGCGGGACGGATAAATCAATGTCTGTAAGTTGCTCTTTACCAGTCATTTTAATGGCTTTAGTTTCTGTGTTTAGAGCTGAAATGGTGCTTGTAGTGCAGGCTAATATATTGTATGAACCTGGGATATACCTGCATCTTCAATGCAAGCTTTGATTTCTGTAATTCTGTTATTTTGATTTCTAAAATACTGTTATTAAAGTTGTTGCTTTAACATATTAACAAATGTATATATTGACGTATACCTTCCATTACAGTGTTGCTTTACCCAGATTTTTTTTTTTCTTCTGACTATGAACACCTAAAGAGCACAGTACAGCATCTGGCTAGGGTTCCACATTCCACCAGGGCTCTGACCTCTAGGGCCCCCCTTGCAACATGAAGGGCCCCTCTCCCGATGTTCACCCCCTCTCCCAAAGTAGCCTGCCTCTTAGTCCCTCATCTCACTGTATACCTTTTGCATTAACTTGAAATTGGGTGAGAGGGGGCAGGATGCATTTGCAGTGTCATGCGGAGAGGGCCTGCATCGGCAGGACCCAAGAAGGTCAGGGCCCACTGGGTTTTTTCCCAGTGTCCTGCCGTCCCAATCTAACCCAGACTGTATCTACGCTTCTAAAGTTTCATAATAGTGTGTAATACTGGCAAGCAAATGTGTGTGGTTCTCATGTAGGGACCACACAAGCATTAAAAGAGGGTTTATGCACTTACCAAGGGTTGAAAATATGCTTGAGTTTCCCCAAGACCTTCAGAGCATTCCAGCGGGATTTTTGTGAATGGGTGACGTCAGCTGCATAAAATAGTGTTTGGTTTTTTTTTAATTTGTACTTGTTATATTTGGATCTTTAAAATAAATTCAATGACAGTCGTGGTTTTACCAATAAAATCCTACCTTTAATAAATAAATTAGTGGCAGATTTACTAATCTCGAGTGAATTTTCGAAGTCTAAAAAGTTCGAATTTTGAAGTAATTTTTTTGGATACTTCAACCATCGAATAGGAGATTACGACTTCTAATTTACTTCAACTTCGATTCGAAGTAAAAATCGTTCGAATATTCGACCATTCGATAGTCGAAGTACTGTCTTTTTTAAAAATCCTTAGATTTCAATATTTCGCCAAATTAAAGCCACTGAATTGCTATATTAGCCTATGGGGACCTTCCAGTACATTTTTTAAAGTTTTTGGCATCGAATAAAAATACTGTGATCGATCGCTAAAAATCGTTTAAATCGTTAGATTCAAAGGATTTAATCGAACGATTTTTATTCAATAGATCTAATTCTATTTTAGCACTAAATCCTTCTAATTCGATATTCGAAGGATTTCAATTCAATGGTCGAATCTGACCCTTAATGTAGGTTCACTTTACATGACACCATAGAAGCCACACCAATGTATTAGCATCAGAAATATTTATTCATCAGCCCTGCTGCGTCAGCTTATTTGAAAGATGTAGCCTCACTAACCATTAATATTGTTAGTATAATATTAAAATGTGACCTGTTATCCAGAATGCTCAGATGAATATATCAGTTCAGGAGGTGCACACCCTAGGAACAATTTTGAGTTACTAATCCAAAGGAGGCTCCCTATGAGGGTCTCCAAAGCTAACATGTACAAAAATAAAGTGAAGGATTGCACACTCAATTTGAAAAATAAAGAAGTATTTATTACATGAAAAGAAAAATGTTACAAAAATGACTTACTTTGGTATTTTTTGTAACATTTTTCTTTTGATGTAATAAATACTTCTTTCTTTTTTCAAATTGAGTGTTCAATCCTTCACTTTATTTTTATCCAGAATGCTCGGGACTTGGGGTGTTCTGCATAATGTAATTTGGATCTTCATTTGTTAAAGGACCAGTAACATCAAAAAATTAAATTGTTTTAAAGTAATAAAAATAAATTGCAGTGTACTAGTAAAACTGCTGTGTTTGCTTCAGAAACACTACTATTGTTTATTTAAATAAGCTGCTGTGTAGCAATGGGGGCAGCTATTCAAAGGAGAAAAGGCTCAGGTTACACAACAGCACATAAGCTCTGTAGAACATAATGTTATCTGTTATCCATTATTTATCCTGTGCCACATAGCCGTTTTCAATTTCCGCCATTGCTACTCAGCAGCTTGTTTATATGAACTATAGTAGTGTTTCTGAAGCAAACACACCAGTTTACCAGTGCGGGGCAACACTACATGATATTTTTATTACTTTAAAAATCTTTCAGTTGCTGGTGTTACTGTTCCTTTAAGTCTACTAGCAAATTATATAAACCCAAAAGACTTCTTTCCAATAAGGATTAATTATATCTTAGATTGGATCAAGTACAAGCTACTGTTTTATTATTACAGAGAAAAAGGAAATCATTTTGGATTATTTGGATAAAATGGAGCCTATGGGAGATGGCTCCGTAATTTGGAGCTTTCTGGATAAGGGTTTTCTATATAACAGATCCCATTCCTGTATAATACTGAGCATGTGCAGTATCACTGACACTTAAAAGCTGGCTTAACAAGAAGAAAGGGTTCTGCTGTTTTGAAGGTGTAGATCTTCTGTGCATCTGACATGGTACAACAAATTCAATACATAAAATACAGAATTTCTTATTCATTGTTAGGCTAACGTATGAAAATGGCATTGACATTTTATGTGGAGGAATTTGTAAAGAGAACTGCTTTATTCTTGCGTGAGAAACTGTATTCTATTCAAGCTACTTCTAGCTTCTGCCAGAATAGAAAGCTCATACTGCAGGTTGTGACATTTAATTCTCCAGGGATGGAGAGCCAAATTGTCATAAAATATGTATAGAAAGCCAATCACATGCCTGAAGGCATTGTCTCACATCCAACCTCCCTCTTATACATATCCACTTTAAAATGTTTTAACAAAAGACACCTAAAACAGAAAAGAGAGAGATCAAGAAAGAGAAAGAAAAGCAAGGAAGAAACAAATAAGAAAGAAAAGCAATAAAAAGAATAAAAGAGAACAAAGAGGCAAGCAAACATTTCTGCCCGGCCACAAACAAGAAAGAAAGAAAGAAAGAAAGAAAGAAAGAAAGAAAGAAGAAAGAAAGAAAGAAAGAAAGAAAGAAAGAAAGAAAGAAATAGCTTTAAAATGCTTCCTAGCTAGCTATGCTTCAAGTATTAATGCAAAGTGAAGTTTTCTCCAAGTCTAAAAATATGAATTACTTAAAAAGCAAAATGTGTATTATATTATATTTTTCGTAATATCATTGAACATTAACCTTTGCAAAACACTCTGCATATTTAACATATATGTTTACATATTTAAAAAAAGAAAACAAAGCCCTCATAGGCTTACATTACATTTAGGGGCAAATTCATCAAGGGTCGAATATCTAGGGTTAATTAACCCTCGATATTCGACTGGGAATGAAAATCCTTCGACTTCGAATATCGAAGGATTTTGCGCACATACTGCGATCAAGTGATCGAAGGAATAATCGTTCAATCGAGCGATTCGAAGGATTTCAATCCAACGATCGAAGGATTATCCTTCGACCAAAAAAACTTAGCCAAGCCTATGGGGACCTTCCCCATAGGCTAACATTGGGTTCGGTAGCTTTTAGGTGGCGAACTAGGGGGTCGAAGTTTTTTCTTAAAGAGACAGTACTTTGACTATCGAATGGTCGAATAGTCGAACAATTTTTAGTTCGAATCATTCGATTCGAAGTCGTAGTCGAAGGTCAAAGTAGCCCACCTTTGCGGGGCTCCTTGTACATAACTGCTCGCTTTACTCTGTCCATCTTGGAGCCCCAGATGAAGTGAAACACTGTCCATGTTAGAACAGATACTAACTTTGCCTACAGGCTACATTACACCCAAGATTAGAAATCAACTCTCTAATTATCAAGGACAGAGCTCTTATGTTTCTTTTGATGTCACTCTTTTGCACAAGTATTGTATCAGGCCAATAAGCCACCAATAGACATCAGTGCTTCAGCTTTGCCTTTTTCATCAAGCCTAATGTCGTTTGGGTACAACTGAAGGTAAATGTCTGGTCTGACCACAGCTTAATACCAACTTAATGCCATTTTATAAACTCTTTTTAAGTACAGATACATAGGGGTCAACGACATAGATATAATTAAATATTAGCATTTACACACCACCTGTTCTGAACACATCGGTTTTTACACACACAAAAGATAATTTGTTCCCACACACAACCTATATAATTAGAGATACATTTATCAAGGGTCAAATTTCAAATTCATGAGTTTTTTTTAAAACTCCCTTAAATATGAATGTATTTGAAATTCAACCCTTGATAACTTCGGGGCTATTTAAGAAAAAAATAGAATATCTAAAACTCGGACAAATTTTACCCACCCGAAGACTCTCTCATTGACTTATACAGTAAGACAGGTTTTATGTGGTGAATAGTCTAATTCAAATTCTTAAAGGGCCAGAGTATGATAAATTAAAAAAAAAAAAATTTTAAAACTCAAATCGAGTTTGGATAATTCCTCTGTCAAATTTGACAGTTTTGATCATATAAAAAAATCTAAAATTCGAAGTAGAATTTTCAATTCAACCCTTAATAAGTCTGCCCCTTAATTAGACTGAAGGTTCACAGAGATCAGCGCCGGATTTCTTCTCCGGCCGCCCCTAGGCCGCGTGGTCCTAGCGCCCGCCTTCCCATCGCGCCGGTGAAAAAACACCAGCGCAGCTGGTGCAGTTGAACAGGGACGCGAACATCCCCATAATGCGGCTCGGAGGCATGCCGCCCCTATTTTTTGCCGCCCTAGGCCTGGGCCTATGCGGCCTTGCCGCAAATCCCTGCCTGACAGAGATATAAATGTTTCCCTCAACTATTCAGAAATATCTGTAATAATTAGTCAGTAACACAGTCACTTTTTAATATTTTTATTACGTGTTTTGTCATTTGATTGTTTGAAGATTTTGTGGTCCCATTGGCTTGGGAGAATGCTTATAACTTATAAATATATATATATATTCACTTACTGAACCTCAAATTTATTTGACTTTATAAGCATTTGTCTTTGGATTTCCTACTTCAAAATGTATTCAGTATAATCTTGCAATTATATGCACTGAGTAATTCACACGTCTAGCAGCCAGTATAATATGGAAGGTCAGTAGGGAAGTATTGCCTGGCTGTGACAGTTTTTGAAGGTGGAGAAGAAAGATTGAATGACTCAACACTTAGAGCTGCAAACGTAATTATATTTGCTGCTGTTTCCTGATATGAAAAATATTCACAATTCCTTTCCTTAAAATGTAAATTATTAGTCAAATGTAATCAAGTATTACTGTGAATTTTGAAGACACATTCATTTTATTGCTGGATTCCTTGGCAAATTTAAAGTGCCATTAGTGCCTTCAGGATATATATAATTCATATGTAGATACAGTATGTAAAAAAAAATCCTTCGACTTCGAATATTGAAGTCGAAGGATTTACCGCAAATAGTTAGATCGAACGAAAAATCGTTTGATCGAACGATTAAATCCTTCGACGTTCGATTCAAAGGATTTTAATCCATCGATCAAACGATTTTTCTTCGACCAAAAAAACATAGGAAAGCCTATGGGGACCTTCCCCATAGGCTAACATTGCACCTCGGTAGGTTTTAGGTGGCGAAGTAGGGGGTCGAAGTTTTTTTAAAGAGACAGTACTTTGATTATCGAATGGTCGAATATTCAAACAATTTTTAGTTCAAATTGTTCGATTCGTAGTCGAAGGTCGAAGTAGCCAATTCAATGGTTGAAGTAGCCAAAAAAATCATTCGAAATTTGAAGTTTTTTTATTCTATTCCTTCACTCGAGCTAAGTAAATGGGCCCCTTAATGTTTTCTAAATGTATTAAATGGTTCATACAAAATTATTAAAATATCACTTTTGTATAGAGCAGTGATCCCCAACCAGTGGCTCATAAGCAATATATTTCTCACCAACCCCTTGAATGTTGCTCTCAGGGACCACAAAGCAGGTGCTTATTGTTAATTTCCTGGCTTGGAGGCAAGTTTTGGTTGCATAAAAACCAGGTATACTGTCAAAAGGAGCCTCCTGTAGGCTGCAAGTTCATTTAACAGCTACCAAATACCCAATCATAGCCCTTATTTGGCATCCCCATGGACTTTGTTCATGCTTATGTTGCTCCCCAACTCTTTGTACATTTGAATGTGGCTCATGGGTAAAAAATGTCGGGGACGCTCTGTATAGAGACTGATATGTTGCACAGGTCTAGTTGAAACAGCAATTTCTGGTTTTGCTTCTGTTCTGTGTGCTGGTCATTGATCATACATTTTAGGCCTTTTAATCTGCAATAACAGCATGTCTCCGAAATAAAAGATGCAGTGTGTGAAATATCTCGACCATGTGTTTTTTTAATAAGAGGCGCAAAGTTAGCACAATCATTTACATACTAATAGCTGACTATGTAACAATTCCAACGAAAGCTTTTAACGTGACGAAGACAGATGAAAAAGCTAACAGGTTCTGACATTAAACCCAATACTGGCTCACCGGTTGATTCATTCTCATCACATAGAGGCTAAGGATATCTGGGCTGCCAGGTAGTGTCAGGGGCTCAGAATTAGACTACTGCCCAGTAGAGCAATCAAGTTCTTTAGTCTGAATGCACCTTATAGCAAGTGATGGAAGCAAAATCTAACATTAAAAGAAATGAAGAAGAAACAAATCACACTCCAAAACAAACCTGAAGGTTAATTCGCTCCTGATGAAAACGAATCCTAGTCAAATGTATGTGCACAAGGTAGGGATCTTAGATTGCAAGCTTCACCGGGGCTATGAATGATAAACAATCACTGTGCAAGTTCTATGTAATATGCTGATGCATAGTGATGGGAACATCCAAATAAGATTGCTAAGAACCTGTATAAATGATAATACAGGTATGGAATTTGTTATCCGAAAGCCTATTATCCACAAAGCTCAGAATTACAGGAAGGCCATCTCCCATAGACATTTTATCCAAATAATTTAATTATTTAAATGATTTCCTCTGTGATAATAAAACAGTATCTTGTACTTAATCCAAATTAAGATATAACTAATCCTTATTGGAAGCAAAACCAGCCAATTGAGTTTCAATGTTTATATGATTTTCTAGTAGCCTTATGGTATGAAGATCCAAATTACGGAAAACCCCAGGTCCCGAGCATTCTGGATAACAGGTCCCATACCTGTATAAAAATTGTAGCTGCCTAGCCCTTTAGACAGTAATATACTGTATTAGAGCACTGCTTGTTGTGTGTGCAAAGCATTTTACAATGTTTCGCTTACCTTTGTCTTCTTGTTGCTCTTGTCCAGTTCCTGTTTCCAGGGAGTAATGTGAAAATATCAGATATTGCCTGATGGCCCGAGTTGGGTTTGAAATCACTCTAGCTGCTTAGAATCTATTTACATTTTTTTTGAAAAAGTTGCTTGTCTTTTAGTTAGTCTATATGTTTTCTTTGAAAATACATCATCTGTGGGTAAATATTTTTCTTTGTGTATAATCAGTATGAGCATGTGATGATACAGACACCTTTGTGCATACAAATAATAAGAGGTTTCAGTTCGGTGTAAACCTATAGGCAAGTGGTCTGCGGAGTAATATCAAATATCAGGAAATTCCCACTATACCAGGTATATGGAAAGGACTATTTGAAGGCATGTCATTGTTTTTTTTGACTATTGTCCCCCTCCGTTTTTAACTCCTTGGTCAGCCTGTTCCCTGCCAAACTCTACGAGCCCCACTGTCTGAAACACTATGCTTTCCACATATCAGGTGCTTGAGTGCAGAGTTGTGCAGCAGGGTTGATGCCCATTATATTTGGCTGTATGTGTTTTGATCTGTTTAATTTCAGTCCATAGGGTTTGGAAGGGGGCCTGTGCCAAGAAGTTACAAAACTATGGGGAGGTCTACTTCCCCTTTAAAACATACAATCTGAAATACTATTTAATCATTACTAGAACTACATGAATAGTTTCCCTGGAACTTCTTTGCAAATGCAGAATGATTTCAGTCTTCTCCAGGATACTTAAAGTTTATTAGATTAGGTAATTGGCAATTTAGGTCATGATCGTTTTATGAAAATTTTGTGAAATGTAATCTAGAGAGCAAAATATTGTGCATTTGTATTAATGTAATGGCATACATATTAGTCTGATGCCACTTGGGACTGATTCTCCAAGCAGGGCTGGGCCAAACCAACGGCACCCTAAGCACCCTGGTCAGCTACCCCTGCTCCGCCCCCCGTGTGTGTGCACACTAGCGATCACTAGTGCACGCATGTGAGCGAGTGCGCATTCGCCATAACAGAGAAGAGGGGAGAGCAACGGATGGGAAGGGAAGGGCAGGGGAGTGACGGAGGTGGGGGGAGTGATGGAGGGAGCGTAGAGTAATAGAGGAGGGAACCAAGAGCAGCAGGGGAGCGAACCAGGACTAGGGGTAGGCAGAAGACCTTTGAACAGGTACCTGCCCAGCACCCCTACATCGTTGCTGCCTAGGGAGGTGCCTCTTCTGCCTACCCCTAGTTCCAGCTCTGTCTCCAAGAATTAGCCTGTCCATTAGCATCCATTCTTTCTTGTGTCTGCACCCAGAGGCACTGCATCAGCCTGGGGGCAGATGCACGGAGCAGATTTTGGTACGAAAACAAATGAGCAATTTATCTGCTAAATCTGCTCTGTGTGACTGCACCCAGCCCAATACTGGGTCCCAGCCCCACAGCCCAGTGTGGCATTAGGTTTAAAGAGATACTGACATGAGAAAATAACCTTTTTTATTATCTATCATAACATTCTCTTTGAATGCTATTTATCTTTTGCCTAAATCTTTTACATTACCTTTCTTACTACCCTGTTCCTCTATGAGGGGGCTGCCATATTTGTGCAGCAGGAGTCCATTAGCTATAGAAACTCTAACTGACAGTTTAAGAAGGGACAGTCAGGTTGGCAAACCAGTCAGGTTTAGAAACTTCAAGTAACAATTACTTACAAAAGCAGAACTATCAGTGAAAAATGATCAACATAACCTTTAGGTAACTTTTAATGTAGATTAATATTTTTGAAAAGAAAATTTTTTGTGTCAGTATCATTCTGCTTAGCTGATCAGGGCGCTGCATTAAAGCATTGGCATCAAGACATCAGACGGTGCTATTCTGTTGGTGTCAGTGACAAGCTTGTCCAAAAGTGGAATTACATACCGGTATTATATTTTTCCAGCAGCCCTTCAAATCCACCAGTGGAAAAGCTAGACCTGAGTTCAGCAAACCTATTTGCTTGTGCTTGGACCTTACAAAAAGTGTCCTGACTTGGTAAAAGGACTTTCCCTGTTGGGCCCTGACATTTGTGAGCCCTTTGCCTTTCTGGATCGCAGAGCTTTAACTCCTTTTTACATTTTACAGGTTCTGCTTGTTTTTCATTTATTCTTAGCAGTGAGAAAGGAAATAATTAGTTTAGGACTGTCATAGGGTCAGCAAAATGTATTGTCGTAGATAAACAGGAGTAACCAGGGAGGCTGTTAAGGTGGCCATAGATGTCAAGATTTTTAAAAGATTTCTTTATTGAAAGACCAAGCTTATCTTGAAATGATCATTTAAATGCACAGTTTGTCCATCAACTAAAAAGACCATTTCAGCCGATATCGTCTAGTTGAAGCCAGGAAAACTGTGGGTAGCTGCCTGCTTGGCTCTGCAAACAATTGGACAATGGATAGATTTCACTGTGAATGATGAAAATCTTCTAACCTGCCGAACGATTTTCTGACCAATGTCAGACGAAAAATCGTTAGATTTGTGATCGTTCTGTGTCCACTAACCTCACGATAATTTGACAGATTTGTTGGATCGCAATAAAATCGATCGCTAAGGAGAGAAAAATCTTAACGTCTATGGTGAGCTTTAATTATATGGAGCTGGCAGAGGGTTTCTCAGGAAGAATTTGCACAGTAAATGAGAGAGCAAAAGCTAATAGATTCCACAGACACCACATAGCTTGAGCTGTAAACAGCACAGAGATTAAGATTTTCTGCCTGCACATTCACTCTGGGCTACCCTCTGCAGTCACTACTCTTACACAGCTTGTATAGCAAAAATGCAACAAACACACAAAGACCATTACAAGTGCCCACACAATTTTTTTCAAAGTGTGTCTTTTTGGAAGCAGCAACACTGGTTGCTTTAATATCTCTATACCCTATGATCTTTAGTGAATTGGCAGGCTGTGGCTTAAAACAGTGTCTTCTAGGCTATATTAATCCATTACATTTTAACAATGAATATCTGACTTGTTGGACCTGGTTGGACCTTGTTTTTCCAGTCTGACGCTGCTCACAAAGACCCAGGACCAAATTGGCCCATAGGTCCTTTTGATAGGAAATGCCTTCCAAGGTGAAAAGATTTTGAACTGCAGAGAGAAAAATCAAAATAATCTAAAGATTATAGCTATTCTTACAAGATCTTACAAGAGCCTATAGTTCACAAAGACCCAAGAATAAATTGGAGCAAAGGTCCTTCAGATGGAAAACTCATTCCAAGATGGAAGGTGTTGGAAAAGACCTGGGAGAATGAGGAAATCTAGCAGGATGCACCCCTGAGTTAGCAAAAAAGGGAAATATTTACAGAAAAGGAAATGTAATGGCAAATGTTGCAGATTAAAGATATTCTCAGGGTCCAGGTCCTTGATCTGGCTGAATCCCAGCAAGATTTGGACAGATTTTTTTAATCACATTAAAACCTTGGAAACTGGAGGTTTGGCAGTGAAATCTAGAGAACCACAAGTTTTCATTGAAACTGGTAGAGGGAGAGCAAGCCCAGCCTCTGAGAACTGGTTCTATACTGCTTATATCTGTTGCTCAAAGGACAGTTCTAAACCAAATGATGAACTTTTTGATAACTATTAGGCCACCAAAACTCTCAAAGGACTAGATATATTTTTGGGATAACCTGCTTCTTTAGAAGAATGTTTAAGTAGTAATATTTCCCCTGCAAAATTAGAAGAGAAAACTATTTCATTTTTTATTATCAAAACTGCAATAGCCTCCCAACAAACTCTCCTGCACTCTTCAGTATTTGTATGTAACGTGTATTTATTGTATACATCCTTCTGTTGTACACCACTGTGGAATATGTTGGTGCTGTATTTTTTTTAACAAAACTTTTATTTCCAATTATAGAATTTGCTGTACAGTTTGGGCAACATGGCCACTGCAATGTTAAGTATAGTTGTAGCCATAGTGTAACAGAAAGTGTAAAAAGGTGCTCTATTTTATTAAAAGTACTGTATGTGACATGTTGTCCAGAATGCTCGCGACCTGTGTTTTTTTTTGGATAAGGGGTCCAATAAAAGTACACAAACAATTTGGATCTCTATACCTAAAATCTGCGAAAAAAAGTATTTAAACATTTTTAAGGGGTTATTTATTAAAGGCCGATTACACTTTTAAAGGGGAAAGACACCATTTAGTGAAAAAAAACGGGAATTTTTCATGATTTGTTAAACCCCGAAGGTGTTAAGATTCCAAATAAAAAAGTACACCAACACAGGCCTTCCGAGTTCATGTAGAAGTCAATGGCAGATGTCCCGAAGATATCCTGATTTGCGCTGGGTTTCCGAAAAATCAAATCGTCAAATCGAAAAAGTTGCGGTATTCAGGGTTTTTTCTTGCACAAAATTTTCGGGGATTTTTTTTGATAAATAGGGGGGAAAATCAGTGCGGATTTAATCCGAGTAGTTTTCAGAAAATTGTGTGAACTTTTTGGATTTTGATAAATAAATAAACCCAATAGGATTCTTTTGCCTCCAGTAAGGATTATCCTAGTTGGGATCATATACATGGTACTGTTTTATTATTACAGAGAAAAAGGTACAGGTATGGGGTCTGTTATTCAGAATGCTGGGGACCTGGATAATTGATCTTTCCCTAATTTGGATCTTCATACCTTAAGTCTACTAGAAAATCATGAGAAAGGCTGGTTTTACTTCCAATAAGGATTAATTATATCTTAGTTTGGATCAAATACAAGGTACTGTTTTATTATTACAGAGAAAAGGAATAATATTTTTAAAAATCGAGATTATTTGGATAAAATGGTGTGTGTATGGAAGGTGGCCTTTCCGTAATTCGGAGCTTTCGGGATAACGGATCCCATACCTGTAATCATTTTTAAAAATGGGAAAGATTTCATTAGAATGGAGTATATGGGAAATGGACTTCTTGTTACGGGTTTCCTGATAATGGATTCCACACCTGTAATAATAATTGATGGGCTGGTGTGTTAAGTAGAAAATATTTGTCATTCATTTCTTTATTTGGCCAAGGCCTAATAACATTGAGTAGATTTTCATATACAGTATATTAACTTGCCATGGTCCCTTTAATCTGAACAAGGAAAAACTCTTTTGTTTTACTATTGAAAAGGTTTATAAAAGTTTATAAATTTTAGTCAATTGTTGCTAAAGCCTGACAGCAAAATCTGACAAAACATTTGTCACACAGTGTAATTCTAAATAGGTTTTGATGCGATATTGTTCCCAAGATGGGTGCATTGATGTGATATTATCTTTAAAATTTGGAAGCTGTATTTGTTACGTTCATGTGAGAGATTTGGTGGCGATATCAAGCCTTGATTCATTATTACGTTTATTCGGTTTTTTGATTACTTGTTCGAGAACGGGGACAGTTCTTGATAATGATCATATTTTATCTTCTCGGAGCATCTAATCACTTTCTTCCGTTCTCACGTGATCATTGGTAAACACGTTTCTTTTATAAAGATATTTTTTCTTTTTTGTTGATTTTCTTGAACAGGTATGGGACCTGTTATCCAGAATGCTGAGGACCTGGGCTTTCCAGATAAAGGGTCTTTCTGTAATTTGGATCTTCTTACTTTAAGGGGCAGATTTATTAAGGGTTGAATAGTGAATTCAAATACAAAATTCACTCATTCAAATTTTAATCCCCCTATTCCAAGGTAAATTTGAATGTGAGATTTATTAAATCTTGACAATGGAAACAGTCCTAATTTGAATATTCACCACCTAAAACCATATTAGTGGCAGAGGTCCCTTGAGCCATTTGAAGATGTTAATAGCTTTCCTTACATTTAAGGTTTTTTTTGGAGGGAAAACTACAATCGAATATGAATCTAATTTTGGGATCGTTACTACTTAATCGAATATTAGATGTTCACATTTTTTCTTAAATAACCTCCCATTTGAGTTGTGAGAATATTCGAATTTATTTGAGTAAAAAATAAATTCACATGAATTCGACCTTTAATAAATCTGCCGATATGTCTACCTAAGTCATTTTATTTATCAAGGTCCGAATTTCCAAGTTAGTAATCTGACCAACTTTGATTGCCCAAATGGACCTTATTTATCATTAAAAAAGTTAGAAAAAATAGGTTCAGGGAAAAATTTGATAACTTCGGAGCTTTGCTCTAAAAGTACGAATTTTTCAGACTTTTTAGTCCGAAATCCCCGAAATCATCTGATATCGGTACGGACAGCAGCACAGACACTGGGACCTTCCCCGTTGACTTAAACGGGACCTTCCCCGTTGACTTAAACAGGACCTCGAGAGCTTTGAGATGCCGGATTTTCTGAGTTGGACTTTTAAGACCATCAATTTTTAATAAATTATGAAAAATTCGAGTTTTTTTTTTAGTCCGAAAACTACGAATTATTCTAATTTTGGATATTCGGAGCTTATTAAATAACTCCCTAAATAAGCCCAATAGGCTGGTGATGGTTATTTATTAAACCATGATTTTTTTCTGGTTGGGGAAAACTCAGTTTTTTCATGGAAAAAAAAAAGTTTTTCAAGACTTCTTATGCTGCAGAAAGCCAGTATCCAAAAACCCAGCATCTCAAACCTGCTCAGGTCATGTATAAGTCAATGGCACATGTCCCTATTCCAATTTGAAGATATTGTGGTCTGCGCTGGGTTTAGTTCGATAATACAAAGAATTTTGGGGTTTTTCAGGCGATAACCAGAAAAAATTGAGCAATTCAGGAGTAACGTCCGAAAAATTTGTACTATTTAGGTTTTTGCTCAATTTTAGGTGATCTGAATGTATCGAGTTATGATAAATAAGGTAAATGGATGGAAGTTTTTGTTGAGCTTTGCTTAATAAAACAATGAGATCAATTTGGATTTTAGTAAATCCCCCCTAATGTGTCTGTTAGTAGCTTGATGTCCATGTTTGCATTTATGGAAATCAGGTGATTTGAGTTTGAGAGGGAGCTTGGTCTCACATACAATAATGCTACATTCTCTTTAAAGGAGAAGGAAATGCATCGTACACTTCTGGGTACCAAATGTTAGGCACCCCAAGTGATTGTATCAACTTACCTGAAACCCCGGGCTGGTGCTCCTATTAGCAGAAAACTGCACCGGCCCGGGGTTATTCCAGCGAGCACCACTGAGAGATCTTCTTTCTTCAAATTTCCCGGGACAGACGCATGCGCAGTTGAACAAAATAGGCGACTTTTAAGTTAAAGTTCTGCTTTTCACTCTACTGCACATGCGCAACCACAAGAAGAAAGAAGAAGCAGGAAGAGGATCGCTCCGTGGTGCTCACTGGTATAACCCCAGGCCAGTGCAGTTTTCTGCTGATAGAAGCACCAGCCTGGGGTTTTGGGTAAGTCAATACAATCACTTGGGGTGCCTAACATTTGGCACCTCCAAGTGTATGATGCCTTTCCTTCTTCTTTAATGATATCTTATGCATACTAAAATGGTGCATTCTCTATGTCGATTTGAGAGATTATATGTCTATTTATAATAATGGCACCATTGTTTCTAAAAAACAAAACCCATGGCATTCAGATATTTGAGAAGCAATGATTTTATTCTCTCCACAGAAAGAATTTCGACAATAATGGAGATGAAAATGTAAAAATTTCTTGTGTGTATACCATGCTGTCGAAATGTAAGGACACAGATTTTGGTTTGGGAATAAAAGTTAATGTTTTGGCATACAAGTGGAAGGGTTTGCCTGACAGTGGGCCTCATTTACAATGTACCAAACAATGCACATTCTGAAAAATACAAATAAAAATGCCACAATTGGTCATTTTGTTGCACTCTGACCACTGCGTGGTGCATTGAATTACTTGCTAGCGATGTTTTATGGAGGGGTAGGCACCTAGGCTTCCCCCTTTCAGGGTTGGACTGGAGTAATGGGGGCCCACCGGGACTGGCACATGAAGGCCCCTCCAAGCAGTCACTGGGGGCCCCCTCCTGGCTTACCTCTGCGTGCCTCCATCTCGGGCCTCTCAGTCTGCCTCTGCGCGCTCCTGCACGAATGCTGGTGCGGCGTGCACCTGCACGAACGCCTGTGCAGTGCGCTCCTCCGTGAACACCATCGCACTACGTGCCTGCGCGGTAGCACAGCAGAGATCGGGGAAACATGGCTGGGCCGGCCCAGGCCGACATTGCCCCCTTTCCACCCCTAACTTGCATGTCATTCAGAGGCACAAGGTAGGGATTAGCAGGAGGTACAACGCTTATCAGGGCACTTCCCGCTGACTAAAATGTAAACCACCAATGGGATGGCACTCGGAGCGATTCATTTTCCGAAGTCACCCAAAGTTGCCTCCATTCTCACCTTTTTTGTTATTTCGCTTTTTATTCAGCAGCTCTCCAGCTTGCAGTTTTAGAAATCTGGTTGCTAGGGTCCAACTTACCCTAGCAACCATGCATTGCTTTGAATTGGAGACTGGAATATGAATAAGAGAGGGTCTGAATAAAAAGAGAAGTAATAAAAAGTAGCAATAACAATACAGCTATAGCCTTACAGAACATTTGTTTTCAGGTGAGGCCAGTGACCCCTATTTGAAAGCTGGAAAGAGAAGATTGCAAATAGTTCAAAACCTATAAAAAAAAAGAAAAAACAAAGGCCAATCGAATAGTTATTAGAATTAGCCAATCTATAACATACTTAAAGGTGAACCACCCCTTAAATGTAAATTGACAATAGCTGGCATGCAATGGGACGGGCAGATGTGGAAAGAAGGTCACTGTTTTACCTTCAGCAAAAAGTAAGCTTTAAGGAAAACAAACCCTTTCCAGCTACATTAGGTATGTTATTGTGATACTACTTGGTGACTGGGGGAGGGGGGTAACATGCATGACTGTGTTTGATCTAGGGGTGCACCGAATCCACTATTTGGGATTCGACCGAATCCCCGAATCCTTGGTCAAAGATTCGGCCGAAAACCTAACAAAAAAGGAAAAAGTGGAAAAAATTTCTTCTTTTGTGATGTAAGACCACGTGATTTCCCTACCCGCCCTTAATTTACACATTCAAATTAGGATTCGGATTCTGTTCGGCCACGCACAAGGATTTGGCCGAATTCGAATCCTGCTAAAAAAAAGGCCGAATCCCGAACCTAATCTTGGATTCGGTGCATCTCTAGTTTTATCCTTAAACTATAGGATCTCTTGAGATTCAGAGAGTTGTAGTACAACACACCCGTATATGTCTCATACCTGGGGTTAATGCAATCAGATTCCATGTCTACCGTGATCTTTCTGGCATTAATGCAACATACAGATTTTAATTCTGGTCTCATACCTCCCAAAAGTCACTGTATTATGTGGGGCTTAATTTTTATTACCCATTCTCCAGTCCTGGATTACCCCTTTAACGTCCAATTTTGTTGCCAGCTTGGCCAAACTCTTGCAACTCAAGACAACAACACTATATAACTATATAACAGCATTTTTCTTTTTTTTTAAATGAGCTGGTCGGTTGCCTTGGGCATACTTCATACTGGCACAATCCGTAAAAAGTGGAAGTATTTGTAATATATTTAGAATTCTGTTACTTCTTAGTTAA
Organism: Xenopus laevis; assembly: GCF_017654675.1. Taxonomy (NCBI): domain Eukaryota; kingdom Metazoa; phylum Chordata; class Amphibia; order Anura; family Pipidae; genus Xenopus; species Xenopus laevis. Next base: position 30,064,097 of record NC_054374.1, on the reverse strand, counting down.
TATGTTGAAAGGCACCAAACCCAAGATTTCATATTCAATTTAGCTGAGTTCTAAGCATTTTTATAATGTAATCAAAGTTCTTTTTTTTTCCTGATCCTGAGCAGCTCTATTAAACTAAACTGGATATGTGGAATTTTTAAATGCCACAATTTTGAAAATATGGTTAACTATTTGGCCTCTTTGGTTAAATTGTAAAACCATGACTTGATATATTGATATATATATATATATATTTATAGTAGAACCCCCATTTTGCATCCTGATTTTAAGTTTTGATGGTGGTACCTGCTTGTCTAACAGTCTTAGTTGTGTCTAGGCTTATACTCGAGTTTCCCCAGTTTTCGTAAGTAAAATTAGGTATACTCGGGTCGGCTTATACTCGAGTATATACGGTACAAATTTTAAGAAATTATTTCCCTTTTCTCTTTAATTATTAAACAGTAGCTTTTACATGATCCCAACTTAGATATAATTAATCTTTATTGGAAGCAGAACCAGCCTTCTGGGGTTACATTATGTTTACATGATTTTCTAGTAGACTTAAAGGAGAAGGAAAGCTACTGAAGCAGTTTATTGCCAATAGATAAGCCACAAAAGTGCAAGCTATAACACTATATTTATTCTGCAGAATGCTTTACAATACTTGAGTAAACAGCTTTTGAAGTGTTCTCTGTTTAGGATAGCAACTGCCATATTAGCTTGGTGTGTCATCACTTGCTGCCTGAGTCTCTCCCTGCTCGCTCATAGCGCTGGGCTCGGATTACAGCAGGGAAGGGAGGAGAGATTGGGAGAGGAGCAAACTGAGCATGCTGAAGGCCGTGCCCTGGAGGTGTAAGCTGAAAACAGGAAGTCTGATACAGAAGCCCATGAGTACACAATAGAAGGAAAGAAATGTGCTGTTTCTTTTGATAGAGGACTCAGAGCAGCATTACTTTGAGGGTTTACTGGTGTATTTATATAGACCTTTCTGATAAAGCTTACTTAATTTTAGCCTTTCCTTCTCCTTTAAGGACTGAAGATCCAAATTACGGAATGATCTATTATCTGGAAAGCCCCAGATCCTGGTCATTCTGGATAATAGGTCCCATACCTGTACCTTGTACTTGATCCAAACTAAGATATAATTAATCCTTACTGAAAGTTAAACTAGCCTTTTGTGTTTATTTAATGTTTACATGATTTTCTAGTAGACTTAAGATGGCCATAGACGCAAAGATCTGATCGTACGAATCGAGAATTCATGGTCGGACATAACTTTCATACGATTGTGGTCAGGGGCAGAACATCGGCTGATTTGTTCTTTTCTACTTTATTTGATCGGAATTGTTAGTGGCAGGTCGGGAGATGGGAAAGTCTGATCGGATCTTTGCGTCTATGGCCAGCTTTAAGGTATGAAGACCGGTTTCTGGAAAATACCACGTCCCGAGCATTTTGGATTAAAATAGTTTTTTTCTTTTTTTGCAGTCAAGGACATTAATGGGTGGACGCTCAGAAAGAAACGAGTACCTACTGCTTCACGCCTTCACAGAAAATAACTTCATAGTGCCAGACAAACCAGTGTTCAAGAAAATGCAGCAGACCACTGTGAGTGAGAGAAATATTTATTATAAAAGATTTATAAAGGGAACTGGGTGGGATTACAGATAAGGGTTCGGCTTCCTTCCATAGCTGGTCATGCTTTGTACATGATCGTGTGCATGGTAAGTTTATGTACAGATCACTAGAAGGTATTCTTTAAACTGTTATCCACAATAATCTGACCTGCCATACTGTCCAGTGTATTTTTTTTATGTAAAGCCTTTTCCTTTACTCTCATTGCATCTTTCTAGAGACTAGTGATGGGCGAATTTATTCGGCAGGTGCAAATTCGCAGCGAATTTGCAAAATGGCCGCGAAAATTCGCCGCATCCAAAAAAAAAACTGATGCGGCATAAAAAATGAGACGCCAGCACCATTTTGCGAATTTTTTGCCTTTTTGGCAAAGTAACACGGCGCAAATTCGCCCATCACTACTAGAGAATTGTAATCTGTTATGGAAGATTTAGTAGGGCATAAAGGCATGATTAATGTAATACATGCACTGTCCCATTTAAAATGCTAAGCTCTCATTGATCATTTACTGTATTCAATCTTTTAACTGAATTATGATCTTGTGAAATGTGATCTGGTTTTTAAGGCAAATAATCATATATTTTTTTTTCTAAATGGATTCTTCAACCATCTATTAAGTTAAAATTGTTTTAGATCTGTTGGCAGACTTTTTTTCTTAACTTTTCTTAATGGCAGGACTAGTAACATGATAAAAAAAATGTGTTTACAGGTATGGGATTAGTTATTCGGAAACCCGTTTTCCAGAAATCTCAATTACTTACCATAGACTCCATTGTATCCAAATAATCCAAATTTTTAAAAAAGGTCCTTTTTCTCTGTAATAATGGAACCGTACCTTGTACTTATACCAAACTAAGAAATAATTAATTCTTATTGGGAGCAAAACCAGCCTATTGTGTTTATATAATCTTTACATGATATTCTAGTCGACTTAAAGTCAACCTGTCAACCAGACATAAAAATCTGTATAATAAAAGTCCTTTTCAAATTAAACATGAAATCCAATTTTTATTTATTATTAAAACATTCATAGCTGTTGTAAGTTCATGGGGATGGACATCAGGTCCCCCATTCTGGTGCACAAACAAGATTCTGAGATGATGCAAGGCTTGTCTTAATAACAGTGTCCACAAAATAGCTCCTATAATTATGAATTCCCAGACTGAAGGAAACCAGATTCAAATAATTTATGTAGTGTAATTAAAGTTCATTTTGCTTGACTAATGTGATAAAATAGGATTTTAAATATATTTTTTGGGTGACAGGTCCCCTTTAATGCATGAAGATCTAAATTACGGAAAGATCTGTTACCCGGAAAACCACAGGTCCCGAGCATTCTGGATAACAGATCCCATACCCGTGTATAATATTTTATATGAATCTTTCATTTTGTTACTTTATTTCGCTTTATTGTTAGGTGGAGGACAATGATGAAATGGGCACGGATCAAAATAAAAATAAGAGTCGAAGGAAAGCTGCCTATGCTGGAGGATTGGTCCTGGAACCCAAAGTGGGTAGGTTCAATTAAGAATATATTTCCCCAGTATTAAACTTATTCCACAAATGAAAATGAAAAGAACAAGCTTTTTTTTTGAGAAGAACACATTTTCCCATGGATTTTGATTCCCAATATAAACAGTTCTATAGATGAAGACACACTTATTACATATAGGGGCAGATTTATCAGTGTGAGATTAGCACTCGCCACAGAAAAATTCTCTTTCTATTGATTCATATATAATTTTTAGAATCATATTTATCAATGGAGTTCATTGGAGTTCTGTGGTGAGTTCTAATCTCACACTTTGATAAATCTGCCCCTAAAATTACATTTGATCCCTAAAACCCCAGAAATGTTACAAAATAAAAGTAAATTTAAACATCAATTGTGCTTAGAAAATTAGAAAAATAGGAGCCCTTGACTATTAGTCCACTAGGCATTAGTTCAGGATTATGAATATAATGGCTAGTAGTACAATCCAATTTAACACAAACCATGTTAGGACATTTTAGGGTAAGTCCACACAGGTCGTTTTGGGGAGATCTGGTTGCCTGGCGACTAATCGAAAAACGCCAGCGCTAATCACACGCGGCGGTTCGTTTTCCGAAGTCACCCGAACTTTCCTCGTGAAAACTAACCGACGTGTGTGATTAGCGCCGGCGTTTTGTTTTCATTTTAGCCGGCGTAGAGTCAGGGAAGGCATTTGGGGAGATTGCTTGCCGCAACAACGAGGCGATTAGTCGCCAGGCGAGCAAATCTCGCCAAAACGCCCTGTGTGGCCTGACCCTTAAGGAATAAACAATCTATTCTGGATGTATTTATGTGGTTTACTGATTTACATTTTATAGCTTTGGTTATATGGACTTCTTTAGCAAAGGTTCCATCCTGCCTCGTATAGTTACTGCTGCACATCTCTTGGTAGTTTTTTGCTCCTCAAACACTCTCTGCTGCTCCACTGGTGGTCGTTTGTTGCTCAGTCTTTGTTTATTTTTTTATTTTTTTTTAGGTTTCTATGACAAATTCATCTTGCTTCTCGATTTCAACAGTTTGTACCCCTCCATCATTCAGGAATACAATATCTGCTTTACTACAGTGCACAGAGAGGCTCCCTCAACACAGAAAGTAAGTAGTCAGGTCTTCTGTTTGGTAAACATACTGGGCAAACTACAGTATTTCTACTTTCCTTTCCATATGTCATTCTGCTTCCAAACCCTCCCTTTATTTCTACTTTCCTTTCCATATGTCATTCTGCTTCCAAACCCTCCCTTTATTTCTTCTCTTATTATGTCTGTCATTTTCACTCCCTTCCCACTAAATTTCATTTTCCCATTTCCCTCTGAGAATCGAAAAATAATTATATAGTTCCAGCACCCTAATAAAATATTTAGATTTATCCTGTAAGTCACAGGGGACTGTTTGATGTGAAGCTAGTATAGGGCCTAAGTGTGCAAAGTAGTGGGACCCCCTATGTCCTAATAATATAAGGCTTTAGTGCACCCTCAGTATGGCTTTCTGTGCCCAGTGCACCCCTGGTATGCCAGGCAGTTCCCAATATACCCAGGGAATGTCACACATGTAAGAAATTGCATGTATGTTATTTCTCACAGTCACCAGGACACTTACTGTATGTTATGCAACTCCCAGCCAATTACAGTGCACAGAACACCCACTATATATCACACAGTGGTGTCTCAGTGCACCCAGTGTAGGTTATACTGTGCCTGGTATTACAGGTATGGGATCCATTATCCAGAAAGCTCAGAATAATGGAAAAGCCATCTTCCATAGACTCCATTATAATTAGATAATCCTACTTTTTAAACATGATTTTTTTTTTTCTGTAATAATAAAACTGTACCTTGTACTTGAACTAAGGTATAGTTAATCCTTACTGGAAGAAAAGCCAACCTATTGGATTTATTTAATGTTTACATGATTTTCTAGTAGACTTAAGGTATGAGAATCCAAATTATGGAAAGATCTGTTATCTGGAAAACCCCAGGTCCCGAGCATTCTGGATAATAGGTCCCATACCTGTACCAGTTTAACCATGTATGCCACTTCTACAGTATGTCTCATAATGCTGAGTGCTGGCTAAAAGTGTCAAGTGCACCCAAGATATGTGACACAGTACCTAGCATAGCCACAATCTTCTAGCAATACCCATCGACAGTATGTCTTATAGTGCACAATGCACCCAAGCTTTGTCACACAGCATCTAGTAAACCCACAGTATGTGAACAGTATGACATACAGACTCCAGTGCAGCCACTGTATGTTATGGTGTGCAACCCAGCACAGCAACACAATCTCCAGAGCCTAATGAAACTATTTAGATCAGGGGTAGGCAACCCGCGGCTCCGGATCCTCATGCGGCTCTTCATCCTGCTTGCTGTGGCTCAGTCTTGCGGCTTTGCCTGTCACATCGTCTATAGAGCCCTCGCACCTGCTGGCGGCTTCTTGAGTGTGCGACCGTGGTAAGCTAACCCTTAGCTTACCGCTGTCGCACACTCAAGCTGCCGCCAGCAGGTGCGTGGCCTGTATAGACATCTCAGGCAAGACCGAGCCGCAGCAAGATGATTCATTATGGTCCTTACCGTGGTCGCACACTCCGAACAAGAGAGAAGCCTCCAGAGTCCAACTGCAGCAGTTGCGAGGGCTATAGACGTGGATGTGACGCATATTTTAATGACGTCTATAGCCCTCGCCTTTAAACAGATGAGAACATTAGTATTTAATAGGAATGCACCGAATCCAGGATTCGGTTCGGGATTCGCCCAGGATTCGGCCTTTTTCAGCAGGATTCGGATTCGGCCAAATCCTTGTGCCTGGCCGAACCGAATCCGAATCCTAATTTGCATATGCAAATTAGGGGTGGCGAGGGAAATTGCGTGACTTTTTGTCACAAAAAAAGGAAGTAAAAAAAAATTCCCCTTCCCACCCCTAATTTGCATATGCAAATTACGGTTCGGATTCGGTTCGGTATTCGGCCGAATCCTTTGCGAAGGATTCGGGGGTTCGGCCGAATCCAAAATAGTGGATTCGGTGCATCCCTAGTATTTAATAGGGCTATTCAGTGTTTAATTTATTTCAAAGTAGGCTTACACATGCACACTGCATATTTGTTTGTTGTATTCTGTTGTTGTAACAGTTAAAATAAAAAAATAAAAAAACGTTTAAAAGTTTATAAACTGTGTTCTGTTTTGCGGCTCCAGACTATTTTTCTTTAGTGGAAGAGGGGGCAAAATGGCTCTTTTGATCGTAAAGGTTGCTGACCCCTGATTTAGATGATAAATGAGAGATACACCCATCCGCTGACACACACAGCCATGGCACCCAAAATGACACATAACTCCAATGATTCATACAGTGCCTCACAACCTGATATGCACCAATACAATGCCATATAACCCTCAGTACAGATTAACCTCAATTGTCCAGTTATCTCACAGTGAATCACAGAGTTTATTTTGCAACCATTGCATCTCACACCTTTTTAACATTTGTCTATCTGCATCCAATCTTTCTGAGTTAGTCTCTTGGCTAGTTTCCTGCCCATCTTCTATAGTTTTGCTTCTATGAACTCTTTTTGCCCCCAATAGTGTGGGTCACCTTTTTTCTTTACAGTTACATCCCCCTCTTCCTCCTAATACAAACACTGAATAGCTACCAATGTCTTAGCTTGTTATGACTTGTTGATAATGCTATGGTTAGTTTCCTCTTCATATGTTAGATAATACTCTAGAATTCTCACTGACCATGTTCTGCACATGCCCCTGGGTGAAGGGGACATTTGCATTAGACAAACTGAACTTAAATGTGGGTGAAAAAGTTGCTACAAATAAAAACACTGCATATGGCACCCATTTTAATCTCTATAAAATTACAGACTGAAATAACAGAATTCCTAAAGAATGAATCCATTTAAAGTAAGTGTAGGGCTCACTGGATCAGCATTCATGGATCGGTGGCACAGTGCTCTTCAAGAAAGTACTTCAGGTTGTTTGTGATGTTTATGGAAGACATACACTTGACCCAATATATTGGCACTCCTCATTTTTATTTAGCAGATTTTATTTATGCCAGGCTACTAAAGGAATTTATTACTTTGACTGCCAAACCACAGGGCTGTGAATTTTAGCAGATGCTACTGCAACTTACTTGTTATTCACCATATATATATATATTGGATAGATAACCAAATAACACAATTCAGATAGTGGGGATAATAAATGGAACTTGGGTACACTGATATTTGTGTCCTGCCCTTACATAATTGACATGAATTTTCCTTTGAAAGTGCTGTCTCTGTTGTTGGTTCAACATTAATTAATACAGTTATAAATCTGGGCAAAGCCCAAATACATAGTACAGGTACTTATACACTGAGTATATAATCATAAACAGGAGAAATGTGGAGTAATTAAAAGCCAAAGTTGCAACTAGTGTTGCCTAATGCTTTAACCCTTTCAATGCCAGCTGATACTCATACTTTATTTGCCTTCAGTGCCAGCTGTTATTTGAACAATTTCTGGATCTGGAGCATCAACACTAAGATGCCAATTTGCTGACCTGAATTTATGCTGCATGGGAGCATCTGTATCACCTAAAGGAGAGGTACTTTGGGAAAGGTAGTGTTACCTGCTATTTGTGGTAACTGGTACTGGTCTGTTTTATTTAGTAGCCTAGGTTTTGTTATCAGACATATACACCCACATATGTTGCATAGTATTATCTTCATAAAATCTACTCTTATTGCTACCTGTTCTGCCTCACTTTCTAAGCAAACTAATGGGAGAATTAAAACTCTTATTTTTGTTATCTAGGCATTGCTGTGTGTGTGGCACGAGAAAGGTTAATACCTTCTGATTTCAGAAGGCTTCACGTTGCTTTCTAAGCAATGAAAGTGTGATCTCTTTAACTTATCAAGTAGTCTTGAGAAAGCAAAAACTTACAACCTCAGGAATGTCAGTTGACTCAATCAGAATGGCACCTTGAAGATCGTTGGGAAGTTTATTGCAAAACTGTGAGGATCTTGACAACATCCAGATAGATAAAAAAAGATTATAAAATGATCCACTCTAGCAATATACTGCACATGCAGTTAAAAATGGAGCCCAATATATACTACTGGACAAGTGGGGTAAACCAACAGACAGAGCTCAGAGGGGACAACAGAAGGGGAAATGGGACAAAACAAGGGTGCATGTGTAACATGGCACACCACTATATGTTACTATTTTTATTTACATTTGGTGTATCCCTTGGAGGCCATTAGGTGGAGGCTCTCCGCAACAATATACCAGGTTTCCTATGCTCTACCACCAGTGCCAAGGATGGTTCCCAGTTTGACTGATTGCCAGCAGGCAAATGATCACTGTATGCTGCAGTATAATCCTGCCATAGAAGAAATCACCAGCCATTTCTAATGCAACATTTTTTCTATAAAGCCAAATGTATCACTTATATCTTCCCCTAATTTGTAGAATAGGGTCTGTGCTATCTGATGATAGTGCTGCCGCATGCCACTCAGGCTGCCGCATGCCACTCAGACTCAAGCTAGCTGGATAGTGACAGTTTATTTTAACTGACTTTGTGCCAGTTAGGAGCAGGGTGTCCAGGAGTTTTCCCTTGGAGATTTTGTGACTAAATTGTGGATTAGAGAGTCAGAGCGACATTTTTTTGCAGGAAAAAAGTTTTTTATTACAGAGAGAAGAACAAGAGAAGAAGTAGAAGAAAATCTGCAGAAAAGGAATTCAAATGGATAAAAAAAAGAAGACGAGAAGCAGAAGCCCAGAGGAGACCCCAACTGGTAAGCACAGAAAACATAAGCCACATTGCTAATTATTTAATCATTCATTCTGGCATTGGGTAGTCCCAAAAAGTTATCAAAAATAATTGCTGATAGGTTACTGTTGGTAAATGTACTATTGCTATATAGCATATGTTATGAAGTTGTGCTATAGTACTTATGTTACTGAATCAGCTCCATAGTGTCCCAAATATATATATATATATATATATATATATATATATATATATATATATATATATATATATATATATATATATATATATATATAAAGAGGTCCTCTGCACTCAACCCATTATCACTATATTTAAGACAGAGACATTTTGTGCATACTGCTACTGAAAAATGCCTTACCCTTTATACAACACAGGGATTGTTTGTCCATATATTGCAATATATTTAAGATGGCCAACTACGTCATCCCATATCTGGCCAGTCCTACGCTTAATTTTCATCTGATTCATTAAGAATTCCTCTGCTTAATTATACATTTTACAAAGGGACTAAGTTTTACCTGCAACTTACTTGCTGCTTTCAAAGTAAAACTCCCAAACTTGGCTGCCCTTTTATTAGACACCAGTGGGATCACCTGACTATAGCTGGGAAGGGTGGGAGCTACAACATGGAGCTGGTCACTGCTCCTGTATAACTATAACAAACAAGGGAAAGTTGTGCTCACCACTAATTTTTTAAACCATTAGGCGGGGTGCAATGAGGGTGTGACCACAAAATACATATAGACAAATACAAGAGTCCTCTGTACTCAACTCCTCTGGCCAGCTTAAATATATTGCAATATATGGACAAACAATTCCTGTTTTTTTTAAAGGGTAAGGCATTTTTCAGTAGCAGTATGCACAAAATGTTGCTGTCTTAAATATATTGATAATGGGTTGAGTGCAGAGGACTCTTGTATTTGTCTACATGTATTTTGTGGTCACACCCTCATTGCACCCCGGCCTATAAGGGCCTATTTAGAAACATTCAAATTACTATTTTTTGACAAATTGGAACCACAAAAAGCATTAATATAAAACTTTGGCAAGTAAAAGCAGTTGACGTCCTTGACAAGTCAATAGGAGCTGTGCTGATCTTAGTGAACCTTTTTTTAGCCATTCAGCGTTTTAGAGGTGTTTGGATTTTTTTTGCTAGTAATTGTCAGGAAAATGCAAATTTTTTGAGATTTTCAAGGTTTTCTAAATTTATAGAGCATTATTCAGCATTTTTGTTTGTGCTTTTTATATGTGGATATTTTAATAAATTACAAGGCAATAATGATTAATTTAGAGCAATGGAGTTTAACTGCTAAAATGGAAACGTTGATAAATACGCTTCTAGAAATTCCATAGGAATGAATAGAAAATAGGTGAGTTTTCTGTTTAAGCTCTAATATCACACATTGATAAATCTACCCCTTAGAGGCACATTTATCAAGGGTCGATTTTCAAATTCATGCAAGTTTTTTTAAAACTTCCATAAACTCCCATGAACTCGAAATTTATTATCAAAATCTAATTTTCTAAACTTGGTTGAATGGGATTGACCCAAAAACTCGAATCGAATTTAATTTGAATTTTAAAAACTCGATTTGAGTTTTTTCTCCGAAAAAAAACTTGATTGTCAGGAAGGCTGCAAACATCACCAAATTGATCCTTGGGCCTCTCCCATTGACTTATACATCAATTTGACAGGTTTCAGGTGGCAAACAGTCAAATTTGAGTTCTTAAAGGATCAGAGTATGATAAATCTCGAAAATTTAATTTGACTATTTAAAAAAGCTTGAATCCAATTTGGATAACTCCCTAGTCGAATTTGACAGTTTTGGCCTTAAAAAAACTCGAATTAGAAATTACACCCTTGTTAAATCTTCCCCCTAGTGTATATCTATGGAATACAATTTAAATCTCATATTTTTTATTCCTCTAGACACAAGAGCACAGAAGAGGTATCGAGTGGACGACACAACTCCGCCGCCCTTCAATATCAACAACTATCAGCTCATAAAAAAGCTGGGGAAGGGCTCCTTTGGCAAGGTAAGTGAATAATCGGCAGTAGGGGGTACATTATCCCTTATAATCCATGAGTGATGCTCAGAGTTCCCTGTATAACTCAGCCTGCAGCCTTGTGCCTTTATATGGTCACAGAGCAACCCCTCAGTGACTTCTAATAGCCTTATCATTTACAGTAGGGGGTACATTATCCCTTATAATACATGAGTGATACTCAGAGTTCCCTGTATAATTCAGCCTGCAGCCTTGTGCCTTTATATGGTCACAGAACAACCCCTCAGTGACTTCTAATATCCTTATCATTTACAGTAGGGGGTACATTATCCCTTATAATACATGAGTGATACTCAGAGTTCCCTGTATAATTCAGCCTGCAGCCTTGTGCCTTTATATGGTCACAGAACAACCCCTCAGTGACTTCTAATATCCTTATCATTTACAGTAGGAGGTACATTATCCCTTATAATACATGAGTGATACTCAGAGTTTCCTGTATAATTCAGTCTGCAGCCTTGTGCCTTTATATGGTCACAGAACAACCCCTCAGTGACTTCTAATATCCTTATTTACAGTAGGGGGTACATTATCCCTTATAATACATGAGTGATACTCAGAGTTCCCTTTATAATTCAGCCTGCAGCCTTGTGCATTTATATGGTCACAGAACAACCCCTCAGTGACTTCTAATATCCTTATCATTTACAGTAGGGGGTACATTATCCCTTATAATACATGAGTGATACTCAGAGTTCCCTGTATAACTCAGCCTGCAGCCTTGTGCCTTTATATGGTCACAGAACAACCCCTCAGTGACTTCTAATATCCTTATCATTTACAGTAGGGGGTACATTATCCCTTATAATACATGAGTGATACTCAGAGTTCCCTGTATAACTCAGCCTGCAGCCTTGTGCCTTTATATGGTCACAGAACAACCCCTCAGTGACTTCTAATATCCTTATCATTTACAGTTATCATAGGCTTCCACTACTTGGTCCATTAGTGACCATATTGCAACTAATTACTAGCTGTATTACTGGCACATGCAGTACTTCTTTATCAGAGTTGTTAGTCCATTCCTTTGTCTTGTAGCAATTAAAGGGGAACCATCACAAAAATACAATTTTAATACAATGTAGATCACATAAAAACAGTCAACTTTGTAAATATGATTGATTAAAAGTTATGTTTAGTTTAATAGCTAAAGATTTATAGCTGACTCACTGCATTCTCTCTGCATCATTAGTCCACTGAGCTCAAGGTCACGGTCGTGTTTTGATTGACAGGAGTAGGTTACTTTTTATTGGTTGCTAGGCTCGGCACAGGTATTTCACCTGCAATTTTTTTTGGGACATTAGGCCCACGTAACACATTCTCCTTGCAGGCATATCCTCATTTATTGCGCCTCTCTTTTTAAAAAATTGTGCAAGGTAAAATATATAAATTGTGTTTTTTCTCCATTGTATTTTATATGTAAATATTTTACCCAATAGCCAACTAAAAGAGACCTGTGCCAATGCTTACAGCTATATGAGTAAGCGCTTTTTAGAAGATGGCAGTGAAAGGCACAAGTCTCTTTTAGTTTTTTATTGGGTAGTTTCATATAGGCAACAAATTAGAAAAGGGTTTCCCTGGGCACTCAGAGGCCATGAGTGGGGCATTCCATTGCGATCAGGGGCGCATTTGGTCAGGATAAGAGGGGCATATTGAAATGATCAGCGGGGTATACAGAGAGTATTAGCAGGGCACCCTTCAAAGTTGAATTATAAAATGTATTCAGTAGTTTGTGGTTTAATTTGGTATATAAAGGGATCTAAGGCTACATGCAGAGTTTCTTCTTGAGATGGACTAAAATGATGGCTATTAAAATGAAGACCTAAAATAAATACTCTCCTAGACTCCCCCCAATAACAACAGCGGTAGGTAACAAGAGACTATGGGGAATAAAATCAGCACCTCAGTTATGCAGGCTGTGTAGCCTAGAGCCTTGAGTAGGGGACTTCACAGATATTCAGCATCATCTAGATAAGAAGTGGAGATAACATCCTCAGTGAGGAGTCTATAGTAGCGAGAGTTGGTGCCTATAGTAACAGTGGGATAATAGTCTCTGGGAAGGGAGTGTGACTGTGGGATAGCAGGTATAGTAGGGAGAGATGGTGTCTATAGTAACAGTGGATAATAGTCTCTGGGAAGGGAGTGTGACTGTGGGATAGCAGGTATAGTAGGGAGAGTTGGTGCCTATAGTAACAGTGGGATAATAGTCTCTGGGAAGGGAGTGTGACTGTGGGATAGCAGGTATAGTAGGGAGAGATGGTGCCTATAGTAACAGTGGGATAATAGTCTCTGGGAAGGGAGTGTGACTGTGGGATAGCAGGTATAGTAGGGAGAGATGGTGCCTATAGTAACAGTGGGATAATAGTCTCTGGGAAGGGAGTGTGACTGTGGGATAGAAGGTATAGTAGGGAGAGATAGTGCCTAGGTTAATGGAAGCTATGCAAACCAAAAGGCTGCAGCATCGAAACATGGGACATTTGGGAAAGGAAATAAAAAAATAAGCACTTCAGAATCAGAGCAGCCAGATCTTCCCATCACCTTTCCCAGATAGAGAATACTTTACACCAATAGAATACAATAAAACACTTCGGGGCTCTCCCTCCTTTTTGTGGTGGTACTTGATGTACTTGACTGAGAGAATGTGCAGAGCTGACAGCCTTACTTTTCTCACAAGGAGCTTCCAGAGTAACAGTTGGTGTGAGGATGCTATTCAGCATGGAGGAGGGTGGGACTTTGCTAGTTGCTAGGTGACATCATAGCCAGTGAGAAGCCACTCCCATTCAGCAGTAGCTTGAACTATCTCTCAGAGGAAGCACCCTCATTGCATGTAGTAATATGTCATTTTACAAAAAAAGTAAGCATTTCTGCTAAAGAAATATATTTAAAGATATTATTATTTCCACCTCAACTATCCATTTGGAGAATTTGATTTTCACGATAGATCCCCTTTAAGGCAAAACATCTATTTTACCCTTTATCTTGACCATCATATCCCTATATCCTGACTTGCACAGCTTTATGTGAATTTTTTGAAAGATGTTCTCTTTAGGGGTTCAGAATGTTTATACTTTCAGACATCATCTCTATGAGTTGTCCATTTTTGTCCATTTAACACATCAATAATATCAGATTTGTTTGTGTCCTTACAAGGGACTCAATAACAATTACTCCCTTAATGCTCCTTTTGTAGGTGATGTTGGCTTCTTATACCATCAAGAGCCAGCTCGTCGCTGTGAAGATAATAAAGAAGAAAAAGAAGACAGACTACCATGATATCGAGATGGAGGCTACAATACTGCGGTTAGGTCACACATGTCCATTTCTTAGTCGGGCATATGCAATCTTCCAAACTGAGGTATTACTATTATTACTACTACAGGGCTTCTCTTCCACTTCTTACAAATACTTACACCACTGACAAAATTATTTCATTTAATATATTTGCAATTTCGCAAAGCCCTGTTACCTCATAAGCAAATCTGAGCAGTACTCAGGATGGGGCGCTGGTAGTAAGTATGTTGAGGGTGGGATCCATTAAATATGAGTTTTATAAGTGTTTTTATTTTTTGTAACAATAAATGGACACCAACAACATAAATTGACACATAAACATGCTTCTCTGCTCCGTTGAATTGCTCTGTTTGACAGGAGCATATATAGGTATCTGAAATTATATCTCTTTGTCTGTGGTAATGATATTCCTCTGTTCTGCTCTATCCAATTCTATTTTTGTACCTATTGTTTTATAACCAGTCACTCGTGTTGTTCATCTTGGAGTATGCCAGAGGTGGAACGCTGCACAAGCTTATCAAACGTCACCGATATCTGAACAGCCAGGAAGCACAGTAAGTGACAAATTTCTTTGGACGTGATGGTAGCTCCAGGTTTCCTTTGCGCCAGTAGACGCACTAGCACCGAATTCCCCAAAAGAGGCAGGATATATATATATTTAATCTAATGATTTTTAATTTTTTTCTTTAAAAGGTTTTATTCGGCGGAACTTGTCCTGGGTTTGAGGTACCTGCATAAGTATGGGATTATTCATCGGTAAGAACATTGCTCAAATTCCTCTCTTTTGATTTCATTTTATTCCTGGGCCTATTTTCTACACCCTTAACATGTCTTATCCTTCTCATTTCAGCTCCCATCTTGCAAACTCCATTGTGAATAAAAACCTGTCAATATACAGATCATCCCACATGTACCGTTGCTTAAATTAGTCAAATAAATTATTGGTACTTTATGATAAGGCAAAGTGTAACTTGCTGGTGCCATCTGTCATCTAAATAGATGATGATAACACAATTGCACAGGCATGATACACTTTATCTTGGCTCCTGTAGCCTCATTTTGCTTTTATTGTGTCTATTCCTGTATTCTTAGTTATGTCTTACCCATGTTACTTTTTTATGTCTTGTTTTTCATACTCAATCACAATCTTTCTGTTCTCCTTCAATTTCTGTTCTTATATTTCATTTCTGTTTTCCATCATGTTCAGTTAATGGGTTAGGATCCCTTGTCATTTCTCCTATCATTCCCAGTTGACTTTCTCTGACTTCCTATATTTAATACCAAACTCATATGTGTTTTACAGCGACCTCGAGCCAAGAAACATCTTACTGGATGAAGAGGGACACGTGCAGATCGCCGATTTTGGCTTTGCCCAGGCTAGAAAGTTTGACTCAAAGGCTTGTCATGGTACTGGAGGAGCATCGGGATATATGGCACCTGAGGTATGAAATATAGTTTTTAAAGGGATATTGGCATGACCTGTTTTTTTATTTTACAGGTATGGGACCTGTTATCCAGAATGCTCGGGACCTGGGGTTTTCCAGATAACGGATCTTTCCGTAATTTGGGTCTTCATGCCTTAAGTCTACTAGAAATTCATTTAGACATTAAATAACCCCAATAGGCTGGTTTTGCTTCCAATAAGGATTAATTATATCTTAGTTGGGATCAAGCACAAGCTACTGTTTTATTATTACAGAGAAAAAGGAAATCATTTTTAAAAATTTGGATTATTTGGCTAAAATGGAGTCCATGGAGATAGCCATTCCGTAATTCGGAGCTTTTTGGATATCGGGTTTCCGGATAAGGGATCCTATACCTGTAATATAATTTACTCACCGTTTTATATTATTTTTTTATTCCCATAGCTGCTGTATGCATTTTGCTCATATGCTGGGTTGGGGGAGGGTGTATACCATAGTGGTATTACTTTAGTTTATGAGCATCCCGTAATCCTAGTTATAACTGATAACATGTTGATTTAAATATCATGTAAGAACAGGGAGAAGTGATTAACAGGCCACAGACTGGACAAAGTAGTAATGGCACCCAATGCAAATACTACATGGCCCAGTTGCATGCTTCTTGACATCCACGCTTATCACTCTCCCCCTCTCCACAGCTCAGACTGCCACACAAAATACCTCAAACTACTGCTTGGTTCACCCACCCCCCACACAGCTCAGCACTCACTATTCAATTGCCCCCCCCCCACTGCATTTCCTAGCTAAGAAGCTATGACTTTTAGGTCTCTAGCTATCTGTATAAATCAGTCCTTAAATTGTCTGTACTCATTATTTCAGGAAAAAAACTTAATCAATAATAATTTTGTTTAACGTGGATGGCAATGTTAGAAAACCCATTATTAAGGAGTTACAGATGAGGCAGGAATAATATGAAGAATTCTTTGAGTATTTCTTGTTGTTTGATGAATAATCCCATCTTTTCAAGGTTTTGGAGGACGTTCCATACAACTCATCAGCGGACTGGTGGTCGTTCGGTGTTGTCGTCTATGAAATGGCCACTGGCAAGCTGCCCTTTTCACCAAATGGAACCTTTCAAGAACAGCTGGACAACATCACTAACACGGAGCCATATTATCCAGAAACGCTTACACCTGAATTTCGTGACTTCATACAACAGGTTAGTAAAGAGTCACTGAAATTTTAATTGAACATTTAGTAAAAGAAAAGCTGTTGTATTTGCTGAATTGATTTTTTAACCAAAAAAACTATTTATTTTTAACAAAGTCTAATGGTTTTCAAGGTACCTTTAATTTGCAGGAACAGTTGTGACCGCTAATATAGATAGTTCTCCAGAAGAGGTGGTCAGAGGCTCGATAATGCAGACACAGTCTTAAATGGGTGTGTTGTATCTAACAGCAAAGTCTTCTTCCCATTATAGTTTTTATAGCTGTACTATGCATTGTTCTGGAGATTTCTCTGCTGAATGATGACTGTTGCTTTTCAGTATATTGGCATGTCTGGTGTCTCATCTCTGCCTCTGTCTTCTGTGTGTGTTGGTCTCTTTTCTACTTATGTCATGCCTCCATATTTGTGTTACATGCACTCCTTTCTTTTTCTGACACTTCCTCTCTGCCTTTTCCCTTCTAGTCTTCTCAATAATCTGCTGCTCCCAGGCCCAGACAGACAATCTGTGTATTCTTGCTAATGCTGTGGGGCTGCTGTAAGATGCCAGAGACAGTCACTGTTTAGTGGGTTGTGGGGTCTTCTTGAGCCTCAGTGTACTTAAAAATACTAGGACCTATTTTGAATCCTATTCCTGACATGTTGCTGCCATTAAAGTAAACCTTTTGCTTGTGTCAAATGAGCCATTTTCCTTTTGACTTTATTTGGTTGTAAACCTCCCACAGTGTTTATATTAAACATTCCATTATGATTGCACAGCTTATAGTAGTATTATAATCTAGAGGGTTCTCTTTTGAGGCGTTACATGATTTTAAGCACTGGATGCTGGCAGTTACTAAAGATGAGTTTGTGGGTATGAAATGATGATCTCTAATTAATATAAAATGAAAATAATGTTTAACCTTTAAAATGCATTTCAACAGATCAGTATCTGCAGTGTTGATCAAATATCCAACACACTGATCATCTGGATGCCTGGAAAGGCCATTCATAGCATTAGCTATGAATTATTTAATTTTTCTTATTAAGCATTTAATTTGCAATTTCTTAAACAACTATTTATTTATTTATGTTCTAGCTCTTGAAGACGAAGGTAGAACATCGCCTTGGAGTCTACGCCAATGCCCAGGACCACCCATTTTTTTCATCAGTTAATTGGGAGACAGTAAAGAACGAAGCATGGTGCCTCCCTCTAAAACCAAGAATTGTAAGTGCATAACTGATTCCAGCAATTTAATAGCATTGAGCACTCCCCCGCGGAACATACACAGCACTCAGAGTCAACTTGATTAGTAGCATTTCTGCCTATCCTTTCAAGCAATTCCTATCTTGTTCTGATCCTTTCTGAAATGGATTTAATTTACTGTGTGAGACATTTAATAGACAGTCAAAAAACATCAATGGTCAGGGGCAGTACACATGTTTTTTTTATATGGACTGCAGGTGGTTTAAAATAAATAGTGCAGAGGTACAATTCCCCTTACACAGTGGGGGTGACATGCAGGTGACCTGAAATCTTGGTGACGTATGTGCAGATGTCCTGTCAATGGTACACTTATTTAGTCTGGCATGTGCCCCAGCATGGCCATCCATGCAGGGAGTAGGCACTTGGTGAACACTGTCAGAGCAAACATGGTGAGGCACATTATATCATTAGTGTTTTCCCCCATTTGGAGTTTGGGCTGTAACATTATCCCTTGTCCTCAAAATTTCATTAAATACCCCTTACCACCGCGGGTGCCATCTTTGGGCTCATCCCTTGCCTTAGTTACAACTTGTAATGATGCTATTAGTATGTTTTCCTATCACTTTGGCAAAATGTAATAATTACTGTATAGACTGTGTTGTTTTTTAAAGTCATTTCTTATAGAAACAAATTGGATATGCTCAGCAACATTTCCCTTCCCAGAAAACAAAATCAGAAAAAAACCGGCTGAACAAGGAATTCACCTACATAGATCCGAGTTGGCTAGACAAGTAATTGTGCCATCACCCAAGGTTAAGGTTTGACGTAGGCTAACATTTTATTTCATCAATAGTTTAGTTAAGAATTTTTAATTTTAAGAATTAATTGTAGAAAATATTCCTGTGCTAAAACACAATTCTTTTTGAGCTCTATTGACTGCCTCCCTGTATTTCCCACTAGAGCAATCACTGCTATCAGTAGACTCTCTTGTGTTCTGTGTATATCACCACAGGGGAGGGGGTAGACATAGCTAATGACTCTGATTGGTCATTTATATATATATATATTATATTATATATATATATATATTATATATATATATATATATATATATTCCATATAAAATATAGTCTGAAATATACTCATGATACTTAATGGTGTGTTAGAGGAATTCTGGAAGAAATCTTTTGTCTGAATCACTCTGCTACTTCATTTCTTACATTCTTCATACCTGTGGTGGAATGTAATAAAAGTCGCAAAGCGCAAACCATAGCAGAAATAAGAATAAAAAGTCTCATTTCCAATGTAATACTCTTCCTTAAACTGTTATTACATTGTGAAGTTTAATTGCGCATGCAAATTTTATTTGCGCATTGTCCACTTTGAAGAAGTGCTTGAAGGTGTCGTTATCTTTTGGAGCAAACATAACAACTTTTTCAGTAAGAAGTTTTATTACATTCACTGCGCACTGGCCCGAACTATAAAATTCGCAAAACTTCTTCCACTCACGGAAGTGTTCGGGTTCTCAAAAACGATATTAAATTCGCACAAAGGTAAATGTATTCACAGAGTAAACTGACAAAAGAGCAATTTATTTTCCCTAGCAGATTCGAGAGAGGGGGATACTAGAAACGGTCTCAAACTGGGTTTCCCAATTCAGATACCTAGGCATAGAGATTACCAGAGATACATCCAAGTTTTGCGAGATCAATCTAGACCCATCGTTGCCAAATTTAAGAATGATGCTATGCACTGGATGAAGCTCCCGTTAACGTTTTGGGGCAGAATCAACTTATTTAAAATGATTTACCTCCCGAAATTCCTTTACCCACTCCCAAAATGCTCTGATAATGTTGACAAACCGCTTCTTTACTAAACTTAATAGTGAAAATAGATCATTTGTCTGGGCAAATAAATCCCCTCGAGTCGGATGGGACACTCTAACAGTCTCGTATCACACGGGTGGGCTGGCTTTACCTAATATGCAGCACTATTATTTTGCAGGACAATTAACATATGTGCATAATTGGTTCAATCCAGACCCTGAATAATCCTCTAACAGCCTTACACGGAAATATTATGGGATCACTAGAGGCCCTACGTAACGCGCCATATAGGTCCATGAAAGACATGCCAGTCTTACCGGAGGTACTTAGCACCCCTATCAGAGTATGGGATATAAATGAAACAGAAGTCAAGTGTCAATAATACTACCTTCCCGCATATGCCCATTTGGAGGAACTCTAATCTCCAGCAGTTCCTTGATCTTCCTGACTTCTATAACTGGTCCCAGATAGGAGTAAAATGATTATCTGATCTAACAGCAGATGGAATTTTCCCCCAATTTGAAGTGCTGGAAAAAAAAATAGAAAACCATAGTTTACAGTTTTTTAGGTATCTGCAGTTACGCAATGCCTTTCAGTCACAATTTTGTTCCCTCAAACTGGAAATGGGCACAACCATATGGGAGGATAGGCTCTGGGAGCCCAAGACTGAAAAGTTGCTCTCTCAGCTATATAAATTGCTGCCTCCAACTACACCTACCCCCTTTGCCAAAGCAAAACTTAAATGGATTAAGGTGGTTCCTGCGCTTGGGGAGGAACAATGGGAAGAAGTGACTGATCATATATATGATTTTCTAATTGCCACTAGGGATAGATCCATACAATTTAAATTCTTCCACCAAGTGTATATTACTCCACTTAAGCTGAAAATTATGGGGAGATCGTCCAATGCTGAGTGCCCAAATGTCAAGCTGCAAACGTGGGCTTTGTGCATATGGTGTGGTAATGTCTGCACATCAGCAGATACTGGTCTGAGCAGTTGGCTTTGCCAAGGGTTAAGTCTCCAGAAGTGTGTCTCCTGGGAGTAGTTGAGGATCTCCTTCCCCGGTCTAATTCAAGGAAACTAATGAGAGCAATCCTGTTTTATGCGAAAAAAATAATTGCCATTAAATAAATGCATGAGTTCTGAGTCACCGAAATTGTTAGACTGGATAACACTGGTGAAGAAAACCTTACCACTTATAAAACTAACATATGTAGCTCGAGCTCTCCTACAAAATTCGATAATATTTGGGCCTCATGGTTAGATGCCAACCCAACACTTGAGCTCGCAGAGGTACCCCCTGCCTAGATATTCCCAGTGCAAAGACCATTAATCAGGGATACAGACTGTTTTTTTTTTTACTGTATATGTATTGTGATTGCTCTGTCACAAGATCCATCCAGTGATATTGGGTAAGTATGTCATTCCTCCAACAACCAATGGGAGATGTTACTATTTATGGACATTTGTCTATGAGTGACTTTTGTAATTGTTACTTTGCATTACCACTCTGGTTGCCAGCCAAGATGTGGCACTCCATAAATCAAACTTAGAATCTACTAGTTCATGCACACTGGTACTTGTGTATCAGAGGCTTAGATTCTACACTCCCTGGAAAAAGGAATAATAACTGTAGTTGAACCCAATCCTGGCCACCCATCTCGACTATTCATTGCAGGCAATAAGATAAAAGCTATAGATTTTCTATTATCTATATAACATCTGATGTAAATTATAAAAACCTGAAACAAGATGACAAACTCAACTCCTTTCCTTTTCCACAGCTGGCTTCTCAACACGCATAATAACCGACTCATTTGGTGCAGGTTTGTAGCACTGTGGATAAGGTAAGTAAGACCAAGGTAGCCGGGGGCTATTTTTTTATTTTGTTTTAGGTTTAAAAAAGAAAAAGAAAACCTTTTCCTCCTTTTCCCAGTTATGGTTTTATCTCTACTTTCCAATGTAGCCTCTGTACTTTCTCTTTACTTTCTTAAATAAGACAAAAATGGGATGTGGCAAAACAAGCCCCTGATAATAATAGGAAGCTTATTAACTTGCCCAACTAGACCAATAATAAATTAAATTAAAACAGTGAAGGCACTGTATGTAATTTAACATAGATAAAGAATCAATATTTATTAAGGTTGTTTTCTTAATATTAGTAAAAATATTTAAAAAAGCACAAAAATAGAAAAAGTATATAAGGCTAAAAGTATAATGCACACAGTCCTGGTGCTTATACCCCACAATTTAAAAACAGGGGTATTCATTTCAAATGGATCCACTCAGGCCATGAAGCAAACATAAAATTTATAAAGCATCCTCAAAAAAACCAGGGGAAGCAAATATTCACTCCTGGTAACTTTAAGAGCTGAAATTGCTGGATTGATTCCCAGCATTTCTTTTAACAAGGTCTGTGATCTCACTAGAGGGAAGGGATGGGGGTGGGCATAGCTAGTGGGTTGTGTGGTCATTTATCAATTTTCGGCCAATCACAATGCACTAGTGGCATCCCTCTATTGATACAACAAACCGCAACCAAGTTTTAACGTAACTTCCCCAAACAGTTAACTTTTAAGCTAAAAGTAATCTTAATCAGATACTCAGCTAGACCCTTAGGCTAAGGCCACACTAGGCGATAGCGCCGCCGATTTGACTCGCGGCGACTTTTCGCCGCGACTTTTCAGCCGCAATCGCTGGGGAAACTTTTGCGCTGGCGTCTATGGGGAATCGCGAGCGTAAAAACACACGCGGCGATCTTTTTTCTATTGTCGCTCGAAATCGCCCTAGCGAGGCAATTTCGAGCGACAGTAGAAAAAAGATCGCCGCGTGTGTTTTTACGCTGGCGATTTTTCGCGATTCCCCATAGACGCCAGCGCAAAAGTTTCCCCAGCGATTTGCGGCTTAAAAGTCGCGGCGAAAAGTCGCCGCGAGTCAAATCGTGGCGCTATCGCCTAGTGTGGCCTTAGCCTTAATTAGCACCATAATACAGCATTTAAGGTAGAGAAACAAACACTTTTTTAATACTGCTTTGATAAAAATTGGCTTCTCGAGTCCCATTTTAATGTAGCTTTAATCCTATATTCATCACCAACACAAAGACCTAGCCACATTTTCCATTCTAAATTTCTTCCTTTGCAATGTCTCTGTGCTTTCTCTAATGGTTTGGTTAGACCCCCTTGTTAACAAATCTTTAAGAAGACAAAATGGATTTATAACTGCAAAAAAAGCCCCTGATAATAATAATTATAATAATAGGAAGCTTATTAACTTGCACAAATAGATCCATAATAAATTAAATTGAAAACAGTGAAGTCACACTATGTAGTTTAACATAGATACAGAATAGGTATTTATTAAGGTATTTTTCTTAATATAGCAATATATTTAAAAAAAACACAAAAATAGAAAAAGTATATAAGGCTTACAGTATAATGCTCAGAGCCCTGCTGCTTATACCCACCACTTTAAGCAAGCCAGAATATACTTAAAAACAGGGGTATTCATTCAAATGGATCCACTCAGGCCAGTAAGCAAACAGAAAACTTATAAAGCATCCTCAAAGAAGCCAGGGGGAAGCAAAAAGTCACTCCTGGTAACTTTAAGAGCTGAAATTGCTGGATTGATTCCCAGCATTTCGTTTAACAAGGTCTGTGATCTCACTAGAGGGAAGGGATGGGGGTGGGCAAAGCTAGTGGGTTGTGAGTGGTCATTTATCAATTTTTTGGCCAATCACAATGCACTAGTGGCGTCCCTCTATTGATACCACAAACCGCAACCAAGTTTTAAAGTAACTTCCCAAACAGTTAACTTTTAAGCTAAAAGTAATCTTATCAGATACTCAGCTAGACCCTTAATTAGCACCATAATACAGCTTTAGAGGTAAAGAAAACAAAAACTTTTTAAATACTGCCTTGATAAAAATTGGCTTCTCGAGTCCCATTTTAATGGACCTAGCTAAATTTTCCATTTTAAATTTCTCCATAGAATAAGGGCAGAGAGAGGGGTATATCTCTCAATGAATTAAAAAGTAGTTGGTGACTTGTCCCTTTTAAACATAAAACATATCACTTATTTTTAAAACATAAAACTTATTTCACATCTAGAAAATATGGCCATAGGAACAAATAAAAATGCATCACTGCAGGCAGTTTCCCAGTGTTTCCTGCAAATCTGTAGCCAGTGTGCATACTTTATTGTGGTCTGCGATATCACTAGAGGGGAGGGCTGGGGGTAGGTATAGCTACTGGTCAGTGACGGGTCAATTTATTTTAAAATCTATGGCCAATCACAAGCCACCAGTGGTACCCCTCTAGTGATATCTCAAACAACATTACATTTTATCTTATGAAAAACTTATGATTTATCAGGTAGAATTCTTAACTTCCAGACATGCTCCGGATATTAAAAATATTGAGTCAATCAGGTTGTTGAGGAGCCAACCAGACCAAATGCTATACTGGATCTAGTGATCTCTAATGACCCAGAACATAAAGCAAATGTGTAAGTAATTGAACCCCTGGTAATAGTGACCATAATGTCTCATTGAATGTCTGGTGCAAAAAAACAAATATACATTGGGACAACGAAAACCCTGAATTTCAGAAAAGCTAATTGTAGTGCCTTGCAGAGCATAGATTGGGGCATAGTTTTCTGCTAAAAACACAGAACAACAATGGTTGGCATTCAAAATTATATTAAATAGTTACTATTCTCAATTTATTCCCTTAAGAAGTAAATGTAGAAACACCAAGAAACACCCTATGTGGCTTAATATAGAAATAAAGAAGTTAATAGGAATAAAGAGAAAAGCATTTAAAAACTACAAGTCTGTGGGAACAGAAGCTGCATTTAACGTATACTGTATAATCACTATACTAAATGTTGTAAAACAGCAATCCAGAAGGTAAAGATATGTTACTATGTTACCAGACCCATAAAAATTCAGATTCAAAATGAAACAAGCATTCAAATGTACCTGGAAAATGGCTTTATCAGAGACAGTATAAGTAATCAGATAAATATAATGTTCTTAAACGATTAGGCCTTGCCATTGAAATTGATCTAAAAAGAAAAAAAATAACTGACATTTCCCCACAACCTGTGAAAAAAAAGTATGGGTGCCCATCACCCTGCCATTGGCCCAGAAAACGATATCAAAATCAGCCATACAAATGAGCAGTTGTGAAATGAAAATAATTTTGCAGCACTTTAACTTGTTCACTATATCATAATCTGTGATATCACTAGAGAGGAGGGATGGGGGTGGACTAGTGGGCTGTGATTGGACATTTGTCAGTTTTTGGCCAATCACAGTTAACTGTTGGCACCTCTCTAGTAACATCACAAACTATAATATTTAACTAAACTTCTCTTTCTTGCAAAAGATTTGATCATTGATCAAGTAGGATTTCTACCTTTCTAAATCTAAAATCAATCTTAACACGTACTAGACCCATAAATTTAGCACCATTTCATATATTCATGTCTAAGCCCTTTATTTCCACCAATAATCTAGAAATATGGCCTTAGGAACAAATAAAAATGCAGCACTGTGGCAGTTTCCAGTGTTTCCTGCAAATCTGTAGCCACTGTGCAGACTTTATTATAGTCTGTGATATCACTAGAGGGGAGGGCTGGGGGTGGGCATAGCTAGTGGGCCTGTGACTGGTCAATTTTTTTAAATCTTTGGCCAATCACAAGCCATTAGCGGCACCCCTCTAAGTGATTATCACAAACTACAACACCAGATTGCAATTTTTAACTTCCAGAAATGCTCCTAATAAGGTACACGTAACATTTGTAGAATACAGTTAGTGGTTTCTTAGACACTAGTCAAGCCATGGAGTTTGAAATTGATCCAGCAGTAAGAAGAAAAATAAAACATTGGTGCAACATGGGGAATAAACTTTTATATTGCTTGCTGGAGTTGCTCCCAGTCACACCTGTAAAAGTGAAATAAGTGCATTATTAGCTATACATATATAGACCGCTTCACTTCCGCTGTTTGCATCTCACTCCATATTACCCCCACCTATTACCCATTACATGCCCTTCCACCCCATGTGACTCCTCTCCAACCAAGGAACTCAATCCATTATCAATATATTAAGGACATTGAAAATGTTGTGCCTTAAGCTACTAAAAATGCCTTACCCTTTAAACAAAGCAGGGATTGTTTATCCATATATTGCAATATATTTAAGCTGGCCGACTACGTCAAAGTCAACCCTGGTGTAGCCAGTCCCTAAACTCAACTTGCATCTGATTCATTAAGAATTGTATTGCTTCATTATACATTTTATAAAGTTTTACCTTACTTGCTGCTTTCAAAGTAAAACTCCCAAACTTGGTTGCCCTTTTATTGGCCACCAGTGGGATCACCTGACTATAGCTGGAAAGGGTGGGAGCTACAACATGGGGCTGGTCACTTCTTCTGTATAATTAGTGGGGAGCACAACTTTCCCTTGTTTGTTATAATATATACTATCTATCTATCTATCTATCTATCTATCT
The DNA here is from genome assembly GCF_017654675.1 of Xenopus laevis. Lineage (NCBI taxonomy): Eukaryota > Metazoa > Chordata > Amphibia > Anura > Pipidae > Xenopus > Xenopus laevis. Next base: position 30,037,642 of record NC_054374.1, on the reverse strand, counting down.
ATCTATCTATCTATCTATCTATCTATCTATCTATCTATATATACACACACATACAATTATCTATAAGCAGCTGCATTTGTATTTTTTTAATCAATAAAAATAAACTTTCTATTGCACCTCAAAATGGTTTGTTTGTGTTTTTTATTATGTTTCACAATATACAATGCTTGGGACCTGAAGTTTGCCAGAGAAGGATAAAAAAATGTAAGCATACAATGAACACAATATGATTGTTTTGCCATCAGTATGAATGTAAACAGCTTAGTTACCATCAAAATGAAGGCATTTTTATTGGAGTTTCCTATGGTGGCCACAGGCCCGGATTTGTGGGAAGGCCACCTAGGCCCGGGCCTAGGGCGGCAGGATTTTAGGGGGGCGGCATGCTGCCCAACCACAGCCACATTGGTTCAAAAACACTGGGGATGCACTGGAGACACAATAATTTTTTTAATTTCCCTTGCGCCAATCCCCATTGCTCCTGTCCCCCTGGAGGGACAGGGGTGACGATCGGTAGTGGGCCTAGGGGCGCCCACTATGTAATCCGGCCCTGGGTGGCCATGCTCAGGAGCCCATCAAGTTGTGAATGAACAGAAAATTCAGTTTTCAATGCAGTGGTCTAACGTAGGGCTTAAAACCCATGGTTCTGAATTAAAGGGGTTGTTCACTTTGAGTTAACTTTTAGTACGCTATAGAAAATAATATTCTGAGACAATTTGCTATTGAATTAAATGTTTTATAATTTGTGTTTTTTGAGTTATGTAGCTTTTTATTCAGCAGCTCTCCGGTTTACAATTTCAGCAATCCAGTTGCTAGGGATGAAATTACTCTAGCAACCATGCACTGATTTGAATTAGAGTCTGGAATATGAATAGGAAAGGACCTGAACAGAAAGAGTAGTAAATAAAAGGTAGCAAAAGTAATACGTTCATAGCTTTAACAGAGCATTTGTTTTTGATGGGGTCAGTGACCTCCATTTGAAAGCTGGAAAGAGTCAGAAGAAAGGCAAATAATTAAAAAAACTATAAAAAAAATAATAATAATAATGAAGACCCAATTGAAAAGTTGCTTAGAATGGCATTCTATTAACTCACTGAAAGGTGAATCACATCTTTAAGCTTTTAAGTCAGCTTGCTGAACAGACTATTGCCTACCAAGAGGCTATAACTCTTAAAGTTTTTATACAACAGTAAATACCCATTTTTAGTGAAAGTTTTAGGCTGAATATTTTCTATACTCAAGGTATTATTTCCACATAACTTATAATCAATCATGCAGCAGCTTTTATTCAATTGCAATATATGACCAAGAATCTTTCAAAATGTGTCATCTACAGAGCAACATAAAATCATTATGCTTGTCAGTAATTTGAGAACTTGCTGCTGGGTCTCTACATTTGAGTAGCGGAAATAACCAGATTTAAGAACAACTGTCTCCCTTTAATTTAGTTAAAATGAATAGCCAGATTTTGGGACACGATTTACTTGCAGTATATTTTTTATTTTGGAATTTGCTGACTCTGGTCTATCAGCAACTGATGTATTCAGTTCTGGAACAGACAAGAGACAATTCATATAAAGTGTGCTGAGTTAACTTGGAATGAAGAGAGCGCCAGTGTCGGACTGGCCCGGCGGGATACCGGGAAAATACCCGGTGGGCCCCGACCCTAGTGGCCCCCACCGGGCCAGTCCCCCTCTCCCAAAACCGTTTTTAAAAAAATAATAAAAAAAATTCAGCGCATCGCAGCGCCGTTTGCGCATGCGCGCCGAGCGTCGTTTCCTTTTGCGCATGCGCGATGCGCCGCCTGGGCTATTATGCAGAGCGGCGATTCGCCTAACAAGTAGGTAGCGGGGGCCAGAGGGGGGCCCTGGACACCAGTCCCGGTGGGCCCCGGGCCCCCCAGTCCGACCCTGGAGAGCGCTACTGAATGATTGGAAATGACCCAAACGAATATCAGAATTATGTTCTATCTGAAAAATTGCCTTCCAAGGTATTTTACATTCACTCTGTACTTCTTCCAGTGTTTTTAAATATGGGAAAAACATGCAGAGGCCCATTTTTAAATGAAATGTAATTAATGGGTTCTTCTTAATGCCTTTAAGAATGGCTTGGATGATTTATTGGACAGACATAATATCAAAGGCTATTGTGATACTAAGCTCTATAGTTAGTATGGGTATATAGAATTTAATTAAAAGTAGAGAGGGGTGTATGTATGGATGCTGGGTTTTCATTTCGAGGGGTTGAACTTGATGTCTGTTTTAAACCCAATTTAACTATGTAACTATGTAACATACTGATAGACCAGAGTCAGCAAATTTCAAAATAAAAAATTATACTGCAAGTAAATCGTGTCCCAAAATCTGGCTATTCATTTTAACTAAATTAAAGGGAGACATATCGGGGAGAGTTGTTCTTAAATCTGGTTATTTCCGCTACTCAAATGTAGAGACCCAGGCAGCAAGTTCTCAAATTACTGACAAGCATAATGATTTTATGTTGCTCTGTAGATGACACATATTGAAAGATTCTTGGTCATATATTGCAATTGAATACAAGCTGCTGCATGATTTGATTATAAGTTATGTGGAAATAATACCTTGAGAATAGAAAATATTCAGCCTAAAACTTTCACTAAAAATGGGTATTTTACTGTTGTATAAAACTTTAAAGAGTTATAGCCTCCATTTGAGGCTAAACATTTAGTCGGGCTCCCCTCAGCTCATAACAGGTTTATAGATAGATATAGACATTGTTGTACCAGGCAGACATACAGTAGCTGCAAAATATCAGTAAATCTGACTGTAATTGACTTTTAAGATGGGATTTATGAAGTATCTAAAGGAACTAAATAGACATCTTCCCAATTTTTGCCTAACTGGCCTTAAACATCCCACAGTTGGGAACCACTGATTTTGCTTAATCACTTTGCCAGATATCAGAAAGCAGAATCAATTATGGTTTATCACATAAAACTCATGGACGAGATTCAATTTGAGGAGAAAAAACATGTCTTCAAATTCAGTTCCAGTTTTTTTCCCATAATAAAACCGTGAGATAAGTTTTTATGAATTGAATTGCATCTCATATTGGGGCAAATTCACTAAGATTCGTAGTTGCGCCAGGCGCAACTTCGCCGCACTTCGCCAGGCGTAGTTTTGCCAGCGCTCCGCAAATTCACTAAAATCCAAAGTTGCGCTCAGGGGTAGCGTAAGGTGGCGAAGTTGCACTAGCGTTGATTCGCTAAGCGAGTTACGCTAGCGATGGTTAATTTGCATACGGCGCCAAATTCAAATTTCAATGGAGGAATACGTACAATCACTACAAATGCCTGGGGAAACCTTCAAAACATCAAATAAAATTTTTTTTTTTGCCCTACACATGTGCCCACTGTATAGTTAAGTTGCCATGAGTTAGGAAATGTAGGTGGGAAGGAGGGGGGCCCAAAATTTTTTTTTTTATCTTTTTCAGCCTATAACCCATAATATAGAAAAAACGCCAGCGTTTTTTGGGACTTAGAAAAAATGTTAACTTTTTTCGAAGCAATCCCTATCTACTCTATTGCGCTTCGCCTGGTCTGAGGTGGCGAAGGAAGTCTAGCGTAAAAGGTAGCGTTCAGTAAAATGCGCACGTTAGTGAATTTGCGTAGTTACGTCCGTTGCGCAGGCGTAAGGGTGCGAAGTAACACTAGCGAATTTACGCCAGCGTTTGTTAGTGAATTTGCGAAGTAACGAAAATGACCAACGCTAGCGAATTGACGCTAGCGTTAGGCGCTTCGGCGCATAGTGAATTTGCCCCATTGAATCTTGTCCATGAGTTTTCACATGAAATCGAATCTGGCCCATTGAGAGACATATCAAGTGGCCAGATTGATATGCGTGTTCTTTATTTAATTATATAATTCTCTCTATTTCTAGTCGACACAATAACCTGCCAAACATATTTAATATTCTAGGATATTTTGATACACTATCTGGACTGTAGGGGGCCGATTCACTAAATTCGGGTGAAGGGTTAGAATAAAAAAAACTTCGAATTTCGAAGTTTTTTTGGGCTACTTCAACCATCGAATGGGCTACTTCGACCTTCGACTACGACCTTCGACTTCGAATCGAACGATTCAAACTAAAAATCGTTCGACTATTCGACCATTCGATAGTCGAAGTACTGTCCCTTTAAGAAAAACTTCGACCCCCTACTTCGGCAGCTAAAAGCTACCGAAGTCAATGTTAGCCTATGGGGAAGGTCCCCATAGGCTTGCCTGTGATTTTTTGATCGAAGGATTTTCCTTCGATCGTTGGATTAAAATCCTTCGAATCGTTCGATTCGAAGGATTTAATCGTTTGATCGAACGAAAAATCCTTCGATCGATCGATCGCAGGATTTGCGCAAAATCGTTCGACTTCGATATTCGAAGTCGAACGATTTTAGTTCACAGTCGAATATCGAGGGTTAATTAACCCTCGATATTCGGCCCATAGTGAATCGGCCTCTTGGTGATGTGCTTCAAATCAAGTATAAGGCAAGTAGCTCTCTCTAGCTTATTTTCATCTTATGTTACCCATCCATCTACTGAAGTATCTTGGAGAATATGTATTGGGTAGGAATTAATTTTGAATTTGTTTTATTAAGGCTCATAGTTTTCGAACTACTGTTTGTTAGTCTAAGTCATATTTCTTTTATATCTCACTGGTTCTATTAGTTAGTACAAATTCAATAAAAAAAGAAAAATAACCACAATAATATCTCTTTTGTCAAATGATCTTGGCTACCAAGCTATCTGTATGAAAAAGAATTTGAGTTTTCTTACTTGCAGACTGATAAACCAGGCAATGGTGTCAAAGGGTAAACTTCCTGAGAGAAATATCTATACAGTTACAGGTTTTTCTTTAAGTAGGTCATCTTAGCTTTCTTCTTTTTTAAATGACCTTGTTGCACAGCAGGATTGCTTTGGAAAAGGAGAAGAAAAATGAAACCAGAGCTGATATAAATTGCCTGGTGCCAGTTTCTGTACATGGAACAATAGTAACAATTGTATAATGACTGATAACTGGAAAAGTCAGCTTATTTTGTTGGGAGCCACAGGAATATATTTGCATACATTTGTAGTTTATTTCAAGACTTGTCATCTACAGTGCAAGTAAGCACCACATTGCCTAAATAGCAGAAATATGGGAAAGTAACGGAAATATGAAAACTAGAAAACAAAGTTCCATTTGGAAGGAATCAAATACAGTAAAACACATATTAAACAGATTCATGGCCATGTTTTTACCAATTCATTTAACATGTATTCTTAGCCAAGAATGATCACCACAAGGTAAATTAGTTGGAGAGGTTAAATTTGGATCCTGGTCATCTCAGAAGAAGGCAAGTGTATCCACTGGCTCCATAAAGTTGGCCATAGACGGACTAACGATTGTGCAGTGAAATCTTTCGAACTGCCACTAACCATTCAGATTCAATAAAGTAGTAAAAGAACAAATCAGACAATGTTCTGCCCCTGACATCAATCGTATGAAAGTTATGTCCAACAAAGCTGGTGACAGTCTCCCACTGATATTGTCAGATCAGCAATACATGCAGAGAAATTATTGGTAGCCAACAAAAATCTTCTAACCTGTCCGAATGACTGAATGACCGATTGCCATGTTGGGACAATCCACACACAGTCTGGAAATGGCATGAAACTAAGATTTGTACGATCAAATCTTTGTGTGTATGGTCAGCTTCTCTCTGATTTTACCATCTTTGATCTACTCGATGACTACAGAAAAAAATGACACATTTTATATACCAAAATGAAAGTCAGCCAGATGTCGATCGGGCAGGGTAAAAAATCCTGTTGGATTGTGGCCGCATCTGTTTGTTTACCGTTCATATAGCCTCCATTCTGATCCGATTGTTGGGCCCTAGGGCCCAAGATCGGATCAGCCCCATATATCGCTCACCTCAATGTGGGCATATCGGGGAGAGATCCACTCATTTGGCGACATCGAAAAACAAGCGGATCTCCCTGTGTATGGCCACCTTAATTGTGTGACTAGTCTGGTCTGGTGATAACCAGTTATCACTGGATAACCAAACTGAAATTACGTTTGGAGTTTATCCAGAAACTTGAGTTTGTAAACTAAGGGTGATGGCACACCCGATTAGTCACCCACGACAAATCTCCTCTTCTGCAGGGCAGGCGACTAATATCCTGCAAATGCTTTCCCAGTAGCGATCCTAGAGGGGGGCGGGCCCTGGTGCGTGACGCGTAGCCGGGCCCCGCCCCCTCCGTACGGCAGCATTTTCAGCGGCGAACGGACTGCCGGGGGGCCCTGAGGGGGCTCGCACCCCCTGCTCCCCCGGTAGTTACGCCACTGTGCTTTCCCACCAATAAACCACCAAAAGGTGGCTGAGCACCAGTGTGTGGAATGGAAGAATTCCATGGGTGGCATGCTGCATCAGAATGGGTTGTGAACACTGGAGACATGCAGGAGAATTGCTAGCTCTTGAAATCACCCTAGCGCTAATATCCTGTGCCCTAGACATGTGCATGTGTGTGCTCACATACACATATATACAGACTGTGAAGGGGAGTGACAAATGGTGCTGGCACCCAACGTGTAAATCTGAGCCTTCTGGAGGGTGTAAACGTCAAATTATAAGGTTCAATTCAACTAATATTTAAAAGAAGTGCTCCATGTCACTTAAAGTTGCATCCTGGGCGCCGAACGCTGACGACTTTCTGCATAGTTGTATACACTTCCTTTTTAGAGATGTTGGTGGAAATGGTTGAAGTCGCCATTTTTTATTCCAAATGTCCAAGGGAGATTAATAAAGACATAAAAGCTCCTCTAAAGACATGAGCCCACCCTAAAATATATTTGGCAGGCCCCTCAAATGTGTTAAAAAATGTTCACACAAAAATCTTTTATAGTTTGGACTTTTGAAGGCAATCCCAGTTTAAAAAAAAAGAAAAGTCACCAGTGTTTTTTTTTTCATTTTTATGACTTTCCGGCAAACAGGATATGATGTCACTGACATCAGATGGAGGAAGATGTAGCTTCATTTTAGCAGTTTGCCTGGTCTAAGGTAGCGAAGGAAACTACGACGAAAAAGGCAACTTTCAGTAAAATCTGAACTTTAGGCCATTTGTCAGTGCGAAAAGTTGCCTGGCCTTATAGTGGCCTTATAGCAGCGGCAACCTTGTCCTTAAGTGAATCTGCCCAATTGTCTCCTTAGTTAGCAATTGTTTTGTCCCTAAATGTTCCTCTACCTCACACAGAAATACAAGGAAACAAGGAATAAAAACTTTATTCATTTGGTCTGTCGCAAGTTGAAAATCTGAGCAGACTTTTGTTGACTTCAGGTGGGGCGGTTACTGTTGGTTGGTACAAAGAAATAAATGGTGCTCCAGAAAAAAAGTAAACAGCTCACCAAGTCGATCATGTGGTCCAGTTGCACCAGCCCCAGACCCCGAGCTCCAGGGAGCGACAATCCGATGAAGAAATAGGGCCATCCGGCACTCAAATGAACCCACAGGGCCAAGGATGTATATAACTTAAAACATTATTTTTTATTAAACAAAATCTAAAAGTATAAGTATATCTCCATTAACCCTACGCATGGTACTTAGTCATGGGCTAGTATCCCTCCTACAGGAAATGAGCCTTTATACAAAAAGTAACCAATCAAAAAATTCAAATGAAAAAATAAGAAAAGAAAAGCAACTCTTAAAGTGGTCTTAATATGTACTGTCACTTTAAGAGTTGCTTTTCCTTTTTTTTTCATTTGAATTTTTTGATTGGTTACTTTTTGTATAAAGGCTCATTTCCTGTAGAAGGGATACTAGCCCATGACTAAGTACCATGCAGGTACGAAACGCGTAGGGCTCATGAAGATGTATTTATACTTTTAAATTTTTTTTAATAAAAAATGTTTTAACTTTTATACATTCTTGGCCCTGTGGGTTAGAGTGCCGGATAGCCCTATATTCTTCATCGCTTTAATAATGCAAATCAAGGGGCGTCTGCCCAGGGCCCACTGCGCCGAAAAATAGAGGGGACTGGGCGAGGGAGGCGACACATGCAGGGAGGAAGACGGAAGGAGGGAGGAAACACAGGGAGGCGGGACCGGTTTAAAAAATTTGGGGGGCCCACTAGTTGACTCTTTGACCAGGGCCCACCGAGGCCTCAAAAGGGCCCTGCCTAGCGGGTAATGTTGGTAACAAGCAGGAAGTTTTTTTTCTTTTTTGCCTTGGCATAAGTAAAAGCTGGAAAAATGAGACCAAGTGAAATAATGAGAGCAGAGCTTATAGGGTGAGCCCTCGAGATCTTGGTAGCACCCCTCCCCAAGAAAAATACAATTGTCTTTTCTTGGTTCCCTGGTGTGTTCTAACGACAAGAAAACAATGAGTTTGTAAATAGCGGCCAAATATTGGGAACGGGGGCTCTGAAATGGCCAACCACCACGAAACACAAGTGCTTCTTTATCCCTTAACTAAACAGAGCAGGAAACAACCAGCCTGTCGTCCCAACTACAAACTACCGGCTACTGCTCGTTGTTATTGCCAAAGTGTAGCAACGCTCCGCGTCATCGCGCTTATATACGTGACGCCGTACTCTCGCGAGATGAGACTTGTGACGTAGGGACTAGCTGTCTGGCGCTTGCGGGAAGTTCAAGCGAGCGCTCTGTGACTGTCCCGCGAAAAGTGGAAGTGTTGGGCGGTAGGTACAATCTGTCTAAAAATATCATTCTGTGGGTTAATGGTCTTAGTACAGCGTTACTTGCGCTAGTAATCCTGTTTAGGAACAGATATTGATTATTTGCACCTAGAAAGGACCATACGCCTAAAGGAATTCTATTCACTCTTACACTGTATCCAGTGTTCTGCCGCCTCATTATCGTGGGGACTTGTGTGTCCGACATGTGTCTGACACTCGCACACTGGGGTATTTGCTGCAGCATATCAGATAAGGAGCAGCTATGGGTTAGGCCAGGGCTCCCCAACCTTTTTTTTTTACCCATAGACCTCATAAAAAGTTGGGGAGCAACACAAGCATGAAAAAGTGCCAGATAAGGGCTGTGATTGGCTATTTGGTAGCCCATGTGTGGACTGGCAGCCTATAGGAGGCTCTACTTCGTTTTTATGCAATTAAACTGGGATTCAGTGCAGCCATGGGGGGGGGAGTTGTGGGGGCCCGAGGGTAAGGGGGGCCGAGCCACGTCACATTTATTTGATTAGCTAGGCCCCCATCTTTCTGAGAGCTGCTGACTTCGGGAAGGCATGGACATTTAAGGGGACCTGGCCACCAATTATCTCATAATGGGGGGGTGGGCCGGGCCACCAATTTTGGCCACTGTTTTTTTTTCTCATGTGGGGTCCTAGCCACCAATATTTTGGCCCTGCCACAAATGTTTTTTTTATGGGGGGCCCTGACCAATATCTTTTTTTAATTAACATGTGGGAACGTTAGCCACCAATATTTTTTTTGTTTTTTAACTGTGTGGTTGGGGGCGGACCTGTAGGTGGGACTTGCGGTGGGTGCAGCCCAGGGGGCCCAGGAAATTTTGTCGTATGGGGCCCTGTGATTTCTGATGGTGGTCCTGCTGGGATTCAAAAATAAGCACCTGCTTTGAGGTCACTGGGAGCAACATCCAAGGGGTCGGAGAGCAACATGTTGCTCACAAGCTACTGGTTGGGGATCACTGGGTTACGCTATGGGTTGGGCAGTTTCTGCAGCAGCTTGGCTGTTTTCAGCTAATTTAAGATACTTATTTAAATCCCAGGCGGATTTTGAAAGTACAAAGTAGCCAAGGTATGAAACAAAACACAAGTAACGTGAGAAAGAAAACATTTTTATTGTTCAAATTTGTCTTGAGTTTCAGGTATGTTTCTTAAAAGGATGACAGTATTTGATAACCAGCTATATAGTTAAGTTACATAGTAACATATTTGGGGAAAAAGGGTTTTGTCACAATGTAGGGCCACGAACGTTCGGTGTTAATGTTCCCATACGTTCAACCTGTGACTGGCCCTATGTACTTCCGTCAGAGGTCATGGATATTGTCGTGTACTTCCATATCGATATCGTCAGATCGGCAATACACGCAAAGATACGATCGGCCAATCGACCATATGACCGTTCGGCATGGTACGACAAATGTCGGTGCACTCCACATATGGTCCAAAAGTCGTACGTGAGACGTACGAATCCTAGATTGGATCTTTGCGTCTATGGCCAGCTTTAGGATTTGGGCTACTTTTTGGCCCTTTGACTGGTTTGTACTTTGGAAACCAACCAAATTTTTTTTTTTTTTATATTCTTGCCCTAATGTGCCAAGCCTGAGTCTCCCAATGCATGTTGGGTAATGTAGTTTTTGTTTAACAGTTTGCCAACTACCAAGTTTAAAGGGCACCTGTTGGGTAAAAATGTTATCCCCAACCAAAGGTGTGGGCTAATAGAGCCCGCATTCCCGTTGGGGATAACAGTAGTAGTAAAATGTCCCCCACCAGCGCTTCGCTATCCGGAACGAGAGGGAGCTCCCGGAGCAAGCAACCATGTTGTCACCTGCATGCGCATGTGGGCATTTTTTATTAAAAAAAACTACTGTTATCTCCAACTGGAATGTGGGCTCTATTAGCCCGCACCTTTGGTCGGGGATAAAATTTTTACCCAATAGGTGCCCTTTAAACTTGGCAGTTGGCAAATTGTTAAACAAAAACTACATTACCCAACATGCATTGGGAGATTTAGGCTTGGCACATTTGTTGGGGATAACATTTGTACCCAGCAGGTGCCCTTTAATATAAGACTACAATTCCCAGCATGCTTCTTGTGTAGAAGTTACGCTGTCACATTTTGCTTCATGGAAAGATTTGTGAAAGAGTGAAAATTTTAAAAAGGCATATTTTCACATATATTCATTTTTTTTTTAAGACTTTTTTCCACTGCACATTTACTTTTTGTAGTACTTTTGACGAGCCTCTTGGCTAGTTTTGGGCTGGTTTTGTAGCCGACTTTGGCTGGTTTTGAAAATTAGACCTGGCAACCTTCTGTATTTATTTTCATTCTTTGGAGGTTATGGAGTAGCTAGATTTGCATGTGTACCATGGAAATGGCAGAAACAAGGTACACGTTGAGTCTATTGTATGAAGAGTATCTTTCAGTATAAGAAGATTTCTCTCATTTGCTGCACTGTTTTTACATTTAGACATGTCAGACTCCGGAAGTTTCGCTGCATCTCGTTCACGGCGGGAAAAAACAGAAAAGTCGGGCCGCAAGGAAGCTTTGGAACGCTTGAAAAGAGCAAAGGCTGGTGAAAAAGTCAAATATGAGGTTAGTTAACTTAATTCCTGATCTTTTTTTCTAAGGGGCTCAATTGTATCTCTTGATACTTGCATGTTCAAATCCCCTCATAGGGTCAAATTTACTAAAGGGCACATTTTTGCATTGGAAGGCTCCACCACACTTTGTGCAAACTTCGTCAGACATTAATTTACAGCAAATTTCACTGGCAAATTGACCTCTGCGCCTTTTAGAAAATTGGCGGTGTCCCTGGGAATTTTCATTTTGCTAATTTTTTTGCTACCGATGGCCACTTCACCCTTGAAACTTTGCACTGATATTGTACTTTAGCCCCTTCACTCTGTGGGGGCCTGCTATGTTTTACATATCAAAGTTAATCCACTAATTCTGCCACTCCACTAATTAGTTACACCGCTGTATTTTATTTTTTAATTTCTGGAAGTAAACTGTATAAACCACATGATGATACATTTTTAAAGGGATAATAACACAAATTCTTTATCACAATGTACCTGTATGTCCTTTAAGGAGAACTATTGTGAAAATGAAAATTTAATATAAGCTTCATCATACTGAAAATAAACTTTCTAAATACAGTCAATTAAATATTCTTCATGGTTTCTGAAATAATAAAGTCTTTCTTCACTTCCTCTCTCAGCATCTGTTTCTCTTCATTCTGTCTTCATGCAGCAGTTGGGTGTCCGATATTCATTGACTGTTAGATCCAATATATCTTATAGGGGGGCTTCCTTTCCTAGCAGATGTATTCACTCAAATAACTTATTCCAGTACAAACAAAATCTAACAAAATAACTGCCTTTTGCAGAAATTCTGCATGTAGAGAGACATGATATCTGGTGATTTTAATAGAGTGAGCGCTAATGGAGCCCCTCTATAAGATACATTGGATCTAACTGTCAATGATTATCTGACACCCAACTGCTGCATGAATAGAGAATGAAGAGAAACAGATGCTAAGAGAGGAATAGTGCAGGTAAACTTGATTATTTCAGAAACAATACAGAATTTTTATTTCATTGTATTTAGAACATTTCTGATTTCACTATGCTGAAGCTTATATTAAATTTTCATTTTCACAATAGTTCTCTGTTAAGACCATTGCCCTCAATTTGAACTCTTTCTGTTGGACAGAGTTCACTATTGATTTATGAGCATGCCAGGCTAAGACATGTTTTTTTTTTTTTTTTTTTTTTTGCCCAGAAAAGGTTTTTATTGATAAGTAAAGCATTCAAACATGGTGAAAGTCAACAGTTTTACAGACACTTATGCATAGAGGGAATGACAAGAATACAGTATATATAACCTTATTGCTTAGTGATAGACACACATCCTATAGAGTTTAATAACCCTCTACATCCAAGTTACCCTCCCACAGACGCCAGATTTGCATAAATTTAAGTAGCTGACCTTTCCTTTCTAGTGCAGCTCTTTCCATTGCAGCCACCTGATCCATAGCTTTATGCCATTCACTAACAGTTGGTGGAGCGGGGTCTTTCCAGTGCAGGGTTATCACCTTTCGGGCCTCGAATAAGGCTTTTATTATAAAAGTTTTGGTAAATTAGTCCAAATTGTCATCCAAGTCTAAATTCAAAAGACAGGTTCTCATACCTAAGCCCCCCCAACCGGGGATGGCTTTCGTTAACCAACCCGCCACCTCCTGCCAATAGTGTTGAAGTGCTGCACACTCCCAAATAGTGTGAATCAGGGTAGCCTCCTCTGTCCCACAACGAACACACAAAGGAGAAGGGACCAGCTTCATCTTAAACAACCTGCTTGTGGTATAGTAGGCCCTATGAATGAAGTACAATTGAACCATCCTGTGTCTTTGGGATAAGGAGACCATCAGTGGAGTCCTCAAAGTTTCAGCCCATTGCTCATCTGATATAGCCCCGGCCTCATCCTCCCATCTCACCCTGGCCGGTACCTCTGAGTCTTGGTATATTGGTTTGTGGAGTTTCTTATATAGAATAGATATCATGCCCTTTTGCTTAATAGTAAGTAGTGCATCTATTAGAGGTGAGTTGCCCATCGTAATGAGCTTCGTTGCACATTGTTTTTTTAGGGCCATCCTAAGTGTATGGTGGGTAAACCATTGCGATGAGGGCAGTTGCCTAGTATCTTGGAGGGTTCGTACTGGGATAATTCGGCCACCCTCCCACACATCCTCCAGAGAGGCAATGGACAGGGACTCCCATATTTTCGGGGGAGTATGGGGATACAGGTACGGAAATACCGCATTGCCCCATATAGGAGTCTGGGGGAGGAGGTCGGCAAAGCTTACAATCTTGTGTGCTTGCGAAAGCAGCCCAGAATGGTGTAGGACCAACTCAGAGGCAGAGACCCCAGGCTTTTTAACCAGTAGTGCACGCCATGGCGAGCCCTTGGTTCCTGCCACTGCCTCCCATAAGTGAAACAAAGGGGGGGACAACTCCTCATGAATCATTGGGGCTATGTGGGATAATTGTGCAGCTAGGTAATAGAGGAACAGGTCGGGAAGAGCCATCCCTCCATCTTCCCTGCCCCTCATCAAAGTAGACAACTTGAGCCTGGCCCTAGAAGAACCCCACACAAACCTTCCCAGCAATGAGTTGACTTCAGCAAACCATTTTTTAGGAACACGCACTGGAGAGTGCCACAGAATGTATAGCAGTTTAGGGAGAATAAACATTTTGATCAGGTGGATCCTCCCGGCCGGGCCGATTGGCAGGGCCCCCCAATTTTTACATTTGTTTTGCATCCAAGGAACCAGTGGGTCTAAGTTCAAAGTGATATAATGGGAAAGGGGCAAGGAGATCTGGACACCCAGGTAGGTGAAGCACTTAGTCAACTGAAGGGAGGGGCGCTGTGTGGGTTGATTCTGCCCCATATCATCTAATAGAAACAGGTTAGATTTAGAGGTGTTGGTTTGTAGGCCTGATATGGCCCCAAAGGAAGTAGTCAGGATTGTCAGTGCTTCAAGGGATGCACCACTGTCCCCCAAGTATACCAAGGTGTCATCGGCATAGAGCTGAATTTTCTCACAGTGGCCCGCCAGTTGCAGCCCCTTGATGTCTGGGTTAATTCTGACAGCTTGTGCAAAGGGTTCAATCGCTAGGGCAAATAACAAGGGAGACAGTGGGCACCCCTGCCTTGTGCCCCTTCCCAGGGCAAAGACTTTTGTACTAAGAGAGTTGATTCGCAACATTGCCTTGGGGTACCTGTAAAGCAGCTTGGCCATATTTATGAACCTGGTACCAAATCCCATCTTGGCCATGACATGCCACAGGTAAGGCCACTCCACCGTGTCGAAAGCTTTAGCTATATCGAGGGCCGCAATTGCCCTATTGCCTGTGTTTACATGTGGGGCTTGCAAATTTAGGAATAAACGACGTGTGTTTAAAGCAGTGGTCTTGTTGGGAATGAACCCTACCTGGTCAGGGTTGATTAGAGAAGTGATGACCCTCCCCAATCTCCTGGCTAGAACTTTGGCATAAATTTTGACATCCGCGGTTAACAGTGAAATAGGCCTAAAGGATTCACAGAGCTGGGGGTCTTTTCCCTGTTTAGGTAGGAGAATAATTGCTGCTTCATAAAGCGAGGGGGGGAAAAAGCCAGTAGTTAGCGCCTCTTCATATAGACGTAAAAGCAGGGGAGCTAGTGTGTCAGAGTGCCTCTTATACATCTCAATCGGAATGCCGTCTGACCCCGCTGCCTTACCCAGGGGAAAAGAAGCGATGGCTTCTTGAAGTTCCTGGATAGTGATCTCAGAGTCCAAAAAGTCTCTAAAGTCGTCCTGCAGCGTAGGAAGTCCCAAAGGATTGAGAAAATTATCGATATCTTGGGTTGAGCCCTGAGTTTTAGAGGCGTATAGGTCGCTATAAAAGTTCACTAGTAGCTCTTTAATTTTGTCAGGCTCTGTTTGGAGCACTCCTGCTGGGTCTTTTAGCGCAGGAATGGAGGGGGGAGAATTATGAGCTTTTGCAATTAGGGCTAACAGGCGGCCCGGTGCTTCCCCATGTTCAAAGATGTTCACTTTTGAGAAACTCTGTTTCCTTAGTGCATTTTGTCGCAGGCACTGCAGATATTTCTCTTGTATTTCGCGCAACAGCTGCAAATTTTCAGGGGATGGGTCAGAGGCCGCCTGCGAGTCCAACCGCAATGCTTGGTCTTCCAATTCTTGTTGTGCAGCCAATGCCTGCTTTTTATAAGCAACAATTTCTGCTGAGATTGTGTTACGTATATATATTTTTAGGGCATCCCAAAAGGGGAGGATCACGTTGGGGGTTAGGTTAGTCTGAACAAAATCTGTAATGGCTCCATCTAACGATGCCCTATTGTCCAGGATATTAAGCCAAATAGGGTTGATAGAGGGTCTTGGGCGTTCCAATTTGTAAGGGAGAATCAATTGGACCCTGAGGGGTGCATGATCAGAGATCCCCCTAGGCAAATATTGAACTCGACCCGTGTATGGTGTTAAAGAGTCGTTAATAAAGGCCAGGTCAATCCTAGAGAGAGCAGAGTGCGAAGACGTAAAGCATGAGAATTGAGGGGTGTTTGGGTTAGCTGATCTCCAGGGGTCATGTAGGGAGAGGGAGGACATTGTTCTAGCAAGAATGGTCAGCCGGGCCTGCTGCGGGGGGGGGTCTTACACTTCTGCTTACCCTGTCTATAGCTGGGGTTAGTACTTCATTAAAGTCTCCCGCAACCAGGACCATTGCATGCGGGAATTTAGTTAAGTGGACAGCCAGGATCTGTAACACCTCAACATCGAAGGGGGGAGGGATGTAAATATTGATTAGGAGCATTTCACAGGCATAGATGAAGCAGTGCAAGAAAATAAATCTACCTTTTCCCATCCGTTTTGATGGACCCAAATCTGAATGGAACCGACTTGTTAACCAGAATCGTCACCCCGGATGAGTGAGTAGTGTAGGGAGCATGGTACAGCCAGCCAACCCAGGGTCTCTTAAGAGCCCTACCCTTGGTCCCCGTGAGATGGGTTTCTTGCAGAAAGGCAATGGATGTATTGTGGGCCTTTAGGAAGTCCATTACGAGCCTGCGCTTAATGGGACAATTGAGTCCCCGCACATTCCAGCTTGTTACATAAATCGCCATTTTACTTTGGGGAAGGTGCTGTTGTCTGTGTATTCCCTCCCACTGCTGGCAGGGTTTACTCCACCAATCTGAGCAAAACATAACAAGACTGAGCATACAGTATCGACATATCTGCAGTTAACAGTAACATACATAGATTCCCTATGTTTCCCAACCAGCCCACCTCCCCTTCCACCCCGACCCCAACTGGGGGTAGAATTACACCCAAACATCATGTTTATGGAAATGGCACTAACACTTAGTCCAAACGCGGACCGTGATCAGAACTGACAAAAAAAAAATGAAAAAGTAAGGAAATCAAAGAATGTCAAACAATTGCGCCACATTGCTCTCCCGAGCTAGGATAGAATATCATACGTGGCATAACATAGCTGGGCACCACTACTGGAGCTGGGGAGTAAAAAGATGTGGTATGCGTAGGTAAACTGGCTTTCAGCGGAAAAACAAAATTTCACGTCAGACAATAGTACTTGTCATGGATAGAAGTTTCCCGGGCTTAGCGCCCAACTGCGCCCCAGGCGAAAAAAGAATAATATAACTTTGCGGCCTACAACATAGCTACCTCGAAGTAAATAACAGATATAAGTACTTGCCAACCATGGGACTGCCAGCCCGGTTAAAGAGGCGGTATGTTGATGGAATCCAGCCACTGGTCAGCTTCCTTCGGGGTGGAAAAAAATTGCGAGGAGCCGTTGACCGTAACCCTCAAGCGTGCGGGAAAAAGCATTGCATAAATCATCTTGGCCGCTCTCATCCTTCTCTTGACGTCCAGAACTTCGCCCTTTGCCGTTGGACCTCCGCTGAATAGTCTGCGTAGATGGAGATATTCGCCGACTGGAACCGAATGGACTCTCTGCCCCGGGCCAGTGAGAGGATGGTGTCACGGTCCTTGGCGTTCAGAAGCCTCGCTATAAGGGGTCTTGGTGGAGCTCCTGGGGGGGCCTGTCGCGTCGGGACTCTGTGGGCCCTCTCCACTGCGAAAGCGGTGGACAGTTGCTCGCGCCCAAACACTTCCGCCAGCCAGGTTTCAACAAAGGCCTCAGGCTTGGCCCCTTCTACCTTCTCAGCGAAGCCCACGAATCGGAGGTTGTTGCGGCGGAGGCGATTTTCGAGGTCATCTGCCTTAGCGGTGTTACTGTGGGCATGCCTCTGGACCTCTCGCAGCTGCTCCGGCAACGGGCCGCATGTGTCTTCCAGCGCGCCGATCCGCCTTTCGGCCTCCGTCGTCCTCTCTCGCAGTTTCTGTAAATCCTGTCGAATTATAGACAGATCCAGCTTGATCTCATCCGTCTTAGTATTGATCAGCGTGGCACTCGCCTCTGTTGATGCCCTGATCTCCCGCAGAATGTCAAGCAGGGTTGTTTCGTCCTCTGCCGGTGGGGTGGGTGAGGAGGGAGCGCTTGGTGGAGTGTCGGCGCCATCTTGCCTCTCCTCGCGGGCAAATTTCCCCAGCTTCCCTGCTGCCACAGAGGCCCGTTTCTGGGCTTTATTTTGCCCCATTAGTAGTCTCTGGGGTAAAGGGTGCCCGTGTTCGTCTTCCAGAGCCGTTGTAAGAATCAAATAGGGTGCCCAACTCAGAATAATAAGGGCTCAGGGAGAAGAGCTGCGCAATGTACGTCTGATCACATCTAGCCTCAGGCCACGCCCCGTAAGACATGTTTTAATAGTCCCTGCCAATCAGGGCTTGCAAATCGGAACATATGCACTTGACTGACAAGAACAATCTGGCGGCTTATACTGATACCCCTATGTGATCACACAGGGTCAGAGCTCACAGTTTGCTTATGTCAGCGCTGCTGCTTCCTCACAACACTATACAACTCATCCCCTTTACTGCTCTGTGCTGCCATTTTCCTTTTTATAATGGTGCTTTTAACTCATTCCTCCCTCCATGCTCGATTATTTGTGTGTCAATTGCCTGTCTGCCTGCCTGTTTACTTCCCCCCCCCCCCCCACCCGCACAACGGAATGGAACAGGCCATGCTAGGACTGCTTGCAAGATTAACCCACAGTGCTGAAGTAGATTATTGGTGCAGGGAAGGCATAAGTAATCAAGTAAAGGGAAGTGAGTTGAAACATAAAAAAGAGTAGCTATGCAAGAGAGGAGTTTTATTATCCGTTTCTTCATCTGAGAACTCGTATCTATCCATAGCTCAAACCAAATATGCTAGTGCTGATTGGTTAAGAAAAAGTCAGATTACTGAACAAAAAGATCTAATGTTTTGTTCTTACGAACACCAAAGTGTCATCTAGAATAACAGTATTACTTGCCTGCTGGACAAAGTAATATTCTTCTTCATCTGTGTTAAGATGGCCATAGACGCAAAGATCTGATCGTACGAATCAAAGATTTGTACGATTTTCGGAACTTGTGTGGAGAGTCCCGACATTTTTCGTCCGGCGGAGATCGGTCGTTTGGTCGATCTGACAGTTTAGAAAATTTCTGTCGGCTGCCAATAATATCTCTGCGTATATTGCCGATCGTATGATTTTCAGTGGGAAACTGTCACTAGCTTTGGTCGGATGTAGATATCGTACGATTACTGTCAGGGGCAGAACATTGCTGATCTGTTCTTTAACTAATCTGGTAAGACTTTGATCTGAATGGTTAGTGGCGGGTCGGGAGATGGGAAAGTCCGATCATACGTTGATTCGTACGATCGCATCTTTGCATCTATGGCCAGCTTAAGTTGTGTGCTTTTTCAAAAATGATGGATGTCATTCGGTGATTATAGTTATTTGTGCTATTAAAGAAAATATCTAATCACCGTACCAAAGGTGTCATTATCACTTTAAAAATTATCAGTGCCCTGATTAAATCAGTGAAACAAACCCTTTATTGTACAGATTCCTGAACCAACACTTCTTCCTGCTTCTGTGCCTTGGAAAATTATCTATTAGTGATCTAAAATAGTGTCAAGTAACCAGGGCTGTGGAGTCGCTACAAAAATTCTTCGACTCCTCGCTTTATGGCAACTCCAACTCCTCCGTTATTAATGCTGATGTATTTTCTGGGTTGAATGAAGAAGTTAAGTACACAACATACAAGGCATGTTACCACTGCCAAAGCTCAAAAATATAAACCACGCCTTTTGGTTATTCAAAATTAAAGTTAAATATAAGCGTATAGCTGTAGAGTAACTGTTAAATATGATCCAAAATTAACTAAAGTATTTAAGTATATTATGCCAAATCTTCCTTCATAGAAGTTATTCAATCTAATTTGATTATTTTCACTGCTTGTATTTAAAGTTATTAGGAGTCAGTTTTGGCAACTCCGACCCCAGATACCCAAAACGGTTTCTGACTCGAAATAACTGAATCCTTGTGTTTCATGTTTTTCGCTAAAAGATTTTTTTTTTTTTTTCTGTTACCATTTATTAATAGGTATAAAAACATGTCAACATGAAAGGGGTTGTTCACCTTTGAGTTGACTTTTATTATGATGTAGAGAGTGATATTCTGAGGCAATTTTTCAATTGGGTTTCTGAATAGAAAAATGAGTAATAAAAAGTAGCAATAAGAATACATTTGTAGCCTTACAGAACATTTGTTTTTAGATGGGGTCAGTGATCCCATTTGAAATCTGAAAAATCCGAAGAAGGCAAAAACTATAAAAAAAAAAAAAAATAATAATGAAGACCTATCGAAAAGTTGCTTATAATTAGCCATTTTATAACATCCTTAAAGTTAACTTAAAGGTGAACCACCTTTTTAAGGGGCTTATTTGTGATTTCTCAAGCTTTTGTAATGAAGAAAAACTTTGGCACCTAAAAGCTGCTGGTTTTTTTTTGGTACAAAAACCTGTTCAGTGGAAATTACGTTACTTGCAAAGATTTTTTTACCTCTACTAATGCACTCAATGTAGAATGTGTACATTCCCTTTCACAATCTACAAATACACCACTATATATTGTTACACATTTTGAAGTTACTCCACTTCGTTGTAATTTGTGTAAAGGTGTTCTCTTTCTAATTACCTATTTAGTTCTATAAGCACAATTATATAGAGATGAACAGCCAGTACTATTTAGCATTATTCCTTTGATATGTTGACGGTGGTCCTTTTGGCTTAAACCATATACTGATTGAACACTGAGAGTCTTTGCACATGACCAGTATATATTTATTTTATTTATTTTTTGGTTACACTTTATTAGGTGGAGCAAGTGTCCAGCATTTATGAAGAGGTTGATGAAGCAGAATACTCTAAGCTTGTCCGTGACCGTCAGGATGATGATTGGATAGTAGATGATGGTGAGTACCTGTTGAAACCATGTAGATTCCCTTTTAGATTTTATTTAATTAACAACGTCATTCTTTTTCTCATATAAAGTATGTGATTTATGTATGCTAAAAAGACCAAAGCATGGGCATGGAATATTGTTGGAGCCCTTCTCTGAAGATATGGGAGGAACTTATTCGCAAAGCAATGCCACTATAGAAACTAAAGTACATGAGGAGAGGCTGCCCACAGAAATTTGAAAGGTTTGGGGTCCATGGATAGAGCTGGAGGATGTTGATTGAGGTGTTCTCCGAATTGGCCAAGTTCTCTTACTTCTCCCCCTCTCACACTTAGAATTATCTATTATGCTTATGGGCAGATTTACCAGAGGTCAAATTTCAAATTTATGTGTATTTTTTTTACTCTAATAAATATACTCATAAATTGAATGGGAGGTTATTTAAGAAAAAATTAGAATGTGTAATATTAGATCGAATAGTCCCGACCCCAAAATTCAAACCAAATTCGAATCGTTTTCCCTTCTAAAAAAATTGAATGTCAGGAAGGCAATTAACTTATTCAAATGTTTCAACGGACCTCTGCCATTGAAAATTAACTCGTTTGGTTTTAAAAATTAAAATTCGAATGTGTGAATGTTGACACAAAAAAAAAGATAATTCGAATTTACTATTAGACTATTAATACATCTGTGAAAATAATTTGGTGGAGGGCACTCCCAATATTCACAATAGAAAAAATACTTTTTTAAGGTATATGAGGTGCAAATAACCCCAGGTAATCCCACAGTCAGTTACCCAAAACGGTATATAGAAATGGAGAGGGGTTGCACACTCAATGAGACATAGTAGACAAAGGTGGTATTAAAAAAAAAATTATTTTATAGTAAATGGCAATTTTTTTTTTTTTTTTACATCAGACAGGCTGGTATATCAAATACAACAGTATTAGCAGAAATATATACATACCACCAAGTAACAAGATCAAGGCAAAAAGATACAAAACATCCCAACGTTTTTGCACTTTGTCAAAAGGAAATTGTCTTTCACATGAATGACAGTGACTTAGGTCGGATGTAAATTTAGTTAATTATATTTGTTCTGAAGCTACATTGTACAATTTATATACGCTAAAGTACTACAGTGTCTGAGCTGTCATAATGTATCAGATATTTTCAATGAAAGCATTCTTAAAAAAAAAAAAAAAAAAAAATGATGCTTGTCATTTTTATGTAAAAAAAAAAATACAAACGAAGCATAAAATTCTGATGGAAAAAAAAATATTTGATGGAACTATACTTAAAGGGGTTGTTCACCTTTAAATTAACTTTTAGTATGGTGTAGAGAGTGATATTCTGAGATAATTTGCAATTGGTTTTCATTTTTTATTATTTGTGTTTTTTGAGTTATTTAACTTTTTAACCAGCAGCTCCTTAATTTTAACCTTTCCTTCTCCTTTATTGGTAGGATATACAAGAAATGGTTCTGTAGTATTTGTTAATTGTTAACTTAAAAGAAAAAAAAAATCAAGAGTTGTTTGAGTCCATTCTGGTGAGGAGAGGTATTTTTTCTGTGCCTCAATTAGGTGTACGTATTGTTTGCTTTCATTGACTCTTCATCTATCCTTACATATTGGGATACAGGCTTTGGAGAGTTCATTAAACAAGCGGATCACTGTCTACTTTGGACAGCCGGGTACAATTTTCCCGATGAACGGAGTTCAAGCACTCAAAGGGTCAACTTTTAGAATCCAGTAGATAAAGGATGAAGAGAAACTAGCGATTAAGTTGGGAATTTAGCTGTTCTGCCTGATCATCACACCAGCCAAACAACGAAAGGTGCTCTGGATATATTTTATGATATCCGCAGTTTAATACCTGCTAATATTATGGAATAAAGAAATCTAAATTGCAGTTTTGCATTACTTTACTCTAGATGTCCTTTTTAATATACTGAAAGTAATGCACCAGCGCAGAAGTTTTATAATGATTTTTACATTATGTATCTGGAAAAGGTTTATGTTGCAGGGATGAAAGCAATTTTCTCTTTCAATTATTATTCATAAAAAGCAGATTGTATTTGTTTTCGTGCATTTGGAATTGAGATATTTTAGCTTTTAAAACTCTAGTGTATTGTTTAGTAATTGTGGGGAAACAAGGAACATTGCGCAGACTTCAAGCAGGAGTCTTTAGCAAATATGTGGCTTTAAGCTTGGTTCTATTGTGAAAATAACATTAACCATTTGTTGTGCCCTGCTGTTGTGTATCTACCAGGCAAATGTGTTCAACTTTTTTTTCTTTGTTTGTACATTTTCAGTCTTTTTTTTTTTTCATCAGATTCTTTAGTTATCCGCCTTTTTACAACAGAAATTTGGTCTCTTCTTCAGCATACCTCCCAACTGTCCTGTTTTGAGCGGGACAGTCCCTCTTTTGACAGCTCAAACCACAGTCCCGGATAAGTACTGAAATGTTTGATCTACTGCACTGAACAGCCAGAAAAATATACAAAGTTTCTAACTTAATTGGCTCCGCGTGGCAAATCTTTTTTCCCCCTCTTTCTGTTTCCAAAATGTTGGGAGGTATGCTTCAATGATCTCTAAAGATAAGGATTTTTTTTACACTGTCTAGTGGAGATTGTCTTTACCTAAAATGAGGAGTAGAAATAGGATGCACTCCTGAAGACCAATTGTTTGGTTGCTGATCATTATCTTGTAATTGTGTAGTGCGGACTCCATCAATGCAAAAAAATAAAATGCTTAAAGTGGACCTGCCACCCAGACACACACTAATACAAGTCCTTTTCAAATTAAACATGAAATCCAATTTCTATTTTTTAATAAAGCATTCATAGCTGTTCTAAGTTCATTTAAAAATCTCAGCTGTCAATCAAATATGGTCTCTATGCCTTAGGCACCTCAGGATAACGGATCTTTCTATAATTTGGATCTTCATCTTCAAAAGAACTTTTAGTATGACGTAGAAAGTGATATATTCTGAGACAATTTGCAATTGGTTTTCTTTGTTTATTTGTGGTTTCTGAGTTATTTAGCTATTTATTCAGCAACTCTCCAGTTTGCAGGGTTGCCAGGATTCAGATTAGCCTAGCAACTACACACTGATTTGAATAAGAGGCTGGAATATGAATAGGAAAGGCCTGAAGAGAAAGATAAGTAATAAAAATTAGCAATAACATTAAAATGTATAGCTTTACGGAGCATTTGTTTTTAGATGGCGTCAGTGACCCCCGTTTGAAAGCTGAGAAGAATCCAAAAAAAGGCAAATAACTATAAAACTATAAAAAAATAAATAAAGACCATTTGAAAAGTTGATTAGAATTGACATTCTATTAAAAAACTAAAAGTTAATTTAAAGGTGAACCACCCCTTTAACTGTAACAGAAAGAAGTATGAGCTTAAAAGACAGAACTGTCTCTATTCATAGGCTGATGTAATGTATTTGCCTTGGATTTTGTGTGAGCAAAGTGCCTTATACAAACAAGACTGTGAATGGCATTTTTCATGGCACATACTACATGAAAACTATCTTTTAATGAAAACCGCTGCATTTATATGAGTGTTTTATATATGGGATATTTAATGTAATATATTTTTATAGATACCTGCAATATTCAGTGGTATATTTTCTGTTTAAAAGTCTGACAAAAGCATGGCAGCCCCACTCATTCACACTCAAGCCTGGCAAGTTTAGTGATCAAATGAGCGGTTATAAGTATTGGTCCAATGCATGGGGAGTGTTGGGGGCTAAGAATGTGATGTTTTACATAGTTAATTTGATTCGAAAAAAAAAAAAAAAAATACAAAGCTCCACCAAGTTAAACCCCTTCAAATGAAAATAAATGTTTTGATTTTTTTTTTTTAATGTTTGTAAATTTAATTTTTGTTTCATTTTCTAGCTTGCTTAATAATTTACACTGTATTTCTAAAATGGATTTATGGTAGTGCAAATGATTTGTTTGGAAATGACCCCTCTAGCTGATGCTGTCTCTAAACCTGTACAGTATAGGATCCCTTATCCCAGGGGTCCCAAGCACCGGGCCATGCACAGTCTTCAACTGGGCTTCCAAGCCTAGCGGCAAAATTGGACGCCGGCGCTCCAGGATTGGTCCCCCGACCCCCTCCACCGGTCCCGGGGCCAAAAAAGTTTGGGGGGGCCCCTGCCTTATCCCGAAACCAGTTATCCAGAAAGTTCTGAATTACTACATTCTATCCAAGTAATCCAAATTTTTAAAAATGTTTCCTTTTTCTCGGTAATAATAAAACAGTACCTTGTACTTGATCTAAACTAAGATATAATTATTATTGGAGGTAAAACCAGCCTATTGGGTTTATTTAATATTTAAATGATTTTCTAGTAGACTTAAAGGAGAAGGAAACCCCCTGGGTGCAAAAATCCCTCCCCCCTCCCTCCTCCACCCTGGCCTTCCTGTCCCCCCGGGCAAATGTCCTGTCCAGGTCCTGTCCACGGAGTTCACAGGCGCCATCTTCTCCCAAGCGGTCTTCTACCTGCTTTGACCGGCATCTACTGTCGCATGCGCAGTAGGAGCATTTACCGGTACGGATTTACTGCGCATGCGTCGAATGGCACGAAAACTTTGTGACTTTTGGCGCATGCGCAGTAGATCTGTACCGGTAAATGCTCCTTCTGCGCATGCGCCAAAAACGCCGGTCAAAGCAGGAAGAAGACAGCTTGGGAGAAGATGGCGCCTGTGAACTCCTTGGACAGGACCTGCGCAGAGAGGTGAGTAATAAGTTAGGGGCATTTGCCTGGGGGACAGGAAGGCCAGGGTGGAGGAGGGGGGAGGGGTTTTTGTGCCCAGGGGGGTTTCCTTCTCCTTTAAGTCTACTAGAAAATCATTTAAATATTAAATAAACCCAATAGGCTGGTTTTGCCTCCAATAATAATTATATCTTAGTTTAGATCAAGTACAAGGTACTGTTTTATTATTACCGAGAAAAAGGAAACATTTTTAAAAATTCACACTCAAGCCTGGCCCGGGGGGACAGGTAGGCTGGGGGTGGGGGCAACACAGGGGAGGGGGGAGGGTTTTTGCGCCCAGGGAATTTCGTTCTCCTTTAAGGTATGAAGATCCTTTATCCTGAAAACCTCAGGTCCCAAGCATTCTGGATAAACGGTCCCATACCTGTATTGCTATAAATGGGTTGATTATCTAATGTAAACTAAAATTTTTCTTCTCTATGCCATAGATGGGACTGGCTACGTAGAAGATGGAAGAGAGATTTTTGATGATGACTTAGAAGACAATGCCCTTGCTGATTCAGGTAAATGCTGTTTGTTTACTGTGAGCCTAAATTTTATCATTTTAAGTGGCTAGTAGCTGGCAATAGAGAGCACTGCACTGCCATTTAGTTTTGTGTCCCAGGCATCTCCTGGGTGCACACAAGGTACAGAAATAGGATAAAAGTTCTGCACTGAATGCTCCCCTACATCGATGTACGGGATGATTGGGGCTCAGAAAAAGAGGAGCACTGGCCCTGAGTAGGAGGAAAGCGATTTCATTTTATTTAATATACTACAAATGCAGGTCTATCATATACTCCTTATTCCTTATTATTGTGTTCTCTTATTCACAGGTAAAGGCGCTAAGGGAGCACCCAAAGACAAAACAAATGTAAAAAAGTCATCGGTGTCCAAGCCAAATAATATCAAGTCCATGTTTATGGCCAGTGCTGTGAAAAAGACAACAGATGTGAGTAAAATGACCATATGATCCCACTCTTGCTGATTCAAGTTGTGTTTTTAAAAAGGATTGTTTCCCTGTCCTTTATATGGTATGGTTGAATTGCATTCTGAATGTATGACTGACTTTTCATTCATTAGCTTATGGTCATATGTATAATACGCATTATTTTTGTGTGTTGTGCAGAAAGCTGTGGATTTGTCAAAAGATGATTTGCTTGGAGATTTATTGCAAGATTTGAAGTCGCAGGTAATTAATATAATTGTTACAATTTTATAGACAAATGTGTACTTTATCAGCACAAAATTTGTATTTTGTTTTATTTGTGTCTTTAACTTGGCAATTGTGCTCTTTAGGCTGTTCCTATAACACCACCACCAGTAATTACACTAAAGAAGAAGAAACTTGCAGGATCTCCTTTAAACCCTTTCTCAGTACCACCTACAGCCCCAAAGGTAAGATGTTAGTTTAAATATGCATTCACTCAAGATATACATGTTTAAAGGAAAGTTAAACTATAGAAGTAGCTAGAAATGTTGTACAATATGTTTTGTGCTTGTGTACCAGCCCAAGGCAACCACAGACCTTTAGCAGTAAAGATCTGTGTCTCCAAAGATGCCCCAGTAGCTCCCCGTCTTCTTTTCTGCTGATTCACTGCACATGCTCTGTGCTGCTGTCACTTACTGAGTTTAGGGGCCCACTCACAATATACAATACACATAGAATAGAAATGTCACAATATAAGGCTGATTAGTAATTAATACAGATAATTACTACATGGCAGCACAGAAACCAGTGCAATTAGCATCAGAATTTAATAATCAGCCTTATAGCATCAGCTTATATTACAGATAAACCTCATTTTCTGCTTGATAATTTGCAACAACCCCTAAGCTTAGCTTCTCAACAGCTGCTCAGAACCCACTGAGCATGTGAGTGTCACAGACACTTTCCAAGATGGTGACCCCCTGTGACAAGTTTGAAGTCCTGGGTCATTGCTGCTATTGACAAGCTAAAATTAAATTTTTCGAGATTTATCATACTCTGGCCCTTTTAAAAATTAGAATTCGGCTATTTGCCACCTACAACATGCAGAATTACTGTTTAAGTCAATAGGAGAGGTGCAGGGATCAATTTGGAGATATTTTCAGAGAAAAAACTCGAATCGAGTTTGATCAAATTCGATTTGAATTCGATTTTCAGGTCGTTTCAATTTGTCCAAGTTGGAAAAATGTGATTTTATTTAATTTTCAATTAGTCAAATTTCAAATTTATGGTAATTTAAAAAAAAACAAAAAAAAAAAAACCTCAAATAAATTCGACCCTTGATAATTGTGGCTCTAATTGTAGAAGAGAAGATGCTTCTCCATTTTCTCAATAAAAAAAAAATGGAATTTACATTTTTCTTTGTATAGCAATAGGAGTTGAGAACTGATGTAAACCAGTCATTCTGCACTTTTTTTTAACTAATGTGCCTGATTCTGCAGTAATGCCAAATGATCATATTTTTTTTGTACCTCGTGCTGAATTATGTAGCATCTATTGTTCTACTAAAGGTGTTTTGGGATTTACCAAATCCATCATATTTCAGTTCAACTGAATACTCTGCAGTTTACCTAATGCAAACCTGAACCCTAATTTGAATCTGAAGAATAAGCATAATCTGAAAAAAGTCTTCAGTTATCCCTAAAATAGTAGGAATTGAGTAGTATTCACGTTTAGCCTTTACAGAGCATTTGATTTTTTGATTTTTTTTTTTTTTTTTAAGGTTTTACCTACAAGTGTGAAAAGATTACCAGCTGTAACCAAGCCTGGGCATCCTGCTGCACAATCAAAGGCTTCTGTACCCCGGCAAATAAAGAAAGAGCCTAAGGCTGAGTTGATTTCTTCTGCTGTTGGTCCTTTGAAAGTGGAAGCTCAAGTAAAAGGTAATTCTAGAAATAATTATGCATTAATAATAAAACAAGACTACAAAGGTAAAATAAAGTTTACTATTCCATGAAAGCCTTTTCAGATTCCTTTTTGGGAGACTGTTGAGGTGTTCTTCTTTAAGATGAAGAATTGGCAGTTATTCATAAAACACCTGACTCAAACATATACCATCTGTTTTGTTTAGTTACCCTTTAGGCCAGGGATCTCCAACCTTTTGTACCTGTGAGTAACATTCAGAAGTAAAAGGAGTTGGGGAGCAACACTAGCATGAACAATTTTCTTGGGGTGCCAAATAAAGGCTGTGATTGGCCATTTGGTAGCCCCTGTGTGGATTGATTTACATTGAGACTCTGTTTGGCAGTACACCTGGTTTTTATGCAACCAAAACTTGCCTCCAAGCCTGGAATTCAAAAATAAACACATACTTAGAGGCCACTGAGCGCAATATCTAAGGGGTTGGAGAGCAACATAACTCGGTGACAAAGCAGACAAATATTGTAGTGTGACCTTAGTTTAAGTAGGGATGCACCGAATCCACTATTTTGGATTCGGCCCAACCCCCGAATCCTTTGCGAATGATTTGGCCGAATACCGAACCGAATCTGAACCCTAATTTGCATATGCAAATTATGAGTGGGAAGGGGAAAATATTTTTACTTGTTTTGTGACAAAAAGTCATGTGATTACCCTCCCCACCCCTAATTTACATATGCAAATTAGGATTTTTATTAGGTTCGGCCGAGCAGAAGGATTTGGCCCGAATCCTGCTGAAAAAGGCAGAATCCCGAACTGAATCCTGGATTCGGTGCATCCCTAGTTTTAAGGCCATCAATGGAAATTGTGTGGCTGATGCTAAGGAACCACACCTACTGCTATGGTGTGTTACTAAATTAATGGCATGTTGCCTTGTATAAAGTTGGTTTTGGTGAAATAAAAAGTAAAATTGTTTGAGTTTGTGATTTAATCTCTTATTAGAAGAGGATTCGGGAATGGTTGAGTTTGATGATGGAGATTTTGATGAACCCATGGAAGAAGATGTGGAAATAACTCCAGTTGATTCTAGCACAATCAAGACACAAGCACAAAGCATTAAGTGTGTGAAAGAGGAAAATATTAAAGAGGAAAAAAGTTCATTCATGTATGTATGAAACCTGTTCATCACTAACCTTTTAACATCTGTGAGGCTGTATCTTATTATTTTTTCATTGTTAGGTAAAATGTGCTTCATCGAGACTTTTTAATTAGTTAAAAAGTAACATCTAGATTAACTTATAGAAAACATTGGTAAATGGGAATTCATTCAGTAGAACACCCACTTAACGGTTTTCAGGGGACCAGGAAAACATTATGTAAAATCCGGAAAAATGTTAAATCAGGGAACTTTTTCTTTAAGTACTGAAAGGATTTAAGCACAGTAGTTTTTAACACTTTGAGATACAATATTTACTGTGTTAATAACAAGGGTTAACATTGGCGTGTTAATGTTACACTATGGGGGGCATGTGCAAGGTCTCTCTGTCAGTCACATACACAACCTAAAGCAATTAGTGATTGGTGCAGGACTGTATAAGGGGCAGACTCATTGGAATTGAGCATTTACAGGCAGAATCATGGCAAAATATACATCTGGTTCGTATTTTAAACCTCTTTGTTAGAAAAAAAAAATCTGGGAAAACATTACTTAAAATCGGGGAAATGCACCCATTGCATTATATACTGGTGGGACCACAAATAAAAAATGTAAAATGCGGGAAAACATAAAATCAGGGTACTTTAAAATCGAGGTTTCATTGTATATACTGTATGTCATTTACTTTGAAGCTTTATTTGGCAGCGGTGGCATATATGCACACATACAGGTTCAAGGTTTCAAGTTTATGCACTTTGTTTTAATTTCAGAACTTCTGCTACTTTAAATGAGTCTTGTTGGGATCAAATTGATGAGGCTGAACCAATGACCACTGAAATTCAGGTAGATTCAAGCCACCTACCCTTGGTTACTGGTGCAGACGGGAGTCAAGTTTTTAGGTTTTATTGGCTAGATGCCTATGAAGACCAGTACAGTCAGCCAGGTAAGAGACAGAGTAAAAACAAATGTATTCAATAGTGCAATGACGGATTATCATATTTATCACTGATAGAACATAATTCTTGCGTTTTGTGGAGGAGTTTCTATAATTTGACTTATTTCTCTCATCTGTAGGAGTAGTCTATTTGTTTGGAAAAGTTTGGATCGAGTCAGCTGATGCATATGTCAGCTGCTGTGTTAGTGTGAAGAACATTGAGAGGACCGTATATCTTCTACCTCGTGAAAATGTAAGATTTTTGTTGATGGAAAACGTTATGAATAATGGGCTTTTAGTTAAGCATTAGGTGTTGCAGCAATAATGTCCCCGATAGCCGTGTACATAAGATAAAAGCTTCTGCTTCCCAGAAGGATACTATAGTCGCACAGTCTTTTGCTCAGTTATAATATACAAGACCATAGTTCACAAACGTAACATATAATGGGGAAGAAACTGTGCTCAAATATGAATTAAGTGAAAAAAGAAAACCTGCTGTTATATTCAGTTTAAAGAGATTCTGTCATGATTTTTATGATGTCGTTTTTATTTCTAAATCACACTGTTTACACTGCAAATAATTTACTCTACCATATAAAATTTCATTCCCCAACCAGAAAGTGAATTTTTTTAGTTGTAATATTGGTGTGTAGGCGCCATCTCAGGTCATTTTACCTGGCCATGTGCTTTCAGAAAGAGCCTGCACTTTAGATGGAACTGCTTTCTGGCAGGTTGTTGTTTCTCCCACTCAATGTAATTGAATGTGTCTCAGTGGGACCTGGATTTTATTAATGAGTACTGTTCTTAGATCTACCAGGCAGCTGTTATCTTGTGTTAGGGAGCTGCTGTCTGGTTACCTTCCCATTGTTCTGTTGTTAGGCTGCTGGGAGGGGTTCATATTAATTTATCAGAGCACATGACTGGGGCAGCTGGGAAACTGGCAATATGTCTAGCCCCATGTCAGATTTTAAAATTAAATATAAAAAATCTCTTAGCTCTTTTGAGAAAGGGATTTCAGTGCAGAATTCTGCTGGAGCAGCACTAATAACTGATGCCTTTTCTAAAAACATTTTTTCCCATGACAGTATCCCTTTAAATCATGTGTGTTCTACAAATGTTTGCAGAAGCAGTAACTTAAGGTGGCCATATATGTAGAGATCGCCAAACAAGCGGATCTCTCCCCGATATGCCCACATTGAGGTGGCCGATATTGTGCTGATCCGATGGTGGGCCCTAGGGCCCAATGAATGGATCATAATGCATCCGATACGGGCGGTCGGTTCGCGGGACCACATAAACGCACAGGATATTTTAACCTGCCTGATCAAGATCTGTCAGATCTCGATCTGGGACGCCCATCGGATGGCCCCACACACGGGCCAATAAGCTGCTGACTAGGTCTGCCGGCAGCTTTTATTGGTCCGTGTATGGGAGCCTTTAGAAGGCGAGCAACCCCCTGTAGTGAAGCATATTTGGATATACAATGAAACCTAAATTTTACATCCCCAGATTTTAGGTTTTCCCTTATTTTATATTGTTGTTTTGTGGTCCCACCTCTATTTTATGCATAATGCATTTCCCTGATTTTACATTTTCCTGGATTTTACATTTACATTTTTTTCTGATCCTCTGAAAAACGTAAAATGAGGGGTTCTACTGTATATTAAAACTTTGAGTCTGATTGCTAAAATAAATGATCTAGTATGTATTATCTGAAATATGTAAAAAAAAAAAAAAGTGTGAGGGTGGTGGTTTTATTGTATTGCACGAAAAATAGCAGCACTTGGCATTTTGTAGCAGTTAACGCCTACATGTATTTCTGTTACAGAGAGTGCAGCTTTCAACAGGAAAAGACACTGGAGCACCAGTTTCTATGATGCATGTATATCAGGAGTTTAATGAGGCTGTTGCAGAAAAGTACAAAATCATGAAGTTTAAATCCAAGGTGGGTTTTTAATAATTTTTTTTTTTAATTCCACAAATTTGTGTCTGTTGTAGTGTGGTGTTTCCGATTAAAACCATGTCTGGGTTGGGACTCAAAATAGACCCTGGCATTTCAAGTACACAGAGGCCCAACCAGTCTCCCACCAGCCCACTCCACAGTGACTGACTGTCTATTGTGGCGGCCCCCAACCTTTTTTGGCCTGGGACCGGTGTAGAGCCAAATTTTTTTTTGCAAGGACCGGGGGTGGGGGGTGGCGTCCTATTCGGCAAGCCACGTTAATTGGTCGCTAGGCTCAACGGCCCACTTCAAGAATGTCTGTGCCCCGGCGGTTGAGGACCCATGGTCTTTTGCATTGACCCATTGTCTTACAGCCGCCAGATCTCAAAGATTGCCAGTCTGGGCCAGAAAACTGCTATTTAACCACTATATAGTACCCTCCTTCTCTGCAATTCCTTTCATATCGACTTGTCTAGATACTAGATAAAAAACATTCCTCTAATGACCTCAAAATTTCTTCTTCTCATATAATTTCCCATATGCACCAAGACTCATGGCACATGTTGTGTTCCTTCCTCCTGTGTTTTTTTAGCTTATGGAAAGTGCCCAAATCCACCTGAAGAGCCTGTCGTTCACGTCAATGGAAATTCTTAAGGTTCTGGCTCAAATTCCAGTTAAACGGCTGACAGGCACTGTTTTCGATATTCCCAAAACCTCCCCTTGCAGTTTTCTAGGCTTGTGCATATGCAGTATAATAGAATTAGGTGCAGACCATGGGGAAATATAGATACAATGGTGGTGTAGCACTATGTAAGAAAGAAGCAGTGCCATTTTTTGCACCTGTCTATAGATCTATAGCAGTGATCCCCAACCAGTAGCTCGTGAGCAACATGTTGCTCTCCAACCCCTTGGATGTTGCTCCCAGCGGCCTCAAAGTAGGAGCTTATTTTCTAATTCCAGGCTTGGAGACATGTTTTGCTTGTATAAAAACCAGGTGTACTGCCTTACAAAGCCTCAGTGTAGGTTGCCAATCCTTATAGAGGCTACCAAATGGCCAATCACAGCACTTATTTGGCACCCCAAGAACACTTTTCATGCTTGTGTTGCTCTCCAACTCCTTTTACTTCTGAATGTTGCTCACAGGTTCAAAAGGTTGGGGATCCCTGATCTATAGCAACCCCAGTGTACTACCTTTTACTTGTCCTTTAAATGGTCCCTTAACAAGTAGTAAAATAAGATTAATTTAATGACCTTTATTTTCATAATTCTCCCCAAAAACCTGTCCTAACATGAATTTGGTTGTTTGCAGAAAGTTGATAAGGATTACGCTTTTGAAATACCTGATGTTCCAGCAAGCTCTGAATATCTGGAGGTTCGATATTCTGTAAGTATATATCTGCTACTAGTGTACTTTTTAAAGACATATCTCTCTTATTATGGATTCATAGATGCTACCTAGCTTTTGACTGCAGTTATGTTTTGCTGTGGTAAGATTGCTATAATTCTTGACTCTTTTTTTTTTTTTTGTTTGTACATCTCCATATGTAATAAGAAGTACTAGGTTTTCCCAGGTGCAGTAGCCCTTAGCAAGCAGTAAGATGTTTGCCTTTAAACAGGTGACCAGTAAATTCTATCAGCTATAGGTTACTGCACCCAGGCAAACCTAGTGCCTTTTATTCCACAACCTGATGTGTCCAAAACAGTTTTGCTGCAATATTTTTAAGTCATTGATTACGTGAAATTAAAAAAATGTCCATATGTTGGGCCTCTAAAAAGGGCTGTTCACCAAAAACAAACACTTTTTTTCAGTTGCTTTCAATCTTTTATTATTATTATTATTTTTTAATTCAGGCAATTTTTATTAAAAATTACAGCAGAAACAATAGTTTTCTATGATGATTACAACAGTGACATCCACATCCATTTTCCAGGATGCTATCAAATAACAAAAGATTTTAACATTTAGGGTGTTATTTATCAGTCCGAATTTATCTCAATATTTTCTGCTACAAACTCTGATCAAATCCGCTCTGGTTTTTTACGTTTATTTATTACATTTTCCTGAAAATGTGCTTTGCAGGAAAAATTCAGATTTTTGCGGTTTTTTTTGTGGATTTTTTCATCCAATTTTCAAGATTATATTCCGAATTCTCACCCGAAAATGTCGGGGTATTGCCAAAAACCCAGCGCACATAAAAAAATTATTGGGACTTCTCCCATTGACTTATATGCAACCTTGACAGGTGTGAGATGCCGGATTTTTAGATTCTGACTTTTCCATCTTCAGGGTTTAATAATTCCTAAAATTTGTGATTTTTTAAAAGTCTGATTTTATTAAAAAAAAAAATCGTGATTTTTGCATTTGGAGTTTAGTAAATAACCCCCTTAGATTGAGGTGAGGGTTAGTAAACCACACATTGAAAACCTTAATGTCCTTATGTAGCCCAATCTAGCCATTTTCCCCATATTTTTTGGTATTTTTTAGTGCCACTTCTGGATTTGTAAATGAGGGTTTCTATAGCACAAAGGTGTTTAATCTCCGAAACCCATTGTGGGGTAGTGGGAAGCAAGGAGTCTTTCCACCTGTCTAATGATTTTTTATTTTTTTAGCAATAAATAAACATTCTGTAATAAAGATGCTTTGTGAAAATGTAAATGTATCGCTGAGCCCAATTCCAAATAAACACGCTTTTTGTGTTCTGGGAAGTTGCACCTCCATGATTTCATCTAGAGTATTAAGCACTTGTGATCAAAATGTGGGTGGAGATGTGCATTCACATACCATGTGTACTAAGTTTTCCCAAAATGTAAGTTTAAAGGGAAAGTAAAGTCTGAAATAGAATAAGGTTAGAAATGCTGTATTTTGTATACTAAACATAAATATGAACTTACTGCACCAAAAGTCTAATAAAACAAATAATTTATGCTGTCAAAGTTGGCCACAGGAGGTCACCATCTTGTAACTTTGTTAAACATCTTTGCAAGACCAAGACTGTGCACATGCTCAGTGTGGTCTGGGCTGCTTAGGGATCGTCATGAATTATCAAAACCACACAAGTCAAATAATATCTGCCAGAAGCCGATACAGCCAGACTGATTAATAATCAGAGAGTCCTGTGTTGTCATGTAATCTAATGTGGATTTTATAGTTTTTGTATTGTTTAATACTAACTTTCTCCAACTCTGCAGAACCAGTGGCTGCAGCAAAATAATCCTCCAAATAGAATCCCTGTTTATCTGTTTAAATCTGGCTCCAGGATCTTTTTCCCTGCAGCTGGAGTTGAAAACAGTAAAGGGGATGTAAAGCCAAAATAAAATCTAATACAAATCTCTACACAGTCGCCGACTGCTCTACAGGAAAACAAAGCTGCTTGAGTTCTGCATGGCTGTCAAAGTAAGGCGGGGGCTCGCCCTGCTGTTCATAAGTATGATTGTTTTCCTGTCCTATTGCTATCCACAGCAGTAAATAACGGGAGAATTTCACTGCAGTCGGGTTTCTTATAAAAATGTTACACGTTTTTTAATTAAAGTATATTGGAGATAGGTTTCTTTTTCATTTAAAGAAAGTAAAAATAGGATTTTATTTTTTCGCCTGTACATGCCCTTTAATGTTCGTTTCTCTGGTGTCTCAATCTGGCAGCTCAGTGATCCGGGAGCATCTGAACTGTTACAATTTGCTACATTTAGTTGATAAAATAGTTGATACATTTCTTAGCAGTATCTGTGGAATTTTAGCAACTATAGTATCAATGGAAATTCTCAGGTTCTGGCTCAAATCTAGTTTTCCATTTAAACAGGCACTGTTTTTGATATTCCCAAAACCTCCCCTTGCAGTTTTCTAAACTTGGGCAAATGCAGTATAATAGAATTAGGTGCAGACCATGGGGAAATATAGATACAATGGTGGTGTAGCACTCTGTAAGAAAGATGCAGTGCCATTTTTTGCACCTGTGGGTCTGCGTGAAAAAAGAGCAACCCCAGACCTTTTACTTGTCCTTTAAATGGTCCCGCAACAACTAGTAAAATAAACTTAATTTACTGACCTTTTTTTTGTAATTCTCCCCAAAAACCTGTGGTTGTTTACAGAAAGTTAAGGATTATGCTTATACAGAAGCCGATACAGCAAGACTGATTAATAATCAGAATATACAGACTGCACTGGGTCCTGTGTTGTCATGTAATCTAATGTGGATTTTATAGTTTTTGTATTGTTTAATACAGTCTGTATATTCTGATTATTAATTAGTCTTGCTGTATTGGCTTCTGGCAAATATTATTTGACTTGTGCTGTTTTGACAATTTATGGTGATCCCTAAGCAGCCCAGACCACACTGAGCATGTGCACAGTCTTGGTCTTGCAAAGATGTTTAACATAGTTTCAAGATGGTGACCCCCTGTGGCCAACTTTGAAAGCATAAATCGTTAGTTTTATAAGGCTTGTGGTGCAGTAAGGCAGAAATTATTTTGACTTGTGCTGTTTTGATAATTTGACTATCCCTAAACGTAGCCTCCCAAATGAAGCCGAGACCACACTGAGCATGTGCATGGTCTTGGTTTAACATAGTTACAAGATGGTGACCCCCTGTGGCCAACTTTGAAAGCATAAATCATTTGTTTTATTAGGCATATGGTGCAGTAAGTTTGATTGTTTAGTATATAAAATACAGCATTTCTAGCATTATTCTATTTTAGACTTTACTTCCCCCTTTAAGGTCTTTGCTTAAACCTTTACTGATATTCTTTGTTATTCAGAGTTGAAATATGTCCGTTGTTTTAAAGTAGAATGATGCTTTGCATGAAATGAATTAGGGATGCACCGGATCCATTATTATGGATTCGGCCGAACTCACGAATCCTTTGCGAAAGATTCGGCTGAATACTGAACCGAATCCTAATTTGCGAAGGGGGAAAACATGTTTTTTTACTTCCTTGTTTTGTGACAAAAAGTCACGCAATTTCCCTCCCCACCCCTAATTTGCAAATGCAAATTAGGATTCGGATTCGGCCGGGCAGAAGGATTGGGCGATTCCAAATCATGCTGAAAAAGGCAGAATCCTGCCCAAATTCCGGACTGAATCCTGGATTCGATGCATACCTAAAATGAATATACTAGGGATGCACCGAATACACTATTTTGGATTCGCCCGAACCCCCGAATCCTTTGTGAAAGATTACCGAATACCGAAGCAAATCCGAACCCTAATTTGCATATGCAAATTAGTAGTGGGAAGGGGAATTTTTTTACTTCCTTGTTTTGGGACAAAAAGTCACGCGTTGAATCCGAATCCTGCTCAGAAAGGCCAAATTCTGGCCGAACCGAATCCTGGATTCGGTGCATCCCTAGAATATACTCCAGTGATATGTTGTGAACACTTTTTTTTTTTTTTTTTTTTTTTTTGAATATTGTATTATAATAGCACAAGTCAGTTTTTTTCTTTATTTCAACAATCGTAAAGCATTTACAAATACCACCTATTAATTCTATTGACGTTAAACCACAAATGTAAACCAACCCCTGAGAAACCGCTTAAGAGGAGAGCCTAGTGTGATGTGTGGGTTTTGATATGAAAATAATACAAAAATAATTGGTAGAATTCTTGGACATAAGGTTCCCTGCCACTTGTTTTGTAAACTGTAATTATCTTATGATACGTTTGTTTTGCAGGCGGACTCACCCCAACTTCCTCAGGATCTAAAAGGAGAAACATTTTCACATGTTTTTGGAACAAATACTTCAAGCTTGGAGCTTTTCTTGCTTAGCAGAAAAATAAAAGGGCCCAGCTGGCTGGAGATAAAAAGCCCACGTAAATATGCTGCTTCATTCTGCAACATTTTTGTCTGTATTTATGTATTCCTGATGATTTCGCTGCAGGTACATTGTCGCATTAGGAAGGCTTTCTTGTGCCAAAGAAAAGGATTAACACAGCAATCCCTCCCACTTGCTTATGTTTTTAATTTAAAGCTGTAATCACAATATTGTTAAGTGGGATGCTTGTTTTAGCCCTTCTTTCCTGGAATAGTAATTTTCTTTTTATTTGTAACATGTTTTATTTGTCATTTCAAAAGTGCCATTAGTGAACCTAAATGTTTAAAAATAAAAGGCTAATCACACAAAAATGCTTAAATACAAATTTGGAATGTTGTTTCAGAGCAGAAGTGTCTTTCCAAGAAAACAATATGACCAGTTGATTATATCACACTTAGAGAACCCATACACCTCCTACCTATGGACTTGAATATTACATTATATGAAAAAAATAACCTTAATCTAAGGGATTTTTAAAGTAGTTCTTATCCTCAATACTTAGAGGCACATTTATCAAGGGTTGATTTTCAAATTCATGTGAGTTATTTTTTTTTATTTAAAACTCACTTAAATTCGGATGAATTTGAAATTCGACTGAGGGAAATGTGCTAATCAAATCGAATTGTAAAAACTAGGACGAATTTAAAAGACCCGAAAACTCTCCACAAAAAAAAGTTAATGTCAGGAAGGCTGCAAACATCTCCAAATTGCTCACTGGACCTCTCCCATTGACTTATACAGCAGGCAGGTTTTAGGTTATGAGTAGTCAAATTAGAATTCTTAAAGGAGAAGAAACCCCTGTAGAAAAAAAACTCGTACCCCCACCCCACGTAGACCTCCCCCCAGGCTAACTGCCCCCCGGGGAAATGCCCCATACTTTATACTTACCCCTCAGATTCTGGCAGTGGACTTCACGGCATCTGTAAAAAAATTTTTAAAAAAAACGTCAGTTTGCATAATTTCCTATTCAAATTTGACAGTTTTGACCATAACTTACTAAATCTACCCCATAGTAACGTATAAACCGTGCCTTGTGGTTTCAAGCTAAAAAGGGTTTTAAAATATGGCCCATGGGTAAATTATTCCAGCCTGATACTAAAGCGTAACCTAGGAATTTAAAACTGTATATTATAAAATTAACTTTAAAAAGCCTTTCAGTACATTAAGCCTGAAGCCTTGTTCAACATGAGTGCAATGAATTGGGCTTGTTTTGAACATTGCCTGTTCTTTTAATGTGACAAAATCTGTGTTTTGTTATATCAAATCAGGGCACAACAAGGTCAATTAAAACTATTCTATTAGTTTTTTTTTTTTTGTGAGTGAGATATCTAGATTCCCAGGGCACAAATAATCACCTTGCATAATGGACTCCTAACAACAAAAAGGGAAGAGGGTTTTATACTGGTAATCTTATTACCTTGCAAGGACCAAATATGTTATAGCCCCAATAGCCTGTTTTCCCTGTTTAAATCAAAATTAAACAGGGAATTAAAAAAAACAAACAAACATTTTTCTTGATTTAGGGTCAGGCTACACTGGGCGTTTTGGGGAGATTTGGTCGCCTGGTTTTTGCGGCGACCAATCTCCCCAAACGCCTTCCCTCACTCTGCGCCGGCTAAAATGAAAAAAAACGCCGGCGCTAATCACACGCTGCGATTCGTTTTCTGAAGTCTGCTGAATTTGCGGGCGACTTTGGAAAACTAATAGACGCGTGTGATTAGGCGTTTTTTTCATTTTAGCCGGTGCAGAGTGAGGGAAGACATTTTCTCAAATCTCCCTAAAACGCCCAGTGTGGCCTGACCCTTAAAACAATAGGCAACATTTTTGTTCAGCACAAACCATGTCTATTCACTCACAACTGCTGCAGGTGACATTACAATTTACTTGCAGTGGCATAGTTTGCATTTCAGGCTGCAAAGCAAAGGTGAAGGAAAACTTGCAAATCTTCCCGTTCATGTTAACAACACTTTGCCTTAGAATTATGTTAGGGTTACAAGAGTTGCCCAGAGATCATAGTTCAGTTAAAGGCATAGTAACAAACACATGCCCCCATATTTAATAAAAGGAACTACATTTGCCCAGGAGCAGTAACCAATAGCAACCCTTAAGATGCTTTTAGACCGTTGACCAGTAAATGCTTGGTGCTGATTGGTTGCTATAGTATACTGCATCTGAGCAAACTTAGTGTCTTTTATTACATGATGCCATAGGTATAGTAACTTCCAATAGTATCTGGCAGAAGACTGATTTTTCTGAAACTATGAATTTATATTCATTGTGTTGGAAAGAAACTGGAGCCATTTTGTTTTTCTCTCTTTTGCAGAACTGTCCAGTCAGCCCATGAGCTGGTGCAAGGTTGAGGCAGTGGTGACGAGGCCTGACCAAGTGAGCGTTGTGAAGGATCTCGCACCTCCTCCTGTCGTTGTTTTATCTCTCAGTATGAAGACCGTGCAGAATGCAAAGACTCACCAAAATGAGGTTACACTTCTAATTTCATTTGAAAAAAAAAAGTTGAACTACCATTCATATTTTCTATTGTTTACAAGTAACCATGTTTTGGCTACAAGACCGAAAAAAGTTGTGTACAGTATCATTACTTACAGCAGTGCAATGGGTTTTCTCCCACTAGGAGGCAGGATATTGCAGTGATATCAGAATTGTGACCTCTTCCTCTCGCCTTTTACTCCTCTTGCTTAGCTGGTAAAGCTCTGTTTTTTTTCCAGTGTCCTCGTCATTGGAGGTTAGGGTTGGCCAGACTCTCCCAGACTGACGGTGCAATCTTGCATTAGAGTTCTGGACCTCATGGTGTCTTTCATCGAGGCAGTCCTCTTTGCTTGGATCCATCTCTGGTTGGGATGCAACAAATCCACTATTTTGGATTTGGCTGAACCCCTGAATCCTTCGCAAAAGATTTGGCTGAATACCGAACCGAAATAGAATCCTAATTTGCATATGCTAATTATGGGTGGGAAGGGGAAAACATTTTTATGTCCTTGTTTTGTGACAGTCACGTGATTTCCCTCCTGCCTCTAATTTGCATATGCAAATTAGGATTTGCATTCTCTTCGGCCGGGCAGAAGTATTTGGCCGAATCCGAATCCTGCTGAAAAAAGCCGAATCCTGGATTCGGTGCATCCCTAATCTCTGGCCACTTCAGGCAGCAATTCTCAGGAGCTGTTGCTGGCTATCCCTGCTCCAGGGAATTTGATATACCCGTTTTAATAATTAGATATTTAATTTTTTAATTAAAAAAAAAAAAAATTCAAATAGATTTTTTTTTTCGAGATGTCGCCAAAATCCTCAAATGGGTTAAGACTACATGGAACACTCGAACTGGGATTAAAGCATTTAAGACTTCTCAAGCTACCTCAACTTTTTTTTTATTTATTTTTTTAAGGTTTTTATTTTGCATTACAAAACAGTAAAGAAAACCAAGGACAAAAATATACCTCAACATTATTAAACATGACAAAATTGTTGTACAGTACTAAAGTCAAAATATCTTTTAGTGGTTTGGGGACAGAAGTCTGTGCGTGAAATGAAATGATACATTTTTTTTGTTGTTTTCTTTTAACCTCTGATCTAATCCGTAGTCTATGTATTTTAGATTGTGGCAATAGCTGCTTTGGTTCATCACACATTTCCTCTTGATAAGGCACCACCCCAGCCACCTTTCCAAACTCATTTTTGTGGTAAGTAATACACTTTGGAGAATTAATGTCATTTACTATGTTTGTTTCTCCAGCTGTGTGAAATGTTTGTATACTTTTTTTGTATTGATCCCCTGTTGGTGTGTAGGTGAAAAAGGGTTGAGATATGCACGTGTTTACTTATAGTTGCATAATTAATACTGAATTGATTCTGAAATGTTTCGGAATACTTCACAAATTCCATGGAGTATGTTGTAGTTTTACACATGACTGTACACACTCTAACGTCAAAATCTTTATTCTAGTTGCATTTGGGACAGGCAAATGTGATATAATATTTCAGTGTTAAAAAAGTGTAAGATTTTTATTGTACTCTGTGTAGTATATTAGAGTTGCATGGTGATATCCTGCCAAGTAACCATTTTGACCTCACCCTCTTGTATCTTCATGGAACTACTTGATTACTTGTGATACTTTGTGATACGGTAGGGCCACATCAATAAGTAGGATGCCGCCATAGTTTTCTACAAAAAAAATATATATGTAGGACCCACCTTGATTTAGAATTATTAATAAAGGACAAGCCACAGACAATTATGTTTTTATCATTTTTGTGTTTTCCCTTCTTTTCTTTCAGTTCTGAGCAAACTTAATGACTGCATTTTCCCATATGACTACAATGAAGCAGTGAAACAAAAGGTAATAGGCCGTTATGTGAAATCTTAAATAAGTACTGGCCTTTTAGTCTTCCACCCATGTTCCCCATAGGTCTCCTTAATGTTTTCTATGTAAGCTCTGCTTTAGATACATTTCTTAAAG
This sequence comes from Xenopus laevis, assembly GCF_017654675.1. Lineage (NCBI taxonomy): Eukaryota > Metazoa > Chordata > Amphibia > Anura > Pipidae > Xenopus > Xenopus laevis. The sequence continues at coordinate 29,995,061 of NC_054374.1, read as the reverse complement.
GAGAATTCAACCGTTAACTAAAAAAACCCTCCCCTCCTCCCCCCATCCTAGCTGCCCCCCCCCCCCCCGGGGAAATGCCCATAACTTTAAACTTACCTCTGTGCAGATTCTGTGATTGTAGTTCACTGCAGTCATCTTCTGGGTCTTCGTGTCTTCTTCCGACTCTTCTGCAATTTCCATTTATTTCGGCGCATGCGTAGTCGTCGCAAACCATAAATTTGTCCAACTGCGCATGCGCCATTTCTCGGTCTCGGCCACCGAAGACCCGGAAGATGGCTGCCTTGAACTGCGATCACTGAATCTGCACCGATGGGTAAGTTAAAAAAGTTAGGCACATTTCCCCGGAGGTGGGGTAGCTAGGCTGGGGAGGAGGAGGGAGGGGGGTCTACGTAGAGTAACAGGGTAGGGTTGCATTCTCCTTTAAGCATTAGCCTTTCCTTGGAACCCCTATGAGGCGGGACTCACAAAACAAGCCTCCTCCCTCTATGCTATACCCCCAACACAGCCTCACTAATTAGTTTATGAAGTGTCCTCAGGAGGTATAGACCAAGCTCTCGGAGGCCTGCAACAGAGGATATTGCCATCTCATGGATGGTATACTATCTGATTTTCAATGCCAGGAGTTGGCTTGTATGGCACCAATAACTTCTTTTTTGATGTGATAGCATTAAAGGAGAAGGAAAAGTTAAAACTAAGTAAGCTTTATCAGAAAGGTCTATATGAGTCCTCTGTTAAAAGAAACACAGCATTTCTTTCCTTCTATTCTGTACACATGGGCTTCTGTATCAGACTTCCTGTTTTCAGCTGAAACCTCCAGGGCTTGGGCTTGAGCATGCTCAGTTTGCTCTTCTTCCCCTCCCCCACTCCCTGCTGTAATCTGAGCTCAGAGCTAAGGGAGAGACTCGGGCAGGTAGTGATGACACAGCAAGCTAATATTGTCAGCTGCTATTCTTAACAAACAGATACGGCGTCTACAGCTGTTTTATTTTGTTTTTCTTTTTTTTACAGAATGCCAATATTGAGATTGCGTTAACTGAACGAACTCTACTTGGGTTTTTCCTAGCAAAAATTCATAAAATTGATCCAGATGTTATTGTAGTAAGTATTACTTTTTTTCATCTTGTGTCCTGTACATTTAGTAACAAATCTATATTAATTTCTAAATTAGTGATGCAAATTAACCAATTAGGGGAGCAGTGTTACAGCCAATTTAGAGCTAGGAAAGATAGGTTAGTGGGTATCTATACCATCAATCTATTAAAGCAGAAGGAAAGGTTAAAACTAAGTAAGCCTTATCAGAAAGGTCCACCAAAAAACAGTAAACTCTCAAAGTAGTGCTGCTCTGAGTCCTCTGTCAAAAGAAACACCGCTGTTTTTCCCCTTCTATTGTGTATACATGGGTTTCTGTATCAGACTTCGAGTTTTCAGCTTAAACCTCCAGGGCTAAGGCTTGAGCATGCTCAGTTTGCTCCTCTCCCCCCTCCCTTCTCTGACGTAATCTAAGCCCAGAGTTATAAGTGAGCAGGGAGAGACTCAAGGCAGGAAGTGATATCACACCGAGCTAATACTGCAGCTGCTATCCTAAACAAACAGAGAGCTTCTAGAGCTTTTTACTCTGGTATGGTAAAACATTCTTTTATTATTCAGAATAAATATAGCTTTCTAGCTTGCACTATTGCAGCTAATCTATTGGTAAAAAAATGCCTCTGTATCTTTCCCACTCCTTTAAGTAGAAGGCACTGAATGATTCCAGGTATTAACAATTTGAAAAATGCAAATCAAGAGCAAAATAGATATGAGGTTTTGGGTAAGAAGCATGTCTGTTTTTTAAGGCTCATTCAACCTATATTCTATATATACAGAAATATATATATATATATATATATATATATATATATATATTTATATATATTTATATATTTATATATATTTATATATATTTATATATATATTTATATATAAAATTTCACATAGAGCCGCACACCAATTTCTTCATAAATCAAGTGATATTTATTTGCATAGATTCGTTTTCCAACGTTTCGGCCCTCTTTAGGGCCTTTATCAAGGATACATACATGCAATAGTGACTGTGTATTTATACCCCCACCAGTGTTTGAAATTTTGGTGGGGGTATAAATACACAGTCACTATTGCATGTATGTATCCTTGATAAAGGCCCTAAAGAGGGCCGAAACGTTGGAAAACGAATCTATGCAAATAAATATCACTTGATTTATGAAGAAATTGGTGTGCGGCTCTATGTGAAATTTTATACATAATATTTGAACCAGCACCCACAATCACCAAATCCGGATCCGAGTGCGGCTGCCTGCAGACAAGTATATTTATATATATATATATTTATATATATATTTATATATATATATATTTATATATATATATATATATATTTATATATAATAAATTCAAACTGTTTCTTTTCTTAAAGGGCCATGACATTTATGGTTTTGATCTTGAAGTGCTGCTTCAAAGGATTAACTCATGCAAGGTTCCATTCTGGTCCAAAATTGGGAGACTGAGAAGATCTGTTATGCCAAAACTTGGGGTAAGGATATCGTTACAAACAAAATATGTAATAAAAACACTTTAATGTGATGATAAATCATTTAAATTGCTGTCCAGACATTTTATTCAGAGAAGTCTTAAAATGAACCATATTCATTAAAAAAAAGTAAAAAGAGCATGAATTTATAGTCTAAGATAGACCTGATTCATAGATATCGATTTAGTTCATAGAATGCCCATCCTGCATGTAATATTGAAGGTTACATATATATAGATTTTAAAAGGAGGAATCTAAATGGGTTATGTTCTCGAACAGTATTTGACCTTTTTTTACGGGGCCCAGATTAAATATGGGCGTTAACTTCATGGCCTAAGATATGGTTGAAATATTTGCCTTGCTTTTACCACTGTCATTTTTAGGAAGATTAAAGACAAAAACTGAGCAGGTTGAAATGCAGGTGACCTGGCACAGTAACCACTTAAGATTCTTAGCCTTGCCACCTGGTTTTGCTTTATAAATTGCCAGTCTGCTTACTACCTTGGGTGCAACCAACTGTGCTTTTGCCCCTTACCATAGTGCTTTACTGGCATTGTCTCGTTTGTACTATAGAAGGTCCAGTGCTTGTATTACAAAGAAGGGTATAATCTGTGGTTGTGCATTACATCTTTTGTAATAAGTGTTCTTGCATCTTCTCTTTCTCCTTTCACTGTATTCTTTTTGGGGGGGATTCACAAAAATGGTGATATTGAGACAAAATAAAAGTGGATATATATATATATATATATATATATATATATATATATATATATATATATATATATATATATATATATATATATATATATACACACACACATACATTCCGAGGGATGCCAGCACTCACGAAAAAAGAAATAAATATGCCTGGGTGCGCGATCAGTGCATAAGTTATACAAAACAAAAAGAGAGATCAGCACTCGCAGGTCTTAGAAAAATAAAAAAATTATCTATTGAAGAGCTATGGACTGACATTTCGGCTCCACCAGAGCCGTTGAGACTACTCCATACAGAAAACGGTAAATACTCAAATATTTGTGGATACTGAGTCCCCTTCTTCAGGCTTTTTATCTACTCTTAAATATTATAAAAGTCCTTTTTCTTGCTTGGAATATTTGTCACCTTCTCTACAACCATTTGTATTAATCCACCACTATAATCTTAAAATCAGTGTGTGCTATAGATAGTAAGCTTTCTAGATCTAAACTTGCTTTTATTGCATATATAAGCCTGGTAGAGCATCTAAGAAAATAAATATTGTAGGTGTGCAGTATTTCAGAATATTTTTAGGTACCGTTGTGGGAATAATGTGGCAATATGCCTGGAAAATTATCACAGTGTGGTTATATATGTAGTAGTTTATTTGTTTCATTTTAAATAGACCATTTGTAAAACTGTTCTTTTTAAATGTTTAATGAAAACTACTATCAGGGGGCAAGATAATTTTATATTCAAAGAATCAGTTTCTGTGTTGATCAGACTTGCAAAATGGTCATATTTTTTACTTAATGAGAAAAACACATAAACAAAGTCACTTTGGGTGGTTTGAAAACATTGAACAGTTGGACTAAATCTGTACATAATTTTCCTTTGATGCCGTGGTCTAGCGGATTGCATTATATAACTAAGCACACAGGAAGAATCTAAAATAAAATAGAATTATTTTTTTAATTTAATGCATGTATGCATAAATGTGTTGTAACACTAACTTACATCTATTTCCAAATGGTCAATGGAGTTGCACTTAAGGTAAATCTTTTTTTCAAAAGAGCAAACTGATTTTTTTTACATTTAATTTTGAAATCTGACATTGGGGCTAGCTATATTGTCTGTTTCCAATGTGCCCCAAGGCATGTGACTTGTGCTCTGGTAAACTTCAGTCACTCTTTACTGCTGTACTGCAAGTTGGAGTGATATCACCCCCTCCCCCAGCAGCCCATCAGCAGAACAATGGGAAAGTAACCAGTTAACAGCTGCCTGGTAGATATAAGAACAGCACTAATAGTGAAAATTCACGTCTCACTGCGACTCGTTTACATTGAGTAACAGAAACAAAGCTGTATGAATTTCCATGGCAGACACATTGTACTCTACCAATAAAACTGCTCCTCTGTGTGTACAAAACACACCCAAATGCATTTTTTGCTTTATTTTTATTTTTAAAGGGTCGAAGTGGCTTTGCAGAAAGAAATGCAGCTTGTGGACGCATAATTTGTGATATTGAGATTTCTGCCAAGGAGTTAATTCGCTGTAAAAGCTATCATTTGTCTGAATTGGTACATCAGATACTGAAAGCAGAGAGAGTTGTAATCCCACCTGAAAACATCCGCAATGCATATAAGTAAGTAAAAATGGAAAGGACATGAGTAGATAAGATGTATGTAGATGGCATGATGATCTAATCTATGCTATTATATATTTATTGTATATCTTCATATACGAGAAATTTGTTTAAGTTTTGCTTGCTATCAACAGTTCCATTAAAGTAGGGATGCACCGAATCCAGGATTCGGTATGGGATTCGGGCAGGATTCTGCCTTTTTCAGCAGGATTCAGATTCGGACGAATCTGGGAAATAGTGTCACAAAACAAGGAAGTAAAAAATGTTTTCCCTTTCCCACCCCTAATTTGCATATGCAAATTTGTAGTCGGTTCGGTATTCGGCTGAATCTTTCAAAAAGGATTAGGGGTTTCGGCCGAATCTAAAATAGTGGATTCAGTGCATCCCTACATTAATTAGGGGTATTGAACCTGAAACATGTGTTTACCACTGCCTGGAATAAAAAGTTGTTTGCAGTCATAACTGCTGGAGTTCCTCTTCCTATACTTGGATCATCCCTACATTAAGGTATAAGTAAACATTAAAAACAACCCGAATGAAAAATTTGGTCAAAGCAGTCAAAAAGATTCACCTTCAGAAGGAAATAAGAGAAGTGATCTGATGTAGCTATGTTCAGAAAGGAAATGGGAAAGGGTACTTTAGGCTTCTGATCTCTTTCCTGAGCAGAGCAACATCAAAACACTTCTGTTTCCCCCTCTGAAGGTGTATCTCTGATTGTACAGATACAGGAACTGACCAGAAGGAGGTGATGATGTTACAAAATTAATTTTACAGGCTGTTAAAAATTTAAATAACTCTTAAATTGAAACAAATTTGTGTAAATTGCTCATGTGCATAGAAAACAAAACTAAGCAATTTTGCATTCAGTTTTTTAAGGTGTTCTTATCCTTTAACCTTCTTTTATCCTTTAACCTTCTCATTTCCTATTGGTTTGTACTCTCTGGCGCGCATACAAGCGCCAAATGCAGGTGGAACACCACTTAGGTAATAACATACATGGGTAAAAAATGAAGTGCTAAATATACTTTGAGCTCATATCTACATTATGCTAACTTATACCTGAAGGTATAGTGGTTCTTCAATTGTGGTTGTCCCTCCATAGTATCACAGAGGAGTCATGTATCAGCCATTTGTGATTTCAAGTCTACTATGCATGTACAAAAATCTTTGTATGTATTAGGGATGCACTGAATCCACTATTTTGGATTCAGCCGAACCCCCGAATCCTTCGCAAAAGATTAGGCCGAATACCGAATCCTAATCCTAGTTTGCATATGCAAATTACGGGTGGGAAGTGGAAAACATTCTTTACTTCCTTGTTTTGTGACAAAAAGTCACGTGATTTCAGATTCGGAACCGTTGTGGTTGTAGGAGCTGTTGAGAATTCTTCTTTTCTGAAAAGTATTTGTTTAATAGTAAATGCCTGTCTAGGAAGAAAAATCAAGCATTTTATTTCATATTCTGCAAAAGCCCGATAATAATCATTGTTTTTAACCTCGGAGGCTATGAATATTTCATTTAACGATACAATGCACCTTCACGCCTAACCTTGAATAGGTCATAGGCTCGACATTCAAAAGCAAAAGAAAAAAATGTCTTTAGTATAGAAAATATATGCTGACAAGTATATATTCAGCTCAGTGACCTGACTGATCTAGTAAACAACAACCTTTATAATGGAAGAGGGAGCTTTTACATTGAAAATAATGCATGGAGAGAAACTTTAATGATACATCACTTTAGCTCTGAAAAAAAAACATGACAGCCTGAGTGCTTCTTTAAATGTAAAAGCTACATATTCCATTATACAGAATTGGCCTGGACACCGAACTAATACGTACGGAAAATTGCTCTTGCCTTGCACAGGAATTTTAAGATTTTGTCAACTTGCGTGTGTTTGACCTCTGCAAATTCAAGGTAGAAACCAGTGATTCGCTTCCTTTCTGACTATTAGGTACTTGTCGAAACTCCCAAATTACTAAATGGATTTTCTTCTGCTGCTGTTAATATCATTATTAGCTTATTATTAGAGAGAAAATATAATGTGGAGTATCTAGAATTTGTTCTTGCTCACATATATATGCCAGTAAGTACCTTAAACTCTTAAAATAAAGCTGGAACTTTAGGACAATTTATAGAAAAACGTTGAATAAATGTAAATGAGCTAAAAGGTAATTTGCAGCTATCAAGAACCCAGGGACCTGGGGTTTTCTGATCTTTCTGTAATTTGGATGACCATACCTATAGTCAACTAAAAAAAATGCTGAAGGTACAGGTATAGGATCCAATATCCAAAAACCTGAGATCTCCAATTTACTGGTAGACAGAAGGCTTTCGTCCATAGACTCCATTATAATCAACATTTTTTAAAAACAATTTCCTTTTATCAGTAGCCTGTACTTAAAGGGATCCTGTCATCGGAAAACATGTTTTTTTCAAAACGTATCAGTTAATAGTGCTACTCCAGCAGAATTCTGCACTGAAATCCATTTCTCAAAAGAGCAAACAGATCTTTTTATATTCAATTTTGAAATCTGACATGGGGCTAGACATTTTGTCAATTTCCCAGCTGCCCCTGGTCATGTGACTTGTGCCTGCATTTTAGGAGAGAAATGCTTTCTGGCAGGCTGCTGTTTTTCCTTCTCAGACATGAGTTTTTACTATTGAGTGCTGTTCTTAGATCTACCAGGCAGCTGTTATCTTGTGTTAGGGAGCTGTTATCTGATTACCTTCCCATTGTTCTTTTGTTTGGCTGCTGGCTGGAAAAATAGAGGGGGTGATATCACTCCAACTTGCAGTAAAGAGTGATTGAAGTTTATCAGAGCACAAGTCACATGACTTGAGGCAGCTGGGAAATTGACAATGTGTCAAGCCCCATGTCAGATTTCAAAATTGAATATCTGTTTGCTCTTTTGAGAAATGGATTTCAGTGCAGAATTCTGCTGGAGCAGCACTATTAACTGATTCATTTTGAAAAAAAGTTTTTTTCCCATGACCGTATCCCTTTAATCCAAACTAAGAAACAATTAATCCTTTTTGGAAGCAAACCCAGCCTATTGGGTTTATTTATTGTTTACAATGATTTTCTAATAGGCTTAAGGCATAAATATCCAAATAACGGAAAGAACCCCCAGGTCCTGTATATCTTTTTGACTGTACCTGTTTGTACAGTTACAGGAACTGACCAGCAGGTGACGCTGTTGTTACAAAATTTATCTTATTAGTAGTTAATAAAAACTTCAATGACTCCGAAACTGAAAAAAAAAATTTTGTGAAGATCTCTTACTAGAGCAGCCCATTCATATACTGATAATTGAAACAAAAACAATATAAACATGGGCATACATGTTATTGTAACTTGTGTGAACCTATTCAGCACAGGGGTCAATCAGTGAAACGCTGATGACTACTGCGAGTTTGTATGGTATTCTGGTAATACATGGGTCACTGCCTTAAATAAAGGTTGTCAATTACATCACTGCATCTTTGCCTATGTTTTAGCAAAGACCTAATTTCGTCATGTTTTGTATAGTTCTGATATAAATCAGGCAGACTTCACGGTTTGTTTTTAATTATAGCATATACTTGCTTTCCTTAAAGGGGTGGTTAATCTTTAAGGTAACTTTAATTATGAATGGCCAATTCTAAGCAACTTTTCTATTGGTTTTCATTATTTTTTTATAGTTTTATTATTATTCGCCTCTAGTTACTCTTTGCAGCTTTCAAATGGGTGTTGTTGACCCCTTCTTAAAGCAAATGCTCTGTAATGCTACAAATGTATTGTTATTGCTAATTTTTATTACTCCTCTTTCTATTTAGGTCCTCTCCTATTCATATTCCGGTCTCCTATTTAAATCAGTGCATGGTTGCTCGGGTAATTTGGACCATAGCTACCAGATAGTTTAAAACGCAAATTGGAGAGCTGCTGAATAAAAAGCTAAATAGCAAAACACCTTAAATAATACAAAATGAAAACCATTTGCAAATTGTCTCAGAATATTACTTTTTACGTCATACTAAAAGTTTTTTCAAATGTGAACAATCCCTTTAATAGGATTCTTTCACTTGCAGTGATTCAGTACATCTTCTGTACATGCTGGAGAACACCTGGATTGATGCAAAATTCATCCTTCAGATCATGTGTGAGCTGAATGTTCTTCCCCTGGCCTTACAAATCACAAATATTGCAGGCAATGTCATGGTAAGGAATTGTACATTATAGAAACGATTTAACAAATGTTTAAAGGGGTTCTGGGGCAACTTTACAAGTGATTCCACAAAGGGAAGGTTAGAAATTGTCTTTTTTTATTTTTACATTGTTATAATTGTTATATAATCAAAAGTTGGACCTACTCCATTGTGGCTAGAGAAATCACTTGCAATGACTTGGATGACTCCTTGGACAAGCATAGTGAACTCAAAGTCTACAGTTAATTTAGTATAGGTATAGGGTTGTCATCCATAGATGCAGGTTTCTTTCAGGTCTGGCTTTTACTCCGGCAGACCATTAGGCTACATTGCAACTAGGCTGGATGGGACTACAGCCCTATAAGACCGAAAACTAGTTAAGTTCTGGTTTTAAATGATGCATGCACCCCTCTATTGATCGTAATAATGTTTAACTGTTATGTGTACTAGACCCACCCCAGTTTGGGGGGGGGGGGGGTTGGAGTGGGAAATTTAGGAATATTGTTCATATGTTGATTCAACTCTCTCCTTCTCCTGTACTCTGCAAGCAATAGCACTCATGCTGCCCTCTCAAGTGTATCCCATAAACTATTTCACTCTCTAATATTATCTCATGGAACACCAGGAGCCTTAACTCTTACATTTAAACGTAGCCTTATGCACAACTACATTAAAGGAAAACTATACCCCCAAAATTAATACTTGAGAAACAGTTTTTATTTAAATTAAGTGGCATATTAAAGAATCTTCCCAAACTGGACTATATTGCTCATTTACATCTCTTGCCTTGAACCACCATTTCGTGATGGTCTGTGTGCTGCCTCAGAGATCACCTGACCAGAAATACTGCTGCTCTAACTGTAACAGGAAGAAGTGTGGAAGCAAAAGTCAGAACTCTGACTGTTAATTGGCTCATGTGACCTAACATGTATGGTTTGTTTGGTTTGTGTGCACCGTGAATCCTAGGATCCCAGGGGGTATAGATTTCCTTTAAGAAGCATCATGCACCTTCTATTCTACTATAGGAAACTCACCTGACAGGACAAAAAATTCCTCTCCCCTAAAAGACACGGGGGGGGTTATCTATTCTAATTAGGAAAAACATAAAATTTTCTCTGAACCATTATTATAGACCATAATGGTTGCCATATTATTCTTTACTGCATTCTATGCAACAAATCCATAACTATCATCATTGTGTATATACCCCCGCCATACACAATGGACCCACAGGCTAATCGCCTTCATTCCCAAGACACGGGTCAGACTAAATTAGCACAATGCTCCAGCTTGTAATTGCCTGGAGATGAAAACACCAATAGGGGAGTGAATACATCTTCTACTCAAGCACTCAGCAGTCCTTTTCAAGGATTGATCTAGCATTGATAACTACCGATGTCCTCCCCTTATTGATAAAGCACAGTTTTGACCTTGTATTCTAAGACCATTCTCCACTCCTGCTCTCCCTCCATTGGTCCACCCCAACGGGTTCAAGACTGTGGAGACTAAGATCCCTTTGGCTGTCTAATGAATTGGTACAAAGAGGGTCAACTGTGCAGTAGTTTACAGACCTGAAACTCCTAGTATAATAGTTTGTGACGTACTACCAAAAGCTATACCAGTCCACAATACCCCACCCTAATAACACACTCTTTCCCAAGGACTCCCTCAGCCAACCTATAAATATCTTCCTCCTTCGTTTGTAGAAGCCCTCATTGTTGTGGTTCCAAAACTGGGTAAAGACCCAGTGAAATTCATACCGGCCAATCTCCCTCATAAACACAGACGCTAAAATTCTTGCATAAATACTGGCCACACGACTCCAATGTTACATTGTCGATCTCATTCATACGGATCAATCTGGCCTTATGCTGGGCAGATCCACCAAGATTAACATAAGGAGACCACCAACATTTCTTCATGAAAATGAAGGCACTAGAGCAGCAGCCTCTCTTGATTCTGCAAAGGCCTCTGTTTCCTTGGGAGATCCTTCACAGATTTGATCTAGGTGACCACCATCAGGGGGGCTTAGGGGGTACAGTCAGAATGGGCCTAAATGGTTGCATGGCTGTGTGGCACTTTTTGGATTAGCTGGGCCCCCTTAACAGCGTGCGAGCAAACCCGAAGCAATGGAGCCAGGGCCACAAACCGTCCCAAAGCAGCGAGCAGCAGCTCCCACATCTGCAGTTATCTTTATATCTAAGCCAAGACCCTGATTCCATGGGACTGCTAGAATCATATAGACTCCTACAGACCACAAGACCAGATCTCTCCCTTTCCTTTATACAAAGGATGGTATTTCATCTAATACTTTAGACATAAAGGTAACTACAGATGTAAATTCTGTAATTTCTATAGTACTTTATGAGCACAAATCTCAATTGTCTGTCTAAAGGGGTTATATATTATACTTGCTCCTGTGCTTCACAGTATGTGGGGAAAACCACACTCAGTGCTTGTGAGTTTCGGAGCTTATATAAGCAATTGAAAGGAAAGCTTTTAAGTCAGGTTTGGCTAAGCAAGTTCACGAGAAACATGATGGAGTTATGAGTATACAATTCCAAATTCTATATAAACTAAATTTTCAGATAAGAAGGGTTTATTTGGATAAGAGGCTATAGAAAAAAGATGCCTTTTGGATTTATTATCTTAACACTTGAACCTCTAGGGGGAATGAATAGGGATTGGGAACTATTGTGTTTCTATTAAATATTGAGTATTTCATTCATTTATGGATTTGTTTTCCTTTTTCCTGTGTTTGTTTAAATGCTCTATATATTAATTTTTAACTGGTAAATTGTTGTATAATATATCCACTGGAAGGGACATTTTCAGGGTTATATCTTTATAGGCGTGTACTTCCTGATGTATTTATACATGTGTTCTGGAGGGGTCATGAGATTCCGATGAAGTGGCGTGACACCACGAAACATGTTAAGGGGCAAATTTGTCAAGGGTTGAATTGAAAATTCAATTTATTTATTTTTTAATGGTCAAAGCTGTCAAATTTGAATGGGGAGTTATTCAAATTCGATTTGAGTTTTTAAAAAAATTCGAGATTTATCATGGCCTTTTAAGAACGGAGGGAGGGAGACGTCCAGGGATCAATTTTGAGTTGTTTGCAGCCTTCTTGACATTCAAGTTTTTTTCGGAGAAAACTTAATTCAATTTGAGTTTTCAGGTCGATTCCATTCATCTGAGTTTAAAAAAATTTAATTTTTTTAATAAATTTCGATTTGTCAAATTTATGGGAGTTTAGGGGCCGCTAAGTGTGTCGTCCCTATAGCGTGTTTTTTTTCAAAAGGACAATAAAGAATTAATTATTTTAATATTGGTGCTCCATGCAATGCTGCTGTTCATATTAACCTGCGTTGTGTTTGTACTGCTATGAATTATACAGAAGTTGTGTAGTCAGTAATTTTCTCTCTTTCACAAACAATTTGTGAAAAATAATTTTATTGAAAAATAGTGTAAAATATTTAATATATTTAATAGTGTAAAATAGTGTAAAATGTTTAATATATTTAATAGTGTAAAATAGTGTAAAATATTTAATATATTTAATAGTGTAAAATAGTGTAAAATATTTAATATATTTTACGGGGATGGGACCTGTTATCCAGAATGTTCGAGACCTGGGGTTTTCCAGATAACGGATCTTTCTGTAATTTGGATCTTCATACCTTAAGTCTACTAGAAAATCATGTAAACATTAAATAAACTCAATAGGCTAATTTTGCTTCCAATAAGGATTAATTATATCTTAGTTGGGATCAAGAACAAGCTACTGTTTTATTATTATAGCGAAAATAATTTTTAAAAATTTATTTGGATAAAATGGAGTCTTTGCGAGATGGCCATTCTGTAATTTGGAGCTTTCTGGATAACTGGTTTCCAGATAACGGATCCCAGTAAAAAATGTTTCCCCCTTCCCACCCCTAATTTGCATATGCATTTGCAAATTAGGGTTCGGTTCGATATTCGGCTGAATCTTTCGCAAATGGTTCGGGCGAATCCAAAAAAGTGGATTCGTTGCATCCCTACCATTTATACATATTAGTTTCATACTGTATTTTTTTTTTTTTTTAGTACAATGATATTTGCTTTATCTTTTATGCCTAAAAGCTGCAGCTAATTTATGGCAAAAGAACAGAGAAAGTTTCAAAACTTTGATATTTCACATTTTTTATGGGTAGTAGAAAAACGGAATGGAAATGTGCTCATAAAATTGCCAGTTGTCTGTGACTCCTCAATGTCTTACAATCTGTGTAACGATCTACCTTCCCTTCCCTGTTGTATCACCACAAAATTGTTTAAGACCGTCTTCTCTTTCACTTTGGCTTAGATTTTTTTTTTTTTTTTTTTTTTTTTCCCATCTCTAGCGGGTGCATCAAATTCAGCTTGAAATTTCTAATGACTAAAAATGATCTAGTTTCATAGCATGTTGCTCTTACTGAACGAAGCAGCTGAATGAAACAAACCGACTCTGTTGACAGAAATGATGTCTTGTCAGCGTATTCATCTTTCCAAAATCACGCTGGGCTGTTTTTAAAAAGAAAATGTCATTGTAGTGTGTGATTCCATTCCAAACCTGTTCTCTGTAACAAGTAAATGTCACTTTCTACCTAGACCCCAAAATACATTGAGCCCCTCTTTTTCTTTCTTCTTTTTTAAATGAGCTGGTCGGTTGCCTTGGGCATACTTCATACTGGCACAATCCGTAAAAAGTGGAAGTATTTGTAATATATTTAGAATTCTGTTACTTCTTAGTTAATATGTTGAAAGGCACCAAACCCAAGATTTCATATTCAATTTAGCTGAGTTCTAAGCATTTTTATAATATAATCAAAGTTCTTTTTTTTTTTTTTTTTCCCTGATCCTGAGCAACTCTTATTAAACTAAACTGGATATGTGGAATTTTTAAATGCCACAATTTTGAAAATATGGTTAACTATTTGGCCTCTTTGGTTAAATTGTAAAACCATGAATTGATATATTGATATATATATATTTATATTTATAGTAGAACCCCCATTTTGCATCCCCTGATTTTAAGTTTTGATGGTGGTACCTGCTTGTCTAACAGTCTTAGTTGTGTCTAGGCTTATACTCGAGTTTCCCCAGTTTTCGTAAGTTAAATTAGGTACCTCGGCTTATACTCGGGTCGGCTTATACTCGAGTATATACGGTACAAATTTTAAGAAATTATTTCCCTTTTCTCTTTAATTATAAAACAGTAGCTTTTACATGATCCCAACTTAGATATAATTAATGCTTATTGGAAGCAGAACCAGCCTTCTGGGGTTACATTATGTTTACATGATTTTCTAGTAGACTTAAAGGAGAAGGAAAGCTGCTGAAGCAGTTTATTGCCAATAGATAAGCCACAAAAGTGCAAGCTATAACACTATATTTATTCTGCAGAATGTTTTACTATACTTGAGTAAACAGCTTTTGAAGTGTTCTCTGTTTAGGATAGCAACTGTCATATTAGCTTGGTGTGACATCACTTGCTGCCTGAGTCTCTCCCTGCTCGCTCATAGCGCTGGGCTCGGATTACAGCAGGGAAGGGAGGAGAGATTGGGAGAGGAACAAACTGAGCATGCTGAAGGCCGTGCCCTGGAGGTGTAAGCTGAAAACAGGAAGTCTGATACAGAAGCCCATGTATACACAATAGAAGGAAAGAAATGTGGTGTTTCTTTTGAAACTCAGAGCAGCATTACTTTGAGGGTTTACTGGTGTATTTATATAGACCTTTCTGATAAAGCTTACTTAATTTTAGCCTTTCCTTCTCCTTTAAGGAATGAAGATCCAAATTACGGAATGATCTATTATCCGGAAAGCCCCAGATCCTTGTCATTCTGGATAATAGGTCCCATACCTGTACCTTGTACTTGATCCAAACTAAGATATAATTACTCCTTACTGAAAGTTAAACTAGCCTTTTGTGTTTATTTAATGTTTACATGATTTTCTAGTAGACTTAAGATGGCCATAGACGCAAAGATCTGATCGTACGAATCGAGAATTCATGGTCGGACATAACTTTCGTACGATTGTGGTCAGGGGCAGAACATCGGCTGATCTGTTCTTTTCTACTTTATTTGATCGGAATTGTTAGTGGCAGGTCGGGAGATGGGAAAGTCTGATCGGATCTTTGCGTCTATGGCCAGCTTTAAGGTATGAAGACCGGTTTCTGGAACATACCACGTCCCGAGCATTTTGGATTAAAATATTTTTTTTCTTTTTTTGCAGTCAAGGACATTAATGGGTGGACGCTCAGAAAGAAACGAGTACCTACTGCTTCACGCCTTCACAGAAAATAACTTCATAGTGCCAGACAAACCAGTGTTCAAGAAAATGCAGCAGACCACTGTGAGTGAGAGAAATATTTATTATAAAAGATTTATAAAGGGAACTGGGTGGGATTACAGATAAGGGCTCGGCTTCCTTCCATAGCTGGTCATGCTTTGTACATGATCGTGTGCATGGTAAGTTTATTTACAGATCACTAGAAGGTATTCTTTAAACTGTTATCCACAATAATCTGACCTGCCATACTGTCCAGTGTATTTTTTTTTAATGTAAAGCCTTTTCCTTTACTCCCATTGCATCTTTCTAGAGACTAGTGATGGGCGAATTTATTCGGCAGGTGCAAATTCGCGGCGAATTTGCAAAATCGCCGTGAAAATTCGCCGGCATCCAAAAAAAACGGATGCTGGCGTCAAAAATGAGACGCCAGCACCATTTTGCGAATTTTTGGCAAAGTGAAACGGCGCAAATTCGCCCATCACTGCTAGAGAACTGTAATCTGTTATGGAAGATTTAGTAGGGCATAAAGGCATGATTAATGTAATACATGCACTGTCCCATTTAAAATGCTAAGCTCTCATTGATCATTTACTGTATTCAATCTTTTAACTGAATTATGATCTTGTGAAATGTGATCTGGTTTTTAAGGCAAATAATCATATATTTTTTTTCTGAATGGATTCTTCAACCATCTATTAAGTTAAAATTGTTTTAGATCTGTTGGCAGACTTTTTTTCTTAACTTTTTTTAATGGCAGGACTTGTAACATGATAAAAAATTGTGTTTACAGATATGGGATTAGTTATTCAGAAACCCGTTATCCAGAAAGCTCAGAATTACTTACCATAGACTCCATTGTATCCAAATTATCCAATGTGATCTGGTTTTTAAGGCAAATAATCATATTTTTTTTTCCTGAATGGATTCTTCAACCATCTATTAAGTTAAAATTGTTTTAGATCTGTTGGCAGACTTTTTTTCTTAACTTTTCTTAATGGCAGGACTTGTAACATGATAAAAAAATGTGTTTACAGATATGGGATTAGTTATTCGGAAACCCGTTATCCAGAAAGCTCAGAATTACTTACCATAGACTCCATTGTATCCATAATCCAAATTTTTAAAAAAGGTCCTTTTTCTCTGTAATAATGGAACCGTACCTTGTACTTGGAACAAACTAAGATATAATTAATCCTTATTGGGAGCAAAACCAGCCTATTGTGTTTATTTAATGTTTACATGATATTCTAGTAGACTTAAAGTCAACCTGTCAACCAGACATAAATCTGTATAATAAAAGTCCTTTTCAAATTAAACATGAAATCCAATTTTTATTTATTATTAAAGCATTCATAGCTGTTGTAAGTTCATCTAAAAGTCTCAGCTGTCAATCAAATATTGCTTGCCCCTTCTCTATGCCTTAGGCAATTACTTTCACTTTCCATTCAGCACTTTCTAGATGTCACTGCTCTCCTCACATTCCCCCCTATTTTTTAACCATTTAATTGTGTAACCAGTGCATGGGGATGGACATCAGGTCCCCCATTCTGGGGCACAAACAAGATTCTGAGATGATGCAAGGCTTGTCTTAATAAGTGTCCACAAAATGGCTCCTATAACTATGAATTCCCAGACTGAAGGAAACCAGATTCAAATAATTTATGTAGTGTAATTAAAGTTCATTTTGCTTGACTAATGTGATAAAATAGGATTTTAAATATATTTTTTGGGTGACGGGTCCCCTTTAATGCATGAAGATCTAAATTACGGAAAGATCTCTTACCCGGAAAACCACAGGTCCCGAGCATTCTGGATAACAGATCTCATACCTGTATATAATATTTTATATGAATCTTTCATGTTGTTACTTTATTTCGCTTTATTGTTAGGTGGAGGACAATGATGATATGGGCACGGATCAAAATAAAAATAAGAGTCGAAAGAAAGCTGCCTATGCTGGAGGGTTGGTCCTGGAACCCAAAGTGGGTAGGTTCAATTAAGAATATATTTCCCCAGTATTAAACTTATTCCACAAATGAAACTGAAAAGAACAAGCTTTTTTGTTGGAGAAGAACACATTTTCCCATGGATTTTGATTCCCAACATAAACCGGCTAATATGAAAAAACGCCAGTGCTAATCACACGCGGCGATTAGTTTTCCGAGGTTGCCCGAACTTTCCTCGTGAGGCGACTTCAGAAAACGAAACGCCGCGTGTGATTAGCACCAGCGTGTTTTTTTTTTTTCAATTTTTGCCGGCGCAGAGTCAGGGAAGGCATTTGGGTAGATTGGTCGCCGCAAAAACGAGCCGATTAGTCGCCAGGCAACCAAATCTCCCCAAAACGCCCTGTGTGGCCTGACCCTTAAGGAATAAACAATCTCTTCTGCATATATTTGTGGTTTACTGATTTACATTTTATAGCTTTGGTTATATGGACTTCTTTAGCAAAGGTTCCATCCTGCCTCGTATAGTTACTGCTGCACATCTCTTGGTAGTTTTTTGCTCCTCAAACACTCTCTGCTGCTCCACTGGTGGTCGTTTGTTGCTCAGTCTTTGTTTATTTTTTTATTTTTTTTTAGGTTTCTATGACAAATTCATCTTGCTTCTCGATTTCAACAGTTTGTACCCCTCCATCATTCAGGAATACAATATCTGCTTTACTACAGTGCACAGAGAGGCTCCCTCAACACAGAAAGTAAGTCGTCAGGTCTTCTGTTTGGTAAACATACTGGGCAAGCTAAGTACTTGAGCTTAAGAACTACTGACATTTGCCTACTTTAGTTTTTTATATGCTCATCTTGAAAACATATACACGTTGTATACATTCAATGGGAGAGTAAATTGATTGTCAGCTAGTTAGGTCAAGTGCATTGTTTTTTCTTGGTGCAGTCACTGTTGGATCAGCATCATCAGATTCCTGTTGTACCATATCCGTTTCATTCATCTCAGATTCCAACAAGTGTTGTAATTTTTGCACACTCTGATCATAGTATAGGCTTGACCAGGTGGACCAATAATATTGGCTGTAGGTGAAGGAGAGCATGTCAGTGTAATGTAGCCTTGGGGTTTGTTTAATTAAAAAAAATAGTTACCGTTATGTGTTTGTGTTGACCATGCCAAGTGCATGGTATATACATACATATATGATATGTGTGCGTAAGTAATATGTATATGGTATTATGGATTATATATATTTAAAGGGGAACTATATCAAAAATGAAAATTTAATATAAGCGTCCTCATACTAAAGTAAGAAACTTTCTAAATACAATCAATTAAAAAGTCTGCATTGTTTTTGAAATAATCAAGTTTATATTCACTATTCCTCTCTCAGCATCTGTTTCTCTTCATTCTGTCACCTTGCAGGAGTCGGGTGTCAGATGAATGATCCAATATATCTTATAGGGGGGGGGGGGGGGCTCCCTTTCCTAGCAGATGAATTAGAGCACACTCAAATAACTGGATTCCAGTACAAACAAAATCTAACAAAATAACTGCCTTTTTCACAAATCCTGCATGTAGAGAGACGTGATGTCTGGTGATTTAAGAGTGTGAGCTTTAATACATCTTCTCGGCAAAAGGAGCCCCCCATAAGATATATTGGATCATTCATCTGACACTCAAAGCTCGCATAAAGACAGAATGAGGAGAAACAAATGCTGAGAGAGGAATAGTGAAGATAAACTTGATTATTTCAATAACGGTATATCATTTTTAATTGATTGTATAAGAAAGCTTCTTATTTCAGGGTAAGGGCACACAGGCAGATTCGGGGAGATTAGTCGCCCGAGTTTTCCTCGTAACCCAACTTCGGGCGACTTCAGGAAAACGAATCTGCCCATGTGCCCTTACCCTCAGTATGATGATTCTATTAAGTTTTCATTTATGTGATCGTTCCCCTTTAATCTGCCTTTCAGCTGCCTCCTCCCTCGCTAACTGGCTATGTTGCATACAAAGCATTCTTTATGGAAAATGTCTGAATAGTGTCCGAGATTATCCACTTTATTGTGTGATTGAAATATGATTGAAATACAGAAAAACGTCAGGAAAAATAGTTAATTCTGGTACAGAGGGCAGTTCTTGCAACAAGCAAAGGCTTAACCACTGAAATCTGAATGCAGAACTGTTACTGTGAAAGCCATGTCTTTTATGAATCAAATTGCTGGTGTTTGTAGAAGCCTTCTGTTCATTTGTGATTTCCTTTTGGTTGCTTTGCGCTTTTCATTATTATCAGCATGTTGAGCAGGGACAGAATGAATAGGATATTTCTGCCAGGCTCTGGCAAAGGCTGATGCAGGAATGCTGCCGAAAAGGAACCATCGTAAATATTATTTGTATTGTAATATCATCTCTGGCATTGCAGGGTGAAGATCAGGACGAAATTCCAGAGCTACCTCATTCCGATCTTGAAATGGGGATCTTGCCTCGAGAGATACGGAAACTGGTGGAGAGGAGGCGTCACGTGAAGCAGTTAATGAAGCAGCCTGACCTAAACCCTGATTTATACTTGCAGGTAATAAATTGGCACAAGGCCTGACTGGAAATTTATCAAGCCAAAGGTTACACATGATTTTATATATATATATATATATATATATATATATATATATATATATATATATATATATATATATATATATATATATATATATATATATATATATATATATATATATATATATATATTTAGTGTGTGCATGTTAACTATTTGATCAATAAAAGGGAAACAGATTTGATTTGCTATTATTTTTGTGTTTTCACTAATTTTTTCCAAATGAATTGTTTTGGGGTTTTTTTTTTTGTAGATTCTTACCTTCTTTTTGCAGATTTGTAAGTCTGTAGCTTTTTAACGGTTATTTTATGCTCATTACTTTCAGTATGACATCAGACAAAAAGCTCTGAAGCTCACAGCAAATAGCATGTACGGATGCCTGGGCTTTTCCTACAGCAGGTTTTATGCCAAACCTTTGGCTGCGTTGGTTACTCACCAAGGGAGAGAGGTCAGTGTTTCACATCGTCTGCCACAATAATGTTAGCATTTTGCATGTTCTTTATGGATAAACTTTATGCTTCCATACTAACGCAGAAATCACGTGCATTTTTTTAGTGCAAGTTTTCTTATATATAGCACTGAAAAGGTAAGAGACACTGAAATTAGAATGAAAGTCTTACATTTGAGATGGTGTTTTTATACAGTAATTTCTACAGGAAACATTCCACTGGAATGCAATTCAACTGAGGCGTGAAGCAGAAATAAACTGTTGCCCAAAGGCTTCGTATAGAAGTCTCGCAGTTAAAGCAACTGAAACGTGCCTCCTGTTTTGGCAGTAGCATAGAAATGGGATTATCTAAACAAGTTTTCCATCCTGCACTAGAGACAGGGTTTATGGCCACTTACATGATCCTGATCTTTAAATAGAGGTTTCTAAGCATTGTCACATATTATGCATAAATGTAATTGTACGAATGTGAAAGATGTGCTTGTAGTCATTTAAACAGCTAAGCCGCACAGGAAAGAAACAGGAGCTGTAAATACGCTTACTAACATGTAATTATGATTGATCCGCCATTGTTTTCTGGTTATTGATATAAAAACATCTGCGAAGCAGCTTGCATCTGAGTAGTGAGTATGTATATTCCTTAAACGCCTCAATAGAATTAAACACAGCGAGAAGATGCACACCCTTAAAGTAAGATGAGGGGTGCTAATCTATAGGGGGGTCTCCAAATAATGCTAAAAATACTGAGTAATGGATAGCACACCCAATTTGAAAAAATTATCGAAAATTTATTACAAAAAAGAAAAGAGAAATTACAAAAGTTAAACAAAAGTTATAAATAATATAACAGTGAGCCCAATGCGTTTCAACCTTAAGGGTCTTCCTCAGGGGCACAAAAAATCAAAAAGGCAATGTCTTAAAGGACAAACCAAAAAATCACAGGGTGTATTTGGGACCCGGGCTGCTCCACTTACAGCTTTAGTTGGGTATACAGTGCCCATGGAGCTATACAGTAAATTAGTGTCTCCATTACATAGAGCAGCTTTAATGCACTTCTCAGCCCTGCCCCATTGCCCTGATTATAGCTGAGCCATATTTTCCATAGACATTTTTGGGCCCTTTTAACTTTGAATGCATTGCTCCTGTTTTTTATTCTGCAGAGCTGGAACTTCTTGGACGTCACTTTTAATCTAGACATGCTGAAACCTAGATTATTTTTATTGTAAGAAAACAATGAGGGTAGCTCTTTTTGCAACTGCTTAGGACAGTTTCCATTTACAGCCCTCTTTTACAGGTACAGGTATGGGATCCATTATCTGGAAACCCGTTATCCATAAAGCTCTTAATTATGGAAAGGTCATCTAGTTGCTACATTTTTAAAGGAGAACTAAACCCTAAAAATGAATCGGGCTAAAAATGCCATGTTTTATATACGGAACTTATTGTACCAGCCTAAAGTTTCAGCTTCTCGATAGCAGCAATGATCCACGACTTCAAACTTGTCACAGGGGGTCACCATCTTGGAAAGTGTCTGCGACACTCACATGCTCAGTGGGCTCTGAGCAGCTGTTGAGAAGCTAAGCTTAGGGGTCGTCGCAAATTATCAAGCAGCAAATGAAGTTGGCCTGTGTAATGTATATTTTGAGTCGGTCCCTAAACTTGGTAACTTACAGCACCGTGGAGCATGTGCAGTGAATCAGCGAAAAGATGGAGAGCTACTGGGGCATCTTTGGAGACACAGATCTTTACAGCTAAAGGGCTGTGGTTGCCTTGGGCTAATGTACAACAATTGCTGGCTACTTCTTTAGTTTAACTTTCCTTGTCCTTTAATAACTTTTTTCAGTTAGCTCTGCATATTTATGATATACCAGACAAGAATTCTCATTAACAGTAAAGGAAACTGAACCTATAACAAATATTTGCATACTTTGGTACAGTAGCAAGAATAGGGTTATAAAAAAACTCCTGTGATATGCTTAGGGTTAAAGCATCATTTGATTTTTGTTAATGTAACTGCACTTCATTCCAATAAGGGCTAGTTTGGTTGATCTTTCACTAGGTGGCGATAGATACTTGGAGATCTTCAAAGGAAACACACAGCATTATTTAATATGAAATTACTGTGTGATTCACAGAAGGGTATAAATATATTTAAGAGAGATCAGTTTGCTTGGTATAAGTGAGTAGCTTTTTTTGTTTACTCCTTGTATTGCCAGTTGTAGGTTTCAACAGAAGCTCCAAAGTGCCCATGGAAATGGCTTCCCCTATTCATATAAAATATGGAATATTTTAAGGTCTTCCACAGACTGTAAATTGTTTTTTGCATTCATGGCTCTCGTACCCTATTGTCTAATCATGTTTGGACTTTAAAAAAATTTCCTGCATTGGAACTGCATTCAGCACATGTTGCTCCCTATCCATTACTTTATGTATTAGTATAACACATTTTCAATGGTTTTCACTTATTTGTGAATATAATTGTGTAGAAAGTAGTATTTGCCTGACTGTTTATATTCTCTGCACTACTGGTTTTGACTTGTAAAACAGTTTAGCAGAAGCAGCTGATTTACGAATAATATATCCTCATTCATTCCATGGGTCTGTGCTCATGTTTGTTAAAGAAAAAAAAAAACTGGCTCAGGTAAGTTTGAATCACATTGCCACATAGCCATCTTACCTTGGGTTCCTAGTCCTCTCTCTGGCAGTTTTAGATTTGTGCTTGTGCATTAATAATGTAGAATTTCGGGACATCACACTACTGCACCTTTAAGTCTTAAAGGGCACCTGTTGGGCAAAAATATTATCCCCAGCCAAAGTTGTAGAGCGTGTAGAGACCGAACTCCGGTTGAGGGTAACAGTAGTTCTTAGGGTTTTTTTTTAATTTCCCTCTGACAGCACTAGGTCAACCGCACCAGGAGGGAGTTCCTGCTATGAGCGGCCATGTTGGGGCATGCGCATAATGAGCGAATGCTGCAACATGCTCATTATGCACATGTGCGTGACATCAGAAGCGCATTTACGCATGCACTCTGACTGACAAACCTTGCAGTTCTATTCGCTATGTACACAAACAGGGCTTTACTTGTTCTATAGAGGCCAATAAACATACCTAAATATAATTTTTTTTTTTTTTTTTTATATTTTTTTAAACGTCTATAAGCCCCACCAGTCTGGGATGTTCTATTGATTTGATTTCTGCTTAAAGGAACAGTAACACCAAAAAAGTGTTTTTAAGTAATGAAAATATAATGCAGTGTTGCCCTGCACTGATAAAACTGATCTGTTTGCTTCAGAAACAAACTGTTCATATAAACAAACTGTTGTGTAGCCATGGGGGCAGCCATTTAAGCACAGGATACACAGTAGATAACAGATAAGTACTACTATAGTCTATATAAACAAGCTGCTGTGTAGCCATGGGGCAGACATTGAAGCACAGGATACACAGTAGATAACAGATAAGTACTACTATAGTTTATATAAACAAGCTGCTGTGTAGCCATGGGGGCAGCCATTCAAGCACAGGATACACAGTAGATAACAGATAAGTACTACTATAGTTTATATAAACAATCTACCATGTAACCATGGGGGCAGCCATTCAAGCACAGGATACACAGTAGATAACAGATAAGTACTACTATAGTTTATATAAACAAGCTGCCATGCCGTTAGTGGCATATTGGGGAAAGATCTTTGAGTCTATGGCCAGCTTTACAACCGTAATTTGTTTTGTAGGTTTGTGTGCACCGTGAATCATACGATCCCAGGGGGCGGCCCTTCTTTTTAAAATGGCAGTATTCTATTTATGATTACCCAATGGCACATACTACTAAAGTATATTTTTATAAAAAATCGTTTATTTACATGAAGCAGGGTTTTACATATGAGCTGTTTTATGCAATATCTTTTTATAGAGATCTATATTGTTTGTGGTATAGTTTTCTTTTAATGTTTCTTATTTCTTCTGTCACCAATTTGGCAAGTCCTTTCTTTATACTCTTTGTATTGTGTGTGTGTGTGTGTTTGGTTGTTTCTTGGTTTCTCCTCCTCATCCTCAGCAGCTGCCGTGGATAACAAGGCAAAAACCTCTTGGCTAAGCCCGGCAACCTTTCTCTGTTACACAGGGCATGCCAAGCATGTATGATAGATTATCACATAGTGACTGCTATTGGTGCAGATTTGATTCGCCTCTGCCCTTTCTCCTTTTGACACAACTGAAAGCTATATGCCCTTCACAACTGTTCTTCCATCGCTCTCATTCCCCTTTCTTTTTAATTGTTAATAGGTTATTGTTCTTAGAATTCCATGCAACATTTCTTAAAGTTCCCATTGTGTGTTTAATCAGCAGTGGAGTGTTGTACTTTTGTTATCCAGTTGTAGCTTGCTTTTTACAAGGAAGGAGGATAAAAGGAATATAAACTTCTAGGAATAATGGATTTAAATCTGCAATCTTCCTGTTCTCATATTACATAGTTCTGTTCATTATCCAGGAACTGAATGTCCCGACTGCTGAGCTATATTGAGAGACACATCATCTATGTTTGGAGGGCAACGTGTACCCATTTACTGCGCTATAAATTTAGAGCTAAAAATCATGCTGAGGTGTAAAATGGAATGATCTTTGTGTACTGGGATAAAATACTATTGCTTGACAATTCTATTTAGTAACATGCTTTCTACGTGATATAGAATGATAAAGCACAATATACATTCCGGGCACCATATTATATTGTTTTCTGATCATGTTTCCTTAGTGAATTCTGTTTTCCTTGAATTAAAAAATATATTTAACTTCTGTTTAGGCATAATTTATCTTTGTGTGTGAGATGGGCTTGGATGAAAGTTAGCCAAGTCAGCTCACGCCCTTCTCACCCTCTACTTATACCGCTAGTATTGGAGAGGGAAGCTACATTGTGGGGTTGGGGAGCAGAAGATTCAACCGCAGTTTTTAAAGAGAAGGAATACCATTTTACACTTGGGGTGCCAAAAGTTAAGCACATCCAAGGGACTACTTTTACTTAACTGACACCCCGGGCTGATGCTCCTATCAGCAGAAAACTGCACCAGCACGAGGTTCTTCTAGCGAGCACAACGGAGCGATCCTCTTTCTGCTTCTTTGGGTTTTCTCGCGGCTGCGCATGCGCAGTAGAGCAAACAGCCAAACTTTAATGAAAAAGCCGTCTATTTCACTCTACTGCGCTTGTGTCTGCCCCCGGAAATTTAAAAACCGGAGAAGCAGGAAGAGGATCGCTCCGTGGTGCTTGCTAGAACGACAGGCTGGTGCAGTTTTCTGCTGATAGTAGCACTGGCCTGGGGTGTCGGGTAAGTAAAAGTAGTCACTTGGGGGGCCTAACTTTTGGCACCCAAATGTAAAATGGTATTCCTTCTCCTTTAATATTCCACCCAGTCTCCAGTGCGTCATCCTATTTTCTTTTTGAAGTGCAAGGCCACCAGAATATATGTAATTATACGTGTGTCTTTCAGAAAGCCACATTTTAAGTATATCTCAAGTATGTTTAAAAAGTTGGCTAAAAATATCCAATCAGTAGAGAATCACCAAATCTCTGGTTTGCTTTGGCTTTTGATTTGGATTTGGATTTGGCCAGAGTCTTAGATGGAGCTTTATTCTTTTTTTTCTGAGGTTACATAAACAAAAAATCATGGCTTAAAGGAAAACTATACCCCCAAATAATGTAGGTCTCTATAAAAAGATATTGCATAAAATAGCTCATATGTAAAACCCTGCTTCATGTAAATAAACCATTTTAATAATAATAGACTTTTTTTTAGTAGTAGGTGCCATTAGGTAATCCTAACTAGAAAATTGGCATTTAAAAAAAAAAAAAAACAAGAGAAAAAAAACTCACATTTGTATATCACAATAGCTTAAATTCATGGATAAAAACAAACAAGAATTGTGTTTTCAGTTTACAATTTTCAACGAGGCTTTAAAATATCGTCTTAAACTCGAACACAAACTAGCAGAAAAGCTTAAAATGTTTCCTGTTCTGAGAATTTTTACTTGAAGATCCCCCCCTATTGCCTTGTTTTCCTTGTGAAATCCTGAGCCGCTTGTTAAGACAAATAAAATCTAAACCCTTAGCGGCCCATTTATCAAAGGTTAAATTTCGAAATTCATGTGAATTTTTTTAATTCGAATATACTCAAAATTTGACTGGGAGGTTTTTTAAGAAAAAATTAGAATGGCTAAAATTTGATCGTATGGATCTGACCCAAGAATTCGAATCGTATTCGATTCGTATGAATTGTTTTTCTCCGGAAAAAAAAAAACTTGATTGTCAGTAAGGCTATTAACATCCAAATGGCTCAATGGACCTCTGCTATTGACTTAGGAGCAAATATTTGAATTAGGACTGTTTCCATGGTCGATGTGTGATGAATCTCACATTCTGATAGGGGGATTAAAATTTTAATTTACAGTACTATTTGACCCTTAAAGGGACGATTCACCTTTGAGGTAACTTTTAGTATGTTATAGAATGGCTTATTCTAAGCAACTTTTCATTTGGCCTTCGTTATTGTTTTTTTTATAGTTTTTGAATTATTTGCCTTTTTCTTCCGACTCTATCCAGCTTCAAACGACCCCATCTAAAAAACAAATTCTCTGTAAGGCTAAACATTATTGTTATTGCTACTTTTTTATTACTCCTCTTTCTATTCAGCTCCTCTCCTATACATATATACATATCCCAGTGTCTTATTTAAATCAGTGAGTGGTGCCCAGGGGAATTTGCACCCTAGCAACCAGATGGCTGAAATTGCAAACTGGAGAGCTGCTGAATAAAATGCTAAATAACAACAACCACAAATAATAAAAAATCAAAACCAGTTGCAAATTGTCTAGGAATATCTCTCTACATCATACTACAGGTTAATTTAAAGGTGAACAACCCCTTTAATAAATCTGCCCCTTAAAGTCATGGAGAAATGAAAGCGATACATTGTTGTGCACAAGTGATGCGTGCATTTAAAAAAAAAAAAATAATAATTTGAATATACAATTTATGATTTCACCTCTGTTCAGCAGATTTAGGTTTAGGAAAAGTTAGGAATTGGCTGCATTCGTAATGATCCTTATAACTTCAAACACAACAAAGGTGTTATGGACGGATTTATTTAGGATAGAATTGCCAAACCTGGATGAGCTTCTAACTATTCAATGTAGGGGACTTAATACAGAGATATTACTTAATACAGGACCCCTGTTAGGCTGCTAACCTTGTATAGATTCATTGCATAATTTTCTGCTTATCCATTTAAATCAGCTCCAGCCATTTTCAGTCCTTTTAAAGGAATGCAGTAGGTGCAGGTTTCACTTTTATCTGGATTGCTAACATGTAGTTTTGCAATGAAATGATTCGATTTGTCAGAATGAATTGAAACAATAGCAACAATTTTAATGGCAACTTGGCATTCTTTCATGTGACAGTGATCAAAGCAAACCCAGCATGCCATGAACACCAAGTTATAGCATTTACACTACACCAGTTGTTAGAATGACGGTCATGTCATTTTTTTTTTTTGTCCTCCATATTCCTGAAATAGAACACACATATAGGTTTCAGTTATTTTATGCTTTATGGATTTTTAAATATGAATTATGCTTTAGAAGTATTCTTGGGTGAAGCGCAAAGCATTGGTATTATGTCACCTTATTGAGTTTTTACTTTTTTGGCTTTAGAAATGCTCTCAACTACCAAATCAGATTGGCTATTTAGATCTCATTTTACTTACACATTTGTTTTACTTTATATTAGGACTAGGGCAGGTGACATTTGCTTTACCATTTTGGAGTGGTTCATGCAATGTTTGTCTCAGTAGTTTGTGTTTTGGGGATTTGGATTTGCATCCCATCCATGCAATTTATGAAGAATTAGTAATGTAATAAAACATTTAGTGCTATAAAAATAGCACAAATTTTTTAGAGGTAAGAGACAACCTTAAAGGAACAGTTGTGTAAAAATAAAAACTAGGTAAATAGATACTATGTTCAAAATAATTTTTTTTTTAATATAGTCCATTATCCAAAAAATTTGCCAAAAATGTCTATTATAGTCGGAGTGAGTAGATGTCTAATATAACAGAACAGAACCCAACGTTTAGTGAGTTTGCAATTGATCCTCAGCATTGAGCTCAGATTCAAAAGCAACAGTTATGACCCATGTGGCCCCCCTCAAGTCAATGATTGGTTACTGACTGATAACCAATCAGTGGAAACCAGAGAGCTGCAAAGCCGGAAGTAGTGTTCTGTCCTGTTCTGTTACACATCCGCTCACTCCAGCCTTTATACATTACATTTTTGGCTAACTATATTAAAAAAACATTTTTTTATTTTGCACAGCTTTTCTATTTACAAAGTTATTATTTTTATACTGAATAATTCCTTTAAGAGTAAATGATCGATCTACTAATAATCTGATTTGGGCAATATGGGCTTGTACCATTTTTGTTTTCGAATGTTTGCTTGTAGAGGAAAAAGTGCTGGAGGTTTTGTGAAAACTTACATCAATGAGATATTTTAAACTTCATTAAGTAATTAAATTTCTTTTGTGTCCCTTAAAGCATGTCATCTGTTGCATCTCAGCTGAAGAGGTAGAGCAAGTTGTTCCCTGTAACCCTGTCCCATGCTCTGCCTGATCAACAAATAAAAGCTCCAACAATAATAGAGCCTTCACATGCCTGAGTGTGTTTGCCATCTTTGCTCAGCATTAGTGGAATTTCTCAGAGGCTTCCTCTTAGTAGACCTATTGATTTTGCCAGTTTGTGAGGAGTGTCACTTTACACTTGAGGATTTAAAGCATGTATCGCAGCATGCTTTCATAAATAGGCTATGAAAAAAATATTCTTTGTTTTCAGTCTGCAACGTTTTTGCTCGGTCATAAGTGTCACTTTTCTAATTGTCCTTCCATTCACTGGCAGTTAATTTATTTATCCTTGAAAGAAGTTTTAAACAGCTGAGGTAATAGGAAATGTGTATTATGAACAATTTATTAAAGGAACCAGAAAATGTTATGTGGACTAGCACACCCTGTTAGATAGAATACATCATGGATTTATAAAATAGAGTCCAACAGGAACAAGTGATTAGTCGCAAGTGTAAAGGAGATCCACCCTTTGTAAAAAAAAAAAAAAAAAAAAGTGACATAAACCGTAATGTAAAATTTCTATATAAAACATCTGTATACACTAAAAGGATTAATAATTAAAAAGCTGATAAGAATACTCCCCCCACAAAAATGACCCATTATGTGGTTACAGCTACCATGTATTTCTAAAGACATAATATTAAATGAAAAATAAGAATTGATTAAGCTTACCCTATGTGAGGAAAACAGGAGTCTAGGATAGCTGACCCTGATTGTAAAATATGTAGAAAAATGGAAAATGTATCTGTAAGAAATAAGATATAGTAAAACTGTTACATATATTCATTATTTACAAAAAACAAGAGCTATAGTATTCCTCATTCAATAGCACTCCCTTTGGAGTAGTAGCCTTTTTATATCCTGCCCTTGCCTAACCGATACTTTTTCTACGATTTGCCATCTCACCTGGTGGCCATGGGTGTAAAAATGTTTGGCTAAAAGAGTTTTTTTTTTTTGGTTTTCTGATCTTTTTTTTTACTGCTATTTGAAGTTTCACTACTTAGAGTACCCATTTTTTGGGACTCACCGGACATGTCTGGTTTAAAGTTGCGTATTACGGATTTATGTTTGTTAAGCCGAATTTTTACAGATCTTGTGGTTTGTCCTACGTAAACCTTGCCACAGGGGCACTTATCTCTTATCTGCAATATATCACATTATCTCTGCCGCAGGTGGAGAAGCAGTTAACCTGATGCCTAGTGCCTAATGTTGGGTGCCTCACCACCTCTCCTGGTATAATCCCGTTACATAATGCAGAGGATTATTTAAGTGTCGTTGGGGCTCCCCCTCATAGTCAGATGTATTGAGTAAAACTGTGCCGCCACCCTTGTCTGCCTTGGTTTTCTTTGAGGACAATTTATTAAAGGAACAGTAACACCAAAAATTGTGTTTTAAAGTTAAAAAAAACAAACAAAAAAAAACAACCTATAAGCCTATATAACAAAGGCTAACATTTAGAAACTTGTATACCGTTTTTCCAACCAACTTTTTAAAGGGGACACGTCACCCAAAAAAATTATTCAGAAGCCTATTTTCACATTAGTCAAGCAAAATGAACTTTAATTACACTATATAAATTATATGAATCGTGTTTACTTCAGTTTGGGAATTCATAATTATAGCAAATTTGGATTTCATATTGAATTCGAAAAGGACCTTTATTATATAGCTGTTTGTTTCTGGGTGACAGGTCCACCTTAAGGGATTGTTCACCCCTTTGCAACTGATGATATTGAACAACTTCAGGTGTGTTGCAAAAGCAACAATATTAGTTGCCACCCTAATAAGGGGCACTAGTAGTACATAGTAGCTTCTTGCACTACCCTACTTGCTGATATTTTTTTTATTGATATTAGAGGGCCATGAAATCAAACAAATATTTGTATATTTTAATATTTTGTAACTTTTTGTAACAAATGTTAAAATATACATGTATAGTTATGGGAATTTACCTATTATCTAGAATGCTTGGGACCTGAGGTTTTCCATATAAAGGATTTTATGTAATTTGGATCTTCATACCTTAAGTCTACTAGAAAACAATGTAAACATTAAATAAAACCAATAAACTGGCTTTAGTTTGGGACATGCGAAACTGGAAGTGGCGTCCCTCCCAGGAAGAATCTCGCCAAAAAATTAAAACTGGAATAACCACAAGGGAGGGTGGGAGGGATCAAGCCCTAGGGTACCCAGCGAGGTTAAGGAATCGGGTACTTTGCTGACCACTTTGCGGGTATTCCGCGGGCACCCGACCCGATGCAGGACTCTTCGCATAAGGCTCATTACTAAAATTTCTAGCATAAGCAGTGTTTTAAAGCAGAAGAAAAGGGTAAATCACTGATGATTGATTATAATCACTTGCCTGACATCCTGGTACAGTTCCCCTATTAGCAGAAAAACTGTACAGGCCCAGTGGACTTCTCAGCGTCTTCTCTCCCTTCTCCTTTAAATGAATACCATTCAAGACATACAAAGTTAAATGATGCTTTGGTTTTTTAAGTACATGAAAAATCCCAAATTTCTGCTAACATTGCAATACATTCTAAATGCTAAGTAAACCATTGCGGTAAAACCTGGTCAGGAGGTAGGTCCTGGTTTGGGATTACGGTATATAGTTATCAGGGGCCAAGTATTGACATGGCTTGTAACCCATATCAGCCAATAAATTGCACCAACTGCAGTAGACCATCTTATTGGCTGCTGTGAGTTACAAAATCCACTCCAACATAGCCCTTGGAAAACCGCATGTCAAAAATCAGACCTTGTTATTATACTATCATTTAACTATATTGTCTCTTTGCTCATATGGTGCCAGTACATAGCATTTCTTTGAAACTAAATGAGCAAGCTGACCTGTCTTGAAACAGTGTACTGAATAACTGATTGAGTGGCGCTTACTAACACTTTAAATTGAAGTCCATGCCCCCTTTTCTACCACCACCGCCAGTTTGTATAAGAAGTGTTCACGGCGTTAACAATAGATGTCTGCAGTGAGCAAAATCGAAGTTATATATAGTCCAACTTAACTCTTTCACTGCTAACTGTTCTTTGCAAGGATCTAAATGCAACATAGGACTTCTCATCAGGCTCTAAGTGGTACTAGCTTTCTGCAAATACCTTATTTTGGATTAGAATTGGAATTAAACTCGTATTTAGATATGTATTAAATTTCGGTTTTCGTGTTTTGATCCATGTTTTGTAAACTTCACATTAGTGAAGTATCGGCACTCCTGTCTTAGCCAATAACTATTAACTATATCTTAGTTGGGATCAAGTGCAATGTATGGTTGACTTTTACAGAGAAAAAGTAAATTATTTTCAAGTCTAGAGAAGATTTTAGTCCAGTCCATCATAACCTTACTGTTTGTTTATATTTACACATAGATCATCTATTACGTTCAATTAGTGTTATGATTCTTCTATAATTGGTTAACCTGCCCCAAACGCCTTCACTTAGTTCCTGCCTGTCTGTCTTTGGCCTTAAAGTCCCATCATTCTATCCCCTGGAAATATTGCTTTGGTAATAGATTATGTTCTGTTTTACTTGAGAAAAATACACAGAGCTTCATATGATTATTAGGGGAGATCTTTACTGCATAAATTGTAGGCTGACATACATAAATACTACTATAGCAGATATGTGGTGTTTAAGCTTGGATATACAATTGTGTTCAGAATAATAGCAGTGTTTCAAAAAAGTGAATAAAGCTCAAAACCTTATATCTTTTATTTCCACATACTCAAATGCACTGGGAACGCTGCACATTCTATTCCAATTCAAAACATTGAGAAAAATGTAATTTGTGTTCTTGCTTTACAGAAAGTGAAGAAAATGTAATATTAGGCTGTTCCAAAAATAGCAGTGTCTTCATTCTTCTTTACAAACTCAAACATTCATTGTTTGAACCAAAAAATGTTTTGAAAAATGTTGCTTCCCTTTGAATCACTGAACTAATATTTCGTTTTATAAACAGTGTTTCTGAGAACTGCTGCACATCTGTGTTGCATGGAGTCCACCAACTTCTGCCACCTGTTAAATTCCACAATTCTTCTGCATTTCTTGGTTTTGCTTCTGAATCTGCATTTTTGATTTCACCACACAAGTTTTCTTTTGGATTAATGTCTGGGGATTGGTCTTGCCACTCCATAATGTAATCTTGTTGGTCTGAAACCAAGATGTTGCTCAGTTACTGGTGTGTTTGGGGTCGTTGTCTTGTTAAAACACCCATTTCAAGGGCATTTCCTCTTCAGCATAAGGCAACATGACCTCTTCAAGTATTTGGATGAATTTAAACCAATCCATGATCCCTGGTATAGGAAAAATAGGCCCAACACCATAGTATGAGAAATATCCCCATATCTTCACAGTGTACTGAGGCTTGAATTCAGTGTTTGGGGGTGTCTGACAAACTGTCTGCGGCCCCTTGATCCAAAACGAACAATCTTGCTTTCATCAGTCCACAAAATGGACCATTTCTTTAGACCAGTCAATGGGTTCTGGAAATTTCAGCACGTCTTTTTTTTAACAATGGGACTTCGCTGGGACAGTACTCAAAGGTAATTTAAGACCCTTTTTGATCTTTCTTAAGCTGATTGTTGGCTGAGTCTTTGCCATTTTGGCTATTGTTCTATCCATTTGAATTAAAGTTTTCCATTTTCTTCCACGTCTTTCAGGTTTTGGTGCCATTTTAAAGCATTTGAGATCATTTTAGCTGAGCAGCCTCTCATTTTCTGCTCTTCTTTATTTGTTTTTCCCTCTCCAATCAACTTTTTAATCTAAGTACGCCGTTCTCCTGAATAATGTCTGGAAAAACACTGCTATTATTTGGAACAAACTATTTTAAACACTGCTACATGCCTCAATTAATGATTCAATGACACAGAATCAGCAGCATGCATGTCATGACTGTTGGGTCTGTTGGTTTTCTATTGCTCTGCTACACCTACTAGAAAAAGATTTGCCATGTAGAAATAGAATTTATACCAAAAATTGATTGATCAGGTTAGTGATGTCGGACTGTAATTATTCTTAGCACAAATGTATATAATGAGAGTAACATCTGTTTTTCAAGTCTGGTGGCCAAATGGTTTATATCAGGTGTAGTTGCCCTGTATGTACACACCTCAAAATGGCACAGGTCATTGAGATACATTTACAGTCATATGAAAAGTTTGGGAACCCCTGAATAATAATTTACTCCACTTTCAACAACAACAAAAAATAACAATGCTAGATACTTCATTTCCCAGGAACATCTGGGGTGTTTTCTGAACAAAAATTTTCAGTGAAGCCTTATATATGCACACACACATATATATACACACATACATAACAAGGTAGCCCCCGCACTCTCAA
Source organism: Xenopus laevis (assembly GCF_017654675.1). Lineage (NCBI taxonomy): Eukaryota > Metazoa > Chordata > Amphibia > Anura > Pipidae > Xenopus > Xenopus laevis. The sequence goes on along the minus strand of NC_054374.1, from coordinate 29,960,632 downwards.
TATATAACCCCCTGAAAAAATATTCTTGCACAACTGAACTGTAACTTTCTTAAAAGAGACACTTTTAGTTACAAAGTTTGTACAAAGCATGCATAAGCTGACGCACCCCATCAAGGCAGTGTCCATGCGTCAGTCCTATCCTAAGTGAAAAAAATAAAGTGTTAACTTTTGGGGGGGGGGGACCATACCTGCTTTTCTCTTTATTTAGCATGATCTCTTCCAAAGACACCATTAGGTAAAGGTAACACTTTATTTTTTTCACTTAGTATGTAAATTAAGCCTTGCCCATGTGCACCCAGTTAGAGAGGTGAGGAGCAGCATTTCGGCTTGTGTGTGTATATATAGATATCTATATAGAGAGAGAGAGAGAGAGATATCCTTCTCCAAAATGCACTCACAAACATGGCAGATAATAGCAAATATTTTGGTTTTTATTGAACACTCTTTACATCTGTGCATTTTTATTCTGCATGGATTGTCGTCCGGATGCAGGATTGAAACGCGAAGATATAATGAGCATTAAATAAAAGAAAATATTTGTTAGAATCCGCCATGTCCGTGAGTGCATTTCAGATATAACAAGCACTTATTTACACCCGGACAATCTCCCTTGAAAGATATAGATACTGTGTATATAATATATATATATATATATATATATATATATATATATATATATATATATATATATATATATATACACACAGCACTCTCCTGTTAATGAAAAAGTTTGTGGTGCACAGCCTTTGGGGGGATTGCCGGGTCTCTCCTCCTCCTCATACAAAAAAGACACAGGTAAGGCAGCACTCACTTGATCAGAAAACGTGTATTAAATAGGTAGCCTGATGTTTTATATTTAATACACGTTTTCTGATCAAGTGAGTGCTGCCTTACCTGTGTCTTTGAGAGAGAGAGAGATTGACTTAGTTCCTAGAAGTACATGCACTTTATTATTTATTTTTGCAATGGAAAAACAGAGGTAGAAAGTTTGGCAAAATTTGTTATTTAAATTAGTGAGGGGTGGGATAAAAAGTATATAGTGATCCTGCTGTTCTTAATTACACCTCCCAACCCCCTGAGCAGATAGACCTTTATTGCAGTTATCAGAAACCCCTCAGCTGATTGATATGATGGCAGAGCTGTCACTCTTTAACATCGCACATGGGGGGAGGAAAAATTGTCGCTTTTTTTGTTCTGCATGTTTTAATAGAGTCCCATTAAAGCTGCATCGCTGAGTGAAATATCGGCATGAAGAGCCCTCACAGAGCTGAGGCCGGGAATTAAGAAGTCAGGAAATGGGCTCTGCTGCTATGCCGGAGAGCCTTGTGTGACACACAATCTCCTGATTGGGGAGATCATTACTGCTATTATGACTCGACTCATGGAGGAATTTTAAATTCCATCTGAATGTCAGTAATAACCCTCTTAGCCAATTATCCTGAATAAAATCACGAAGGCATTTGATATAATAGGTGTTGAATTACTGAATAGATTTGCTAATTAAATACTCTTTGTTCTGCTGCAGTTGACATTACAGGGTAAGATCTTGAACAATTATTCTCAACAGCTGTACTTTGTTAAGGAGGGAAAAAAATGTGGGTATAAACTTTAATTTTAATATTTTTTATCCTGAAGCTTAATTTTTTTTTTTTTTAATATGCCTTGAAACTAAGGGGGGGGGGGGGTCAAAATTCCATCATCCAATTGATGATGAAAAGATAAATATGCAGGTGTTGCTGTGAAATGAGATAACTGCAGATTTGGCTTATTAATGAACCTAGCAAGCTTTTTATAACCTGAAGTGTGCTATTTGTCACCACTTCCAACTCATCTTCTATCAGACCAGGTAGAAATAAATATATACGTCTGTCAGCTGACAAAGCTAACCCGCCATTGATGCTCAATTAATTACCTTAACGGGTATTTGCCCTTTATAGAAATGCTTTAGTTCGGTCAGGAGTGGTTTTCATTTGAATGGCTCACTTTACCTTTTTAAAACTGAAAACCGAAGAGAAAAGTTGAACATGGCAAACAAAATAAAAATATAATCCGTTCAAAATAAAGCATTTGTTTTGGTAGAATGAGTTATTGATGCCTGCTAGGTTCATTTTTCTTTTGGTTTGTCTAATACATACCTCCCAACTGTCCCGTTTTTAGAGGGACAGTCCCTCTTTTGACAGCACAACCCGCAGTCCCTCATTTGTACTGGAAAGTCCTGTTTTTCTCTGCACTGAACAGCCAGAAAAAGAAAGTTTCTAACTTAATTGTCTTTTGGCAGAGAGCCCTGAACAGCCACAGCAGAAGATAGAGTAGTTTGCAGAATAGTTGGTCGGGAGGGGGCAAATAACTCCAAGCAATTTTTCAACTTCATAATTAACTTTTATTATGAAGTGAACCTACATAGGCACATTACTCAATAGGTTAAGAAGATGGCAGCATGGAATTTTGCTATGCCCCTCCAGCTCAAAGGGTTAAGAAATTCAGTGCTCTGGCATATTAAAAGCCAATTAAAGGAAAACTTTACCCCCAAAAGCAACAGATTTTTCTATTATATTTTTATATCCTATTAAGTGGCATATTAAAGAATCTTAGCAAACTGTTATATATATTTAAGTAAATATTGCCCTTTTACATCTCTTGCCTTGAACCACCATTTTGTGATGGTCTGTGTGCTGCCTCAGAGATCACCTGACCAGAAATACTACAGCTCTAACTGTAAAAGGAAGTCATGTGGGAGCAAAAGACAGAACTCTGGCTCATGTGACCTAACGTGTTTGGTTTGTTTGTGTGCACCATGAATCCTACGATCCCAGGGGGCAACTCTTATTTTTTAAAATGCCAATTTTCTATTTAGGATAGGGATGCACCGAATCCACTATTTTGGATTCAGCCTAACCCCCGAATCCTTTGTGAAAGATTCGGCCGAATATGCATATGCAAATTAGGGGTGGGAAGGGGAAAACATTTTTTATTTCCTTGTTTTCTGACCAAAAGTCACGCAATTTCCCTCCCGCCCCTAATTTGCTTTTTCAAATTCGGTTCGGCCGGGCAGAAGGATTTGGCCGAAGCCGAATCCTGCTGAAAAAGGCAGAATCCTGGCCGAATCCCGAACCGAATCCTGGATTTGGTGCATCCCTAATTTAGGATTACCCAATGGCACATACTACTAAAAAAGTATATTATTATGAAAATGGTTTATTTACATGAAGCAGGGTTTTACACACAAACTGTTTTAGGCAATATCTTTTAACAGAGACCTACATTGTTTAGGGGGTTTAGTTTTCCTTTAAGAGCTGCTGTCAACTCATTTAATCCTTTCCATCTTCATCAAATCTTTCTACAAAAAAAGAGGCTACCTTGTTTGATACTCAATATTAACCGGTGAAAAGAAAAAGATTTGAAATGGGTGATTCCTGAGTAATGGGATAGTCTTTAGGAAACGTTGTGTAATGAATGGTAGTAGAAACCCAATGAAACTGTGACTTGTGCTTGCGGAATTAGAAACCGCAGGGAATGCATGTTATTAGGAAATCATTTTCTGCTGCGTGATCTAGTGGAAAACATGATGAGGAAAAACGGCACGGTCACATTCAAGAGATGGAAAACCTATATCTAAATCACAAACACAATATTAGGCCCGAAAATTGATTTCGGATTATGTGGATAACCTTCCTTGTTTCAACTCTTCAATCCAGCGATCTCCAGATTTGCTGTAAAGCTGTAGGCATTATGCTTGTGCAAATGGCATCTCCCTCAGGAAACAATGGAGCAAATGTTACAATGTCGGTATTTTGCGAGCTCATAAATAGTTTTGAATGTGATGATTTTGTTTTGCAATCACTCCCATATGGTTTGCATGAATAAATCAATCTGTGCCACATCCAGCAAGTAACAATACTTCAAATTAGACACAGGAAAATCACTCAAAAGCCTACCTACTAATAAGGGTGACGTATATGTTTTATAGAAGGCACTTGTGGCAAGAAGAGTACAAGAGATTTAAATGAGGAAAATGTTTGTTGCTGGCTAAATCTTCTATGAAATTCTTATTAGACAATTATCTGCATTTCCTTTGTTTTGAGTTCTTTGGTGGCAGCTGCGCTATCATTTAAAAGTGCTGTTTCTCCTCTCCGAAGAGGGAATATTTTACTTTCCGTGTCCTAAACCCTCCTGATTTTTCTTACTCCAAGTTTTTAACGTCGGCTAACCTCGCTGCACCTGCCAGTTTAAAGGGGAACTATCGCGACAATGAAAATTTATATAAGCTTCTTCCTATTGAAGTAAGAAACTTTCTAAATACAATCAATTAAATATTCTGCATCGTTTCTGAAATAATCAAGTTTATATTCACTATTCCTCTCTCCGCATCTGTTTCTCTTCATTCTTTCTTCATTCAGGAATTGGGTGTCAGATACTCATAGATCCAATATATCTTATAGGGGGGGTTCCCTTTACTAGCAGATGTATTAGAGCTCATTCAAATAACTGATTCCAGTACAAATAAAATCTAACAAAATAACGGCGTTTTGTACAAATTCTGCATGTAGAGAGACATGATGTCTGGTGTTTTTATTACAGTGAGCTCTAATACATCTTCCAGGCAAAAGGAGCCTCTAAGATATATTGTATCATTCATCTGCTGAATGAACAGAGAATGAAGAGAAACAGATTCAGAGAGGAATAGTGAAGATAAACGTGATTATTTCAGAAACAATGCAGAATTTTTAATTGATTGTATTTAGAAAGTTTATTATTCCGGTAAACTGAAGCTTATTTTAAATTTTCGTGATCGTTCCCCTTTAATGATCACTGGAACGTGCCAACCAGTTATGGATAATTGTTGCAGTTGCTTTTTTGGCGATGTTCAGTAAAATTACCGCTGTAATGATATTTATATTGGGCGACTGCAGAAAGTCCACTTGACTTGAAAGGGTTCTCTGAGACCTGAACTAAACAGCTGAGCTGTATGACTAAATCTGTGTATATCTTTATTTGACAGATTACATGCATTAATAGACTGATTGCCTAGAACGTGGCAATCCAAGTACCTGCTGGCTTATGTAGTGACGTTCTTTTTTAAAGGACCAGTAACATCAAAAAAAATGTAAAAAAATTTGTTAGTACACAACGAAAAAAAAACACCTACACAAATTATACTTTAAAAAAACAAAGTCTTTATTAAGAAATAACTTACAGAACTCTGCTTCCTGTCTTCTACAGAAAAGGCTAAAGGGCGACCATCCATTGAGCCGTGCTTGATTTCTCCTCCCTGGCTCTCTGCTGGTGGAGCCTTCAGCTGCCACATTCTGTGCTTTCTGTAGTGTAGCAGCGCTTCCAGCATGAAATTTCTGCAGATCTGCGGTGCCATTGTTCCTATGGGGCCATGATCTCTCTCACAAGCGCCGCTGCACTACAGAAAGCACAGAATGTGGCAGCTAAAGGGTCCAGCAGCAAAGAGCCAGGGAGGAGAAATCAAGCCCTTTCACCTTTTCTGTAGAAGACAGGAAGCAGAGTTTCAGCAAGTTATTTCTTAATAAAGACTTTGCTTTTTTTAAAGTATAATTTGTGTAGGTGTTTTTTTTTCGTTGTGTACTAACGAATTTTTAAAAAATTAATAATAATGATGTTACTGGTCCTTTAACATAAGCTTTCTTCCTATGCATAGAAAGTACAATAATGATTTTATTGCATATACATTTTCTCCACTTGTTTCCGGCAAGCTATAGATAGAGGCCTTTAGTTGGAAAAGGACATTCAAGGCTAAATTCCAGCAGTGTGCAAGCCAGGAATGTTAAGGGGATTCTTGCAGCTGGAGATCAAAAGTTGGAGAAGCAAAAACTTGACACTCTGTAGAGTAAACCACAAATTTGTTATGATGTAGAGCCCTCCAAGGCTAAGTATCCAAGAGGATGTGGTATGGGATCCCTAATTGAGAAACGCATTTTTCGCAAGGCTCCGACATACAGGAAGGCACATTCCCATAGACTCCATTTATAAATATTTTTTTCCCCCCAAACATGATTGCCTTTTTCTTTGTAATAATAAGAGTACTTTGTAATTGTTTTCAACTTAAGCTGGCTGTTACCTGAGCAGTTTTTGGCAACACCCTACGAACGATCTTATTGGCTAACCGAGCATTTGAACAAATGATTTCATGGTTAACAATAAGTGAGGAGACTTTTGTTGTATCTGCAATTTTCAACTTTTGTTGGTTGTCTAACGTATATAATCCACTGGTACACTATCAATGTAATAAGTAGACCATTTCATTGGATTGTCCTAAAATCGGTCATTTCATTTGAAATCTGTCCGTGTATGGCCACATTAAGTTTAATTGGTCCACGCTGGAGGCAAAACAGTCCTACTAGGTTTAATGTTTACATTTTCTAAGCTGGTATGGTGATCCAAATCACAGGAAGACGCATTATCTGGAAACCCCAAGGTCCCAAGCAGTGTTGATAATAGGTCCCATAACTTTAGAGTCCTACGCAGAACCAATTTGTGAAACCTTGGACCCACAACACACATTTTTAACTGCTTGGAACCCCGACCAGCAATTGCCTTATTTGAAACGTGCTCCACGACCCACAACGGACTTATTCGCAGCGTGCTCCACAACCCGCTGACCGCCATTAAATAGGAAGTGTTGATGCAAACCATAAGTGGCATCAATAGTGGGTGGGGCAGAAAATGTTCTTAAAACATTTCCATAAAATACAGATAATATAAACAATATAATATAAGAAATAATAGATAAGACCTGCCATTCCAGATATATAACCGCATTTGGAAATCCTTCTGGCAACCTCGCTGTTATCACATAGCAACATGTGTGCAAGCATGAATGGAGTGTGTACTGGAGCACGGAGATGCATTATAAGTTGTAAAGCTACTGCGTCAAATGTATTCAACTACTGTTGTAATATCCAGTTGGGATTAGCGCAGCTGCAGTTCTTTTACCCAGTGCTTAGCCTCAGTTACCAAATTTAAAAATATTGTATTACTGTATTAAATATACTGTATTAAATAAATAAATAAATAAAACTAATGTTTAGAACCCACAAGCAGGGACTGCAACACCCCATAGTGTAACATTCCATTCACCTGACAAAACACTTGTACCTGCACTGCAATTGAAGGCAAAATCAGTAGCATATGTCCAAATATGCATATTTCTTAGTTTCTGACAGTTACAGGATGTAAACAGGTCCCTGTTAATTAAACTGGGATACATAAGGGCTCTATTTATCATGCTGTATTAAACATTGAAAAGGGAAATTGTTGCTAAAAAAAAAAGTGAATTATGTGCTTAAAACAGTCCATGGGAGATGGCCTTCCAGGAATTTCAGAACTATCTAAATAATAGGTTTCCAGATAAGTGATCCTATACTTGCACTAAGAATACTAAGTAATTGCTATTATAGGGATATGGAAACATTTTATCCTGAAAGCTCCGAAATGACTGGAAAACCCTAGTACCTGTACTAAGAATTGTTTCCTTAAAAATGACTTTTTTTGTTAATGGGTTTCTATATAATAAATGCCATACCTGTATAATATGAGTATATAGTATATTATCAATAGGAATGGATTATTTCTTAAAGGAGAACTAAATCTCAACTAAAGAAGAAGGCTAGAAATTCTCTACATTATATTTTGGGCTTCTGTACCAGCCCAAGGCAACCGCGCCCTTTTAGCAGAGAAGATCTGTGTCTCCAAAGATGCCCCAGTAGCTCCCTGTCTTCTTTTCTGCTGATTCACTGCACATGCTCTGAGCTGCTGTCACTTACTGAGCTTAGGGACCCACTCACAATATACAGTACACATAGATTATAAATGCCACAATATAAGGCTGATTAGAAATTAATACAGATAATTACTACATGACAGCTCAGAAACCAGTGTAACTAGCATCAGAATTTAATAATCAGCCTTAATTTGCAACGACTCCTAAGCTTAGCTTCTCAACAGCTGCTCAGAGCCCACTGAGCATGTGAGTGTCACCGACACTTTCCAAGATGGTGACCCCCTGTGACAAGTTTGAAGTCCTGGATCATTGCTGCTATTGACAAGCTGAAACTTTAGGCTGGTCCAATAAATTCACTATAGAAAATATGGCATTTATAGAAAATATTGCACATGTTATAGCATTATAACAATTAATATTAGCATTGTGAAAAAACAGTCTATGCCTTTCTTATAGGGATGCACCAAATCCACTATTTTGGATTCGGCCGAACCCCCGAATCCTTTGTGAAAGATTCGGCCGAATACCGAACAAAATCCAAATTTACATATGCAAATTAGGGGTGGGAAGGGGAAACATTTTTACTTCCTTGTTTCGTGACAACAAGTCAAGTGATTTCCCTCCCAGTCCCTAATTTGCATATGCAAATTCGTTTTGGCCAGGCAAAAGGATTCGGCTGAATCCTGCTGAAAAAGGCCGAATTCAGTGCATCCCTACTTTCTTATGGTTGTTTGTCTGTGTCTGCATTAATAGCATAACTTAAAAAAAAAATCATTGCATATGTTTAAAATACTTTCCCTAATGTTCTGCCCTATGAATTGTTTGTTATGAATAAGTCATTATTTCTATAATGTTTGGTAAACTGCATCTATCTACTGCACTGATTTTCAGATAACTGTACTAATAAATGTCCTCACATTTTGGTAATGGTTGTTCTTCTTTCTCTCCTGCAGATTTTGCTGCATACCAAGGAAATGGTACAAAAGGTACGTGGCTCAGTTCTCTGTATATGCAAATAGTTAAAACAAAGGCTGCACCTGGCAAAGTTGCTGTGTTTTACAAAAGTCTAACTGAAACAAACATAGCTGTTTTCTCTGGATGCCTGTTTACCCATGAACTCCTTTCTACAGGATTATAGCTTCATTCTCTCTCTAACACAAGATATGATGGAGCACGGCTTGAAGCCTGCATGCAAGTCTTTCCAGCAAATTAGCAGCAGTGTTAATTAGAGTTTACTCCATTTCGCTATATTGTAGTGTTGTGTTGATTATGATTGTTTTCTGGCTGACTTCATCTTCAGCTAAATTGTTTCAGCATTCTGTACTGTTAGCCGCATATAGCATGCTTTGGCTATCAATAACTCCCTACATGAGCAATTCTACTCTTTATTACCTTTGCTTAGAGGGACAACGCTATTGTTCATATTCAAGGTTCCCATCTAGTGTACATTTAAATCCAGGCATGCAGAGATGGGAAGCTATTGGGAAAACAAATGTTTAACATATGTTTTTATTGTATAAAGATAAACTTTCCAAAAAGCTAAAATTTTCTCTGAAATAATCAATTACTCCCCCCCCCCCAACAGTTTATCTCTACATGCAGGCTTTGTGTTGGAGTCTTGTTATTTTGAAAGACAGCTCTAATTTCCTTTAAGTAAAGGGAGCATACACCAACAATGTTTGTACCGCTACCTGTGCCTAAAAATAAAACGATTGACTCAAATTCTGCATGTATTGGGGATAACTTGATTAATTTTTACATAATTTCTTATTTTCCTTTGTTCTTTGAGTTTTGTTAATTATAGCATTTGTTACTCTTCTGAACAGAGTAGATCTAAATACAAAAAACAATTGGTGTAAACTTCAACTTGACATACATGGTAAGATCCACTTGTTTTGTGAGGCTTAACTGATTTGGGCACAACGTGGTGGGCCAAATTGGAACAACCAGATCATTATGGACACTAGGCCTACTGTGTTTACATAGCGCTACACTGTACAGCACTGTACAGTAGAAGACATGAGAGAAGAGATGTAGTGGGGTGCAGAGGAATGAAAGGCCTTCAAAGTTATGAGAAGGAGTTTGAGTTATATGTTCCTTTATGGGGTGCCATGATGAGCACTTTAGCAGTGGAGGGCCCTGTACTCACTTGGCAACTTTTATTGGCCCGTATACGGTCAGCTTTCAGAGTGGCTCTTTAAACACTTTTGCAATTTACTTTTGTTTTCTATTTGAAGTGATTTCTGAAACATTTGCAGTTATGCTAATACCAAACTTTCAGCTGGCACAAGAATGCATTCTCTAGATCAGGGGTCCCCAACCTTTTTTACCCTTGAGACACATTCAAATGTAAAAAAAAGTTGGAGAGCAACCTAAGCATGCAAAAAAAGTTCCTCGGGTGAAAAATATGAGCTGTGATTGGCAATTGGTAGCCCCTATGTGGACTAGCAGCTTACTGGAGGCTCTGTTTGGCATTAAACCTGTTTTTTTTTTTTTTTATGCAACCTAAAACCTTTAAGCCAGGAATTAAAAAAAAAATAAGCACCTGCTTTGAGGCCACTAGGAGCAACAGCCAATGGGTTCTTGAGCAACATGTTGCTCACGAGCTACTGGTTCACTGCTGTAGATCAAGGTATATGTGGTTTATTACTATCATAACCTCTTTGTAAATTGAAGAGGGCATAAGCCTGCTGTAAGTCAGGACATAGTGTTACACCGTGGTGTGGGTTGTAGAGGTGCAGGTTACTTACAGGTAAAGGGTCCAGTTTGTGTGTGTGTTGGAATATGTTGGGCACTCACAATATTTTTACATATTTCAATTCCCTTCATCTGGCCTAATAGAAGAAAACCTAATTCTAAGCAACTTTGCAATAAACATTCATTACACAATGCTTTTTAAGTTATTTGTATTGCTATTAAAAGCAGTGTTTGTCTGTCCCTTATGCAAATGCTGCTCTCAGTAGCAATTTCATTTACAAATAACTTTTAAAGCACTAACAATTTTTAATAAATTCATATTGGAAAGTTGCTTATAATTGTGTTTTCTTTTATTAGGGATTATTTTTGGGTTGACATGTCCTTTAAGGGATGAGTGCCTCCGCTGCTGTAATAAGAATTCTGATTAATTTATGTGGATTGAAAATAACTACAATTTATCTAATTTTGCTAAATGAGTATCTGAAAAACAGAAACAAGTCATTCCCTTATCCGCATTCATACCTATTCTTCATCTTTATCAGCCAGCGGTAATAGTTCTGTAAATTCTGCGTTGGAAATATAACATTGTGAATTGTTTATTGACTGTCCTAAGAAATCAAATAATTCTTCATGCTTTCAAAATGAAAACATGTTGCTCTCATTTTGAAGCACACGCAAGAGAATTTGCTTCATTTATCCATATTTTAGGGCTGTATTCGCTATTTAGCAGTTACTGGTGTCCTGGAAAGTCTGATAAGTTTAAATGGGTAGGGGATCTGAGGTTTTCTGGAATAGAGTTCATTCCATAATGTGTTACCTATGCCATACGGCTAGCTAGCACAGAAACCAGTTCAATTACCGTGTAATAATCGGCCCTGTAGCATCAGCTTATATAGAGAAACATGGGGATAAGAGCATCTGACAAATACTTGTATGGCAAAATTTTAAATCGTATGCAAAGACAATATTTGGATAAAAAAAGGGTTATTTTCTGGTGGCAGTATCTCTTTAAGCTTAGCTTCTCAACAGCTGCTCAAAGCCCACTGAGCATGTGCGTGTCACAGACACTTTTCAAGATGGCAAACCCCTGTGATAAGTGTGAATTCTTGGATCATTGTTGCTATTGAGGTGCTGAATCTTTAGACTGGTGCAATAAGTTCAGTATATAATATATGGCATTTCAGCCATATTAATATTCAGGGTTTAGTTCTCCTTTAAAGATAACAATATAAATATAATACCCTTTTCCGTCACTATGGTAAAACACCCTCACCTATATAATAGCAGGAAATGTAAGTACATACAGTATATAATTTAATAAAGCATGATGCCAGGCTTCAGACATAATTTCTTTGGTAGAAACAAATATAAATATTAGCCTGATCAGCAATCCACTTGCTATAGATAGTTTGATTCTGACTATAAAATGTCTAAAACATATCTGTGATTACCTTGACATCTGAATAAATGGGAGGTGTATACAATGAAAAATGGGTCACAGTTAATATGTCTGAAGTCCTGTCAGTTTTTGATCATTCAGTGCTTTGACAATTTTTTTCTTCTTTAAATAGATGAATCTGGAAGTCATATATGGAGACACCGATTCTATCATGATAAACACTAATTGTAATAATTTAGAAGAAGTCTTCAAGCTCGGAAACCGGGTATGTATACATTGAAGTTCAAGGCTGTAATACAGTACATATTGGATACAGAATCTCAGACAAAGAGTACTGAAGGACAGTATATCAGCTATTGTTCACTTTGCAAAGCATATAGATCTCTGCAAGCAGGCTGCATTTCTCAACCCCCTTCCCAGGTCCACAGTCAAGAGCAATGGCAGCCCCCCCCCCCTCAAACTGCCACTTTAGACAAGGGCCTTCCATGCCTGTATATAAATAAGACCCTGCCCATATGTTGATGAGACACCCTTAGTTTCCCTCTTTGTGTAGTGCCTCTAGTGTAGCTGATCTAGAATCCTGCAGAAAAGACTTGCATGCTGGTTGGGATACTTCCTGTATTTCCGGTGACCACCAGATGAATGTGTAAGGCAATATCCGTTCTTCCTATGAAGTTTAACGGAATGTGCATTTGAAGGAACCGTTCAGTGTAAAAATTAAATGGAGTAAATAGGCTGTGAAAATGTTTCTAATGTAGGTAACCATAGATATACCTATCTATAAAGGCTAGAATGGATGTCTTAATTAATAGTCAGGACATAACTCCCATCCCCTACCCCATTACAGCTCTCTAACCTCTTAGATAATCGTCAACATTGGACAAGTGAGTAAACTGTACAGCCTTGAGTTTCAGTGAGGAGTGTTAGCAGGTTTTGAGAACCCTGCTGGTTAGTGTCTTGAAAATTAAGCTGGCCATGCATGTGCTGATAAAATAGTTTGTATGATTTTCTGTATGTGTATGGTGGATGGACAATCCTGATCTATAACTATGTACCATGGACATTGGACCTTTCTGTTGCTGACAGCTTGAATGATTGGAACAGCAGGACACATGGTGCATCAGCAGACAGGAGACTAAATTTTCATTTTATAAAGTGAAAAATACTTTATGGAAACATTGGTGATGCATTCATTCTTTTATCCTCCTATTATTGATGAAATGTTTGCTAATTTGTCTCTATAGAGATTTCTGACTGGATATTGTTTAATATCATGAGTGAACGGGTGGCTTAAAATGGGTTGGTTGCTGATTTTAACATGATGATAGTCTCCATGCAAATACTCTTCCCTAAACATTGACACTTTTATTTCCTACATCGTTTTATTGTGAATGTTTAAGCATGTTCTTTCCAGCAATGTGGTGGAAAGAACATGCTTAAATATTCACAACAAAGCTATGTAGGAAATACATGTGTCAATGTTTACTTTCTAATTATAATCTCATCGACTGAATATATAACCGGTTCTTACAGAGCATTATGGAGAGCTACTTCTAGGAATTATGGGCTTTTTCTCTGCTATTATCCCTGAGAATATAAATAGTTGCAGTCAAAATGCTCCATCACTCTAAGCAAAGTATAAAATGTGTTTTATTCCCTTTTACAGGTAAAAAGTGAGATAAACAAATCATACAAGCTGTTGGAGATTGACATTGATGGTATCTTTAAATCTCTCTTGCTACTGAAGAAAAAGAAGTATGCCGCTCTTACAGTGGAGCCCACAGGTGATGGAAAGTATGTTACTAAGCAGGAGCTTAAAGGTCTTGATATTGTCAGAAGAGACTGGTGCGAGCTTGCTAAACAAGCTGGAAAGTAAGTTTTTACTATTATATAGGGAAAAATGACCCTATTCTACAGATTACTTTTGAGTGAGTCACTAAAACTTTCTGAGCCTGTACTAAAAAACAAAAGTGATGTAGGGCTCTATAGGGCAAGGAGTCCAGTGGTTTCTCTTAATTATTCTGTAGGATACACTATGTGAACACATTTCTTTTGTGCATGCTTTTTAAAGGATCAACAGTTGCTGGTGGGAAGTACAGGTATGGGATCATTTATCCAAACTTTTCGGGACCTGGGTTTTACCGGATAAGGGATTTTTCTGTAATTTGGATCTTCATATCTTATGTCTACTAGAAAATCATGTAAACATTAAATAAATCCAAAAACCTGGTTTTGCTTCCAGTAAGGATTAAGTACATCTTAGTTTGGTTCACATACAAGGTACTGTTTTCTTATTACAGAGAAAAAGGAAATCAATTTTAAAAATTTGCATTATTTGATTATAATGGTGTCTATGGGAGATGGCCTTTCCGTAATTCGGAGCTTTCTGGATAACTGATTTCTGGATAACGAATCCCATACCTGTACTATATAAAGGGGCAGGTAGGACAGGCACAATATGAAGGTTGAAAAAAGTCACTCTCTTCCTTCCCACGTTCATGTTGCCGTTATTGTTACTCAAACTGAAATATAGAATGCATGTATTTAGTCTTGAACGTGTGTTTTTCTTCTGTGTTTCAGTTATGTTATTAGTCAGATTCTCTCTGACCAGCCGCGTGATAGTATTGTTGAAAACATTCAGAAGAAATTAACTGAAATTGGGGAAAATGTAACAAATGGAACTGTGCCCATCACCCAGTATGAAATCAATAAGGTAAACAGAGTTGTCTCTCTTAAAGTACTAAGTAACATTGTTTTTTACATGTAATAATTTAAGACAGTGCCACTTCCCAGCAAGCCTGTGGCACCTGTATTAGAGCACTCTTCCCCTTCCATCATAATGTGATATTGCCCTCCTTTTGTTCTTCTCTGACTTAATGCAGTTTTTATTTGTTGGGTTCAGAGTAACTTGCTTTAACATCAGTTGCCCTTGATCTAGGGGGTGGTATATTCCACTTTAGCAGAGACATATATGTATAACTAAATATATGGCAAATCCACCATTAGATGCTTTTTATTAAAGGGAAACTATTAGAAGCTTCCTCATACTGAAATAAGAAACTTTCTAAATATAATCAATTAAACATTCTGCATTGTTCCTGAAATAATCAAGTTTATATTCACTTTTCTCTCTGTTTCTTTTCATTCTGTCTTCATGCAGCAGTTGGGTGTCAGATGAATGACCCAATATATCTTATAGGGAGTGCTGCTTTTCCTAGCAGATGAATTAGTGCTCACTCAAATAATTGATTCCAGTACAAATAAAATCTAACAAAATAACTGCCTTTTGCACAAATTCTGCATGTAGACAGACGGGATTTCTGGTGATTTTAATCGAGTGAGCTCTAATACATCTTCTAGGCAAAAGGAGCCCCCCCATAAGGTATATTGGATCATTTATCTGACAACTCCTGAATGAAGGCAGAATGAGGAGAGAGGAATAGTGAAGATAAACTTGATGATTTCAAAAACTGTGCAGAATTTTTAGAAAGTTTATTATTTTAATATGATGAAGCTTATATTAAATTTTCATTTTCACGATAGTTCCCCTTTAAGATCAACCTCAACGTGTGCATGATGTAACCAGGGGAAGGGAGTAGCCACCTTCACATCGCATGATTGGTGAGGTTTTAGACTGATGTGAACACTTAAAAAATATGGTTTTACTAAAGGACAGTCTAATTGCACCAAATGAATGTTTTCAAAATGCACCCTAGTTAAATATTAAGTATAAGTGAAGGGCAATGTACATTTAATTCAAGAGCTGCATGCTTATGAACATTGGGCATTTTAGACAGATTTTTTTTGTATTTTTACTTAGTCTTTTTATGTTGTTCAGTCTAGGCTATTAGAAAATGTATTCATGTTTTGAGGTGTGATGAATACTAATACAATTACCATCATCTGTAACTACGTATTTCAGGCATTGACAAAGGATCCTCAGGATTACCCTGATAAAAAAAGCTTACCCCATGTACATGTTGCCTTGTGGATAAATTCCCAAGGTGGAAGAAAGGTGAAAGCTGGCGATACAATATCCTATGTCATTTGTCAGGTAATCCAACATTTAATACATTAAGAATTGGGTGTTTTTCTACTACCTAAATGTTTATTTATAAAAATGTTTTTTTTTTCTGGATCACTGTTAAACCTAATAATACCATTTTAAAATTAAGTAAACCCAATAGGGCTGCTTTACCACCAATATGGATTTATGCAACTTAGCATCTATTATAAGGTACTTTTTTATTATTGCAGTCAAAAAGGACATCATTTCGCAAAAATGTAATTTATTGTTTTCTTGAAACCTAGTTTCTAGATAAGGAGATCCCATACTTATATAAACCTATCCCATGCTTATAATCTTAGATTGTAGGCTGTATGGGATAGGGACTGCCTTACTACTGTGTCTTTTACAATGTGGTACTTAAACGTTCGTAAATATACAGAGATTTTTATAATATTTTCCTCCTTGTGTACACTATATTGAGGGTTGCAACCTTTTCCAAAATAACTTTTTTTGGCAGCCGGGAAGGGGGGGGGGGAGGTCTGGCCTGACAGAGGGAGATGGGAGTGGTGATGCTTAAAAGTGGCGCAGACCTCTCCTGGAAGATGGGGGAAGAAAAAACGCAAGCCAGAGGGTAAATTTACAAAAGATTCTGAGCAGATCGGCGGGGGGGGGGGTGGGGGGTGGGACAGGGGCATAACTTAAGGGTATTACTAATTTACCAGCTGCTACATTGCCAGAAAATTTGCAATACCAGCCCTGGCCTTGGCTGGTATCTTACAGGTTAAGCCGGTAAAATACAGGCCGGGTGGCAACCCTAACTATATTGTAAAATTGTACAACGCTAGTATCCTATGAGCACTTTATAAACAAAGCTATACATACATGTACAGGAGAACCTTTTTTTTTTTTCTACACCTTTAAGCTTCCTGTAAATATTTATATATTTAAGACATGTGTATGCCATATTATGTGCACAGAGTATGCTTATGTAATTTAGGAAAAACTATGAATAACAAAACTTCGGCGGGTTCCTTAACTTCTTAAAAAACGTAAGTGGTCATCATTAGGTCATCCATGAAGACTGTAAACTGTGACCACCGCCTCAGAGGCCTACAGAATGCAATTTGAAATTCTGACCCACTCATTTTTTTTCATTAGCCATTTCATTCTTTAGCACCATGTAATATTTTGTTTAGTACCATAGCAAATAGCACACTATTTTTTTTAACCTGGACACTATCTACCATTCTTAACAGCTTATGTTTTTTTGGGAGGAATATTGGGAGTGCCAGAAGATATGAAATAGTCTACCACTTGCTGCCAGAACCTTTGGCACAAGATGCTACAAGATTTATGTATATTCCCATTCATTTTTACTCTGTTTTGATGAATATTTTACATGTTATAATGTTTATTTATAAATTGCATTGTTCATTGCCATGTTTGCAAAAAAAAAAAATTGGATATGGCCTTCAGCATCTGTTTATGACCTCACGAGTGACACGGTGCATAAATCTGCTGTTTCAAGCTTTCTAAAATAGACTGTGTATGTTTATTCCCCTTTCATGTAGGACGGATCAAATCTTAGTGCGAGTCAGAGAGCATATGCCCAAGAGCAGCTGCAAAAACAAGAGAACCTTTCCATTGACACACAATACTACCTGTCACAGCAAGTCCACCCAGTAGTGGCTCGGATCTGTGAGCCCATTGATGGAATTGATTCTGCACTAATTGCAATGTGGTTAGGTAAGTATATTAATGCCTCCCCTTGAGGTGGTTCAGTGGCAAATGCCTCTCCTTGAGCCGCATACATTGTTCCAAATCTTCACTTAAAATAAACAAAAGAATATATTGCATAGGAGAATCCTACAAAGTTTTTAGTTTAAGGACTTTTAGGGGCAAATTTACTTATGGTCGAATATCAAGGGTTAATTAACCCTCGATATTCGACTGCCGAATTGAAATCCTTCGAAGTCGAAGGATTTACAACAATTCGTTAGATGAAAAATCCTTCGAATCGTTCGATAGCAAAGCCTATGGGGACCTTCCGCATAGGCTAACATTGACTAAGGTAGGTTTTAGGTGGCGAACTAGGGGGTCGAAGTTTTGTTTTTAAAGAGACAGTACTTTGACTATTGAATAGTCGAACGATTTTTAGTTTAAATCGTTCGATTCGAAGGTCGAAGTAGCCCATTCGATTGTCAAAGTAGCCAAAAAAAAATCGAAATTCGAAGTTTTTTTTATTCTATTACTTCACTCGAGCTAAGTAAATGGGCCCCTAAATGTATTTTCCAAGATTCCCAGTATATAGATAAGACTTTTGCTTTCAAAATGAGTTTCCAATATCAAGGCATCCATTCCTCACTAAATATGAAATCTAGGTAAGTCAAATAATATGTCGCGTATTACAGATCTAACTCTTTTAAGGGGAAGAAAAATCAAACATGATTAATCTTCAGTTTGCTGTATAATAAAGAGTAAACCATATTCACAAGACTGCCATCCGATTAATGGTTTGTCTGCAGTCATTTCCGTGCTGCCGTGTACCTGCATAAACCACTTCCTTCCCGTTTCTTAGTTCTATGCAATGAAGAAAGTGATGTTAAACTAAGCAAAGATGGCAACCGCAATCTAGCCAGGATGTCTAGCTTGTCAGTGGGCAATAATAAGGGTGCAAATTAATTAAATATAGTGGTTAGTTTCAGACAAACCGTGTTAACATATAGTAGTTTTATTGCATAATGTATGTCATCATTTCCTCTGAAAACTTTTACCTGTACATGGTGCATATTAATTGCTTTACATTGACATGCAGAATGTGCTGTTAAAGGAAGAGGTTGAAGAGAATTAAGATATTTCCCCCTAGATGGCAGCGATAGATACAGTAAACTTTTAGAATCAATAAACTCCTTTTAGATAATTCTGAAACTGATAGCATTAATCTGTATATATCTTATCTTTTTTAAAGGACATTTTAGCTAGAAATGTTAAGTTTTCTATTTTAACATTCTGTTTGAAGGATCCATTTAAAAGATAGTGCACTTCCACTCAATGTACCGTATTGCTGATTTATACTTATTTATGGCTCATAAAAATAATTTTTAATTTGATTTAATCTACAATAAATGTTATTTTACAAGGCAAAAGCATAGTTTACTTTTTTCTTCCTTTTTTTCTTGGCATCAAACACTCAGAAACTGGTGCCTTTATCCTTTAAAAAAAAATCCATTTCCCTCTCCAAGGGTGGCCCATGCTGTAAAAGGTTATCTGCTATCTGCAGGGCTAATTGATAGAAACTGCCATGATCTGTAGAGTAAATCTGAAATAATTTACAGGCTCAATTGGCTTTGTCAGTGTCATGAAGTGATAATGAGGCTGTCTGCAGAAATGAAGTTGCTCCTTGGACAGCTTTTCAGGGTCTTCAGCTTCTATTGTCACACTCTCAAAAGTAATAGATGCAGATGCCCATCCTTCCCAACTGCCTCCTGACAGCTCTGTGTTAAGGCTTTGTTTAGCAAAGAGCTCTACAACAGGTGGATACAGTCTGCTTGCCTCTCATGTTGAGCCAATGAACTGCTAAATATTTTGGTATATTAGGGGTTCACTTTGCTGCTTCATGCTATGGATTTTGGCGGAGGAGGACTTTTTAAAAATGTTTTGAGTAGGGATAAGTGAATTTGACCTGTTTTGCTTCACCGAAAATTTGCCACAGACCAAAATTCACTGAAATGTATTAGTCTATGGGCGACAAATTTTTTTTTTTCTTCCATTAAAGCCAATGGGCATCATTTCCGCGGCAAAACACTGGGAAAAAATGTGCTCATCCCTATTTTTGAGACATTGCCTAATTGTTACAAGCTATTAAGCATGACTTAAATGTTGTATTGACTTTTGTACATAATGGTTAGCCATAATAATGCTCTAGAGTTAAAAATTAGTTTACAATGCACAGGTAATTAATTCACTGCCATTGTCATTCTGATGGCTTGGTTTGCCATCCAACAGCTTCCGTTACCAGCCTTAAACTAGCCATAGATGCACAGATATTAGTCCTTGTATGATGAACATTTAAGTAATTGTTTGTTTAACAGAACGATCTAAAACTAACCATTCAAGTTTAAATTGTATGATCAGATGATGTTCTGGCCATTTTTTGACACTTGTATGAAAGTTATGCTATGTAAATAGTAGTGATAGTGTATGTCGTCAGATCTAGGCAATATGTGCAAATAATTTATCTGACAAATTTTCTAACCTGTCCGATAGGCTAAACAACCAATCACCACAGTATGGAAAATGTCAGGACAATTATTCTAGTCCACAGATGTACAACAATATGTGTCTGTGGCCAGTTATACCCTTTCCACAAAAGTGCTTGGCAGCATTTTAATATTCCTTCCATTCAAATGTGTAACGTCGGTGTTCACTGATAAATGGGTGATTGGGGTATGGGAGACCAATTACTAAACAGCTGATCTTGAGAACTTGCAATTTGATTGGGCAGTTATTGGTGAGGACATAAAGATAAACAATGTAGGTTAGAAAGGAAATCGGAAGGGAGGAGAAGAGCAAATTGCATTGAAAAAGGGTTAGGGGTGTGCTGGAAAGAGGAAGAGGGATGAAATTTAAAAGGTAGGTCAAGAGGAGCAAAAGATAAAGGGAATATTTAAAGAGAGATGATGTGGTGATAAGAGCGCAAAAGATAGAGGGCACCACAGAGGAGAGAGCATGGTGAAAACAATGGTATCGCTGATGGACTAGTTTAATTCCAGAGTTATTTTTATTTCAAGGGATCGGAACATCTGAATTTGACGTTCATCACAATCATTTTGTGATGCTATTTTACTCTTTCGATTCAATCGAGTAAATGGGGACATCCAGGGATCCATTTGGAGTTGCTTGCAGCCTTCCTGACATTCAAATTTTTTCCGGAGAAAAAAAACTCAATCAAGTTTTTTTTTTAATTTGAATTGAATTCGATTCAAGTTTTGGGTCAATTTAATTCATCAGAGTTTAAAAAAATGTATTTTTTTATATAAATTTTGATTGGTTGAATTTATGGGGGAGTTTTTAAAAACTCACATGAATTCTAAATACGACCTTTCATAAATGTGCCTCTAAGTGGGGTTTATTTATTTTATTTTTTTGGAACTTTTTTGGTTGAAGTCTGTTTATTTTTTATTTATTTTTTTTACGTATAACAAAGTTAAAGATTTATGAAAATATTGCTTTAGATTTCTTAATGCAAGTCCCTCAATCTCACCGTAAATGAACATCAAGCTGTGCATACAGTAGTCTCTAGCAGAGCAATGAGGCATTCTCTTCCAGCCAGAGCTTCAGGCCATAGTATAGAACACACTGCTTTTCAATTAGACCAGAAACCAGAATCTGCATGAAATTATGCTTAAATGTTTTAATCTCTTAAATAAACATGCCCATTGCCTTAACCATTCAATACTGTACCTTCGTTTGCTAGAACATGAAGTTGTCTTTAACATGTTGAATATTTGCAGATTAGATGAAAAGTAATTTGTTTTATAATCAGTAGTAAAGTACTGAGCCTTGCAAAGCAGAAGGGTTTAATTCAGCTCTCAAAATAATAATAAAATACATATGAGTTCTGCGTATTCGCAGCAAATTCTTCAAAACCTGTTCCCCTCTTCATCTCTAACTGCTTTTCTATGACAGATTAAATGAGGGAAATACTCTAAAATTTGGTTGTGTAGGCTGTGTCAAGAAAAGAACTAGCATTTTATTATTCTTTTGTTTACGATTTGTGTTCGCCTTTTCTACATCGGATTTCTAAGTTTAATGGAACATTCACCCCATTTTTGCAGTTCAGCATAGAACGCTATAATAGTTCCCTGCTAAAGCATGTAACTAGAGTGCCACAACTCTTGTATGTTTAGACTTGGATGACTTGCTTGAAATGAGGAGTGAAAAGGTAGGGCCATGGCTTTAGAAATGCATTGAACTAGCCTTGATTTTTGACTGATTTTTTTGCTGTTTTTAATATTTAACAAAAGAATTAAAAAAAGAAAACCATTAAAAAACAGGAAGGTTATGCCTCATCCTCTGCCTCACAATTAGCTGTTTATCCCTGCCTCCCAATGTTAAGGTGTTGAGAGTATTATTTTGCATTAAATGGCTTATTTTACAGTCATCAACAGTGCCAGAAAGTTTTTTGCTTAAATCAATGTATGACATCTAGATATATATATAGATATAGATATATATAGGTATATATATAGATATATAATTTTTTTTTTCCATGAATACTTCCTCAAATGCCTAGATGGCTGTTTACTCAACTGAAGGGGCAGGTTTTTCAACATTCTAATTTGTCTTTTGTACTGCGATTCAGGGTTTTTGAATTATGAAATTTGGATTTTCAAGAACTTGCAAGAAACTAGCTTAAAGATAAACAATAGCATCTAGAAGTACAAGTCAAAGTCCTTGGGAATTGTCCAAATATTTCCATTTTTTTTTTTTTTTTTTTTTTTTTCGTTTTGTTTTCTTCCATGGGTAGAATGTAATTTTTACTGTGTTGGAAGAGCCTGTCCCAGTTTAGGCCAAGGGGAAGGTGTAATAGGTATGTTGTAGATTTTGGAAATCCATTCTAAGGTAACTAATGGGAGTTTATGTTCTTTCATTTAAGGACTTGACCCTTCCCAGTTCCGGGCTCACCGGCACTACCAGCAGGACGAGGAAAATGATGCATTGCTGGGAGGTCCTTCCCAACTCACAGATGAGGAAAAATACAGAGACTGTGAACGGTTCAAATTCTTCTGCCCAAAGTGTGGAACGGAGAACATTTATGACAATGTTTTTGATGGCTCTGTAAGTTTCTTTTACTATGAACTGAACACTACAAACTTTTATGCAGAGAAATATGAGGACAATATCATCTGAAAAGTGATTTTCCATTGAACTTAGTATGGGATCCGGAAACCCAGAAAGTTTCAAATTATACAAAGGTCATCTCCCATAGATGCATAAATGCATTTTTTTAAATTATTGCCTTTTTCTCTGTAATAATAAAACATTACCTTGTACTTGATCCCAACTAACATATAATTAATCCTCATTGGAATCAGAACCAGCCTATTTGGTTTATTTAATATTTACATTATTTTCTCGTAGACCTAAAATGTGAAGATTACCAGATTTCATAAAGCCGTTATCCAGAAACCACAGGTCCCGAGCATTCTGGATAACCGGTTCTTACCTGTAGTAGGATTAAATTCAATAGGAATGACTGTCGTGGCAACTACATCCTATTTTCTGTTTTGTTCCCCCACTGTTGAGGTTGAATTTCTAATACAGGTATGGGACCTGTTATCCAGATTGCTTGGGACCTGGGGTTTTCCGGATAACAGATCCTTCCATAATTTGGATCTTCATACCTTAAGTTAATTACAGAACATTTACACATTAAATAAACCCAATAGGCTGTTTTTGCTTCCTATAAGGATTAATTATATCTTAGTTTGGATCAAGTACAAGCTACTGTTTTATTACAGAGAAAAAGGGAGAAATGTTTGGATTATTTTATTATAATGGAGTCTGACAGATGGCTTTTCTGTTTCTGGATAACTGGTTTCCAGATAACAGATCCCATATCTGTACTTGCTTCACTTGTTAGCTTTGAATGGGTCAGTCAGTGATAGTTAACTCTATGTAATACTAGTCTTATCGCCAATAGCAACTAAGCCGTTGGTAGAATTTAGAAACTTTATGCTTTTTGTTACATGTACTATTTTAGTTTTTCAGTTTATTGTAAAAATTGGACCCTAGCAACCAGGCTGCTACTGAAAATCCAAAACAAAGGCCATCTGAACTAAAAGCTAAACAGTTTTAAAGACCACAAATAATTAAATGTTTTTAAGTTTAAAGTGAACTAGGGTCCACTGTGTGTGATAGATTAGGAAAATACATTTAAAAGGAATAGTGTAAAAATATAAATGACTCTAGTTTAAATAATGTATTCTCATCTGACAAATGGCCAGGATAGAGAGAAAATACCTTAAAGGAAAACTATACCCCCCCCAAACAATGTAGGTCTCTCTAAAAAGATATTGCATTAAACAGCTCATGTGGAAAATCCTGCGTCATGTAAATAAACCATCTTCATAATAATATACTTTTCTAGTAGAATGTGCCATTGGGTAATTTTAAATAGAAAATTACCATTTTAAAAAAATAAGTGCCGCCCCCTGGGATCATTCGAGTCACTGTGCACACAAACATACCAAACAAACCATACATGTTAGGTCACATGAGCCAATTAACAGGCAGAGTTCTGTCTTTAGCTTCCACACTTCTTCCTGTTACAGTTAGAGTTGTAGTATTTCTGGTCAGGTGATCACTGAGGCAGCACAGAGACCATCACAAAATGGTGGTTCAAGGCAAGATGTAAAAGGACAATATTTATTTAAGTATATATACCAGTTTGGTAATTCTTTCATATGTGACTTAATATGATATAAACTATTTGTTGCTTAAGTATTCATTTTGGGGGTATAGTTTTCCTTTAAGCATGTCGCTTATCTGCCACCTCATCTACAGAACCCAAAGATAAACCTTGTATCTTCACTCCTTTTTGAACTTGGTTATCTGACTGATGCTGCAGGCTTAGCATAGTTTAATTTGCACTAAATAATTTTTTCTTCAGAACATCCGACACGTCGCATGCGTTTCATTGCATGGCGGCGTGTCAGCTCGAGCCGCACCTTGGAGTTCCTCCCTTAACCACTGTATCAAAACAAAAACTAAGCTGACTAGTAAAAAAAAGCATTTTTGAGTTAGGTGTAAGAATGGCACCTCTACCTTTTAAACATAAAGTTCTTCAAACCCTTAGGTATTTGCTCAGATGTAGAGTCTAGAACATTATGCAATTATAGATTTATCAAACTGTATTGATAGCTTTATTATTATGATAATTATTTATAAGGCACTAACCTATTTTGCAACACTAGAATATAGCCCCTGGATATTTCTCCCAGTGGCATCAAAGCAGGTGCTCATTTTTGAATATCTTACATGGAGCCAATAAATGACCATGGATTATGTAAAACAGAGCCTCATGTACTCTGCAGGTCCACAAACGTGTAACAACCAATCACAACTTGTATTGGTTACCCCTTAGGAACTTTTTCATGCTTGTGTTGCTAAGCAACTTTTTATCTATCTATCTATCTATCTCTCATCTACCTATCTGTCTATCTATCTATCTATCTATCTATCTATCTATCTATCTATCTATCTATCTATCTATCGTCTATCTAACTATCTATTGTCTATCTATATATCTATTTATCATCTATCTATCTATCTATCTATCTATCTAACAAACAAGGGAAAGTTGTGCTCACCACTAACATTAAGCGGGGGTGCAATGAGGCTGTGACCACAAAATACTACTTTGACGTAGTTGGCCAGCTTAAATATATTGCAATATATGGACAAACAATCCCTGTTTTGTTTAAAGGGTAAGGCATTTTTCAGTAGCAGTATGCACAAAATGTCGCTGTCTTAAATATATTGATAATGGGTTGAGTGCAGAGGACTCTTGTATTTGACTATATCTATATATATATATATATATATATATATATATATATCTATATATATATATCTATATATATATATATATATCTCTTCAGTGAAAAAAGACCGCACTCACAGGACTTTGTATGAAAAAAAAGCCGGGCTGTGATTTTATTCGTCAACGTTTCGGCTATCAAACTCTAGCCGTCCTCAGGATTTGAGGACGGCTAGAGTTTGACAGCTGAAACGTTGAGGAATAAAATCACAGCCCTTGTGGCTTTTTTTTCATACAAAGTCCTGTGAGTGCGGTCTTTTTTCACTGAAGATATGTAAATTTTTACCAGCACCAAGGCATTTAACCACTTTATTGTGGAGTGCACCAGGTCGGATTCTTTATCTCTATATATATATATATATATATATATATATATATATATATATATATATATCTATATATATATATATATATATCTATATATAATACACAAAAGCCATGAATATCCTGTAAATTATATCCTTATAAACGGTGAGTTCTGATGTCATTTCTGTCACATGACTCATTGAAATGTGCGTATTATAATAAATAAAGTACCCCCAATTGTAAAATATGAGGATATTAGAAGTTACCTCGGAGTTCCATGACCTGTATAAAAACACTCGGCCTTCGGCCTCGTGTTTTTATATGGTCATGAAACTCCTCGGTAACTTATAATATCCCTATATTTTACAAAAGGGGGTACTTTATTCACTATATATCTCTATATATCTTTCAATTGATCTTCACTGTTTATTTTGTATAGTTTTTTAATTATTGGCTTTTTTCTTCTGACTCTTTCCAGCTTTCAAAAAGGGCCACTGACCCCATCTTAAAAACTGCTCTCTAGGTCTATACATTTAATGTTATTGCTATTTTTATTACTCTTTCTATTCAGACCACCCCTAGTCATATTCCAGTCTCTTATTCAAATCAATGCATGGTTCCTAGGGTAATTTGCTAAAATTGCAAACAGGAGAGCTACTGAATAAAAAGCTAAATAACTCACACCACAAATAATAAAAAAAGAAAACCATTTGCAAATTGTCTCAGAATATCACTCTCTACATCATTCTAAAAGTTCATTTAAAGATGAACAAACCAACAAACTAAAGCTCAAAATGTTTGCACATATCTCTTTAATGCACTTCAAGGGCTGCCATTAGAAACCCACTTTTTCCAGCATGGCCTTGTGCAAATATAACTTTTAAAGTTCTCCATGCTGCCGTAGAGAACAGTGCAAAACATTTAAACAGAGCACAATGTGGCCTCCAACAGCTGTACCTGTACCTGCTTTACCCCCCTGTTGCCTGTATGTATGTTGTTGCTGCAACAAATGCCCAAAACTTGATTCATAGAAATGTGATTTAAGTTGTTCCATAAAGCCACAGAGAATTTCAATTTACCAGCCATGGAGAAGTATAAAAATGAAATGACTTTGTTCTTGAGCTGTCATTTGCTACTTATTCTATTCTGTAATGCATCGGCTTTACTTTGAATTAGAAGCACATTTGAATTGTTACAGCTTATCTGCTGCTCATCCTCTTTTTAATAACGTGTCTGGTTATGTTATCACTCCTGCTGTCTTTCCACTTCAGACTTGAAAGTCCCTGGAGTGCTTTACTGCCATGAAGTGTTGCCAAAAAATGCAAAATCGTCCTTGGAATACAAAGCAAAATTGGCCAGCTTGCAAGATTCCCCCCCACTGGCAGCCACGTACTAGGTTTTGGCATGGTAGTAGGCCATCTATTGGCAAAAAAAACCTTGAAACCTGGAGACTGTACATTCCTTTTTATCTCAATTAAAAGTAATTATTTTTAGCTAATTTGGACACTTGGCAGATGGCTTTTTTTCTTTTTTTTTTTTTTAAAATCAACATAACTGTCATTGGTAGCGAGGAAGAAGATGATACAGACTCAGATCAGCAGTCCCATGCTAAATCCTTGACTTTTGCTTCATAACAGTTGTAAATAAGATAGCCAATTGCATAAAGACATGATAATTTGCAGATGGTCTAACTCTTGTGGAGTCTGATGCCATGCTCTGAAATCTCTTCCATCTAGAATTTCTTGCTAATGGGGCTTTTATTTGGATGGGGGGGGGAGACAGACCATATGTTAACAGGGGAGTAGAAAGGTTAGTATGATTAGGCAGGGTTTATTTGAAAGTGGACAATAAGAGTATTAATTTGTTATGTTGATTTCTTATGCAAAATTTTCACTCACTCAACTGCAAGATCTGACATAGTAATTAAAAAATAATCATCTGGTGCATGTTTTATTAGCAGTTATAGAGAGTGGAGAAGGTATAAATACATTTGTTTATGCTCTGCGGGGATATTATGTGCCTACTTTCACTAATGCTGTAAATACTGGTGTTCTTTTTGGTAATATTTGTAAAACTGATATTTTGGGTGTTTCTTCCCAGATTATGAATTGTTCTTGCAATCATGCTTTATTTCTATAGAGTAGGCTTATTCTGCTCTTCATTACACTTGTGTGGATATCTACATAAAATATATACAACCACGTTCAGTTAGTGTCTTGGTTAGAATTCACTGTAGGTGCTGTAAGGCAGCATTCGTTAAATGAGTGCCGATTGCGATTAGTAATAGAGCTCGGAGAATTAATCAAAAATTAGTCGTATTTGCCTCACAGTCATTTGGAAACTAACTGAAATTTTAATTGCTTAATAACATTAAGAAATGTTAATCACATCCAATACAGTTCTTGTTGCACTTTGAGTAGCTTCAGTTCATGATGATATATGCACTTTAATCAAATAACAAGGGACCTGAAGTCCCTCTGTTTTCTACAGTGGGTGGTTCACAGATTCCCAGAGTCCATCAATTCTCAATGGAACGAGGTAAAAGGAGGGGTTGGATCACTCTTGAGCCTAAAGGGACTGGATAGATATTTCCTGTGAGCATATACACAGCTATCGTGATTTCCTTTAAATTATGAAACTGAATCTATTGAATCGTATTTCAATAGTTCTTTGCCACAATTTTATCCAAGTCCATGCAGTGTGGAAAAATTGCATGAAGGAAACAATACAAGCATTTCTGTAAAACTAGTAGTCGAATAGAGCAAAACACTAGTAGATTATTAAGTGTTAAAAAAACAACAACAAAAAGTATAAGGATTCATGTAATATTGTTTGTTCCAGGAGACTAGCATGTATGTCTCCTAGTCAAATACTAGGCACTTATATAACAGTGTAACAAACTGTAACCCACAGCACCTTAATACCCCTCTGAATATGTATGTTACCCTCCCATTTAGACTGTAAGCCCTACGGGCAAGGGTCCTCTAGCCTTTTGTTTCCTTGACACTGAGCACTTAATCTGTATTGTAATTATATTTGTTGTTACTTTTTATTCCAATGACCCCTTGTTTGTTACTACTAATTTATTGTTTTGCTGTACAGTGCTTTGCCCTCAAGGAGCGCTTTACAAATAAAAATATTCATACAAATACAGATGTGCTTTTAATGATTATTAGATGACCAGCTGAAAGAAAGCAGCCTTCTTATATGATTTTAGCTACAGAATATGCTATCTGAAATAACAAAAATACATTGCCCTCTATTTTCTTTCTGCTTGACATGTCTTGTTCTTTAAATATAGGGACTGCAGATTGAACCGGGCTTGAAGCGCTGCAGTAAACCAGAGTGTGATGCTTCTCCCTTGGACTATGTTATTCAGGTTCACAACAAGCTGCTCCTGGACATAAGACGATACATAAAGAAATACTACAGTGTAAGTAATAGATACACTTTCTGTCATATAAAACTCTTGCTGCAAACTGTTGCAGCACATCTACATCCCAGTCATGGGATGTAGATATACATGTCCAGCCATGCTAAATAGCTTAGCACATTTACAAGAATGTAAAAGAATGTAAATAAGTAATTTTTATAAATATAGATGAATGGATGGTACCCTATTAGGGTCAGGCCACATTGGGCGTTTTGGGGAGATTTGGTCACCTGGCGACTAATCGCCTCGTTTTTGCGGCAACCAATTTCCCCAAACGCCTTCCCTCACTCTGCTCCGGCTAAAATGAAAAAACGCCGGCG
Source organism: Xenopus laevis (assembly GCF_017654675.1). Classification (NCBI taxonomy): domain Eukaryota; kingdom Metazoa; phylum Chordata; class Amphibia; order Anura; family Pipidae; genus Xenopus; species Xenopus laevis. The sequence goes on along the minus strand of NC_054374.1, from coordinate 29,931,117 downwards.
CTAATCACATGAGCAATTCGTTTTCTGAAAATCTAAATGAGGCTTTGTGCATTTAGTTAGTAGAATTTGATTTTGCATAAGTACCTGGAGTATTCCTTAAATGCAGTGGGTGGGGTTGCTTGTGGCAAGGAGCTTCTATTCTCATCACCCATAGGCAGAAGTGTCAGAGCTTCCTTTTTTACTTTTAGCCTCATATTTCTTTAGTGGTAGACAGAAAATGATCTAGACCATCAGAAACAGTTACAGATTTTCTCTGTATACATTATATTCAGAATGTGAGGCTACAAGGAGGTTTCTACATGCAACCATGTTTCTGGAATTTGGCTCACCCTGAGCTTCATGGTATCCTTATCGTAACTTATAGGGATGTGCCATATATTTATATTTTTCTGACAGGAGTTGATTCAGGTTTGAATATCCAAGTTAAATGCATCCCTGATTCTATTACAGTTCCTCTCTACGAGTATGGGATCTGTTATCTCGCATACACTTGGTAAAGGATGTAAATTGTCATATTAAATTACAACAATACCTTTAAGCTGGCCACGCACACACTAAAATCCAACCTTTAGTGCGGTTATCAAGCGAGAAGATCTTTGCACGGTTTGGCCACTAGCTTTAGCTGCATCTATAGCATCTTGAAAAATATTTGGCCAAATCCTAAAACAAATACTGCATTTAGTTCTTCTGTACCTATAGATACAGCTTGAGTATGAAGGGTCACTGTAATGGAAAGGGAGGATTAGCTGGTGATTCACCAGTGGGCAATTGTATGTTAAAACATATGTTAAGGTGTTGCAGTGTATAAAGGTTGAGTTGTAACCCTAAAAGAACAGTATGCATTATAAACTATACTAAAAAACATAAACTTACTTTGTGTAAAATATAAAAAGAAAATCTACTAGAATTGGTGTGCCTCTTTACAACTGTCCATGGTTTCCTTTTAAACAGCTTCAGATAATGTACAAGGAAAGCACATTTCTGGCGTTCATTTTTAATTCAAAGGAAGACACTGTGATCCCACAAGTGCTCCTTTCTACTCCTTTATAAGGTTGCCGCATAAGAATGCTAATTATGCCAAGGCATAATTGATTTAGTGATTCTTATTGAAGAGGAGGGAGGTGCAAATATAGAAATGCCAAGCTAAGTTTAAATTCAGAAATGAGAAAAGGGCTTTTTTTAAACAAGAAATTTCATCATCTTGTCAGCTGGCAGAATGCCTGCTGTGGATTCACAAAGCTAAAGAATTACACTTTCATGAAATTTTCCTCACTAACTGCCCTGGTTAATTTGCAAGATAACCCACTGTTCTAATTCATTCTGCAGTTGGGAGGTGCGTGTTCTTATCTTTTTTTATCTGACAAAGCATTTTGTGTAAATCGTTTTGGCCCTCAAGTAGGCTCTCTTGAGATGACGCTTTTTACAATAAATGTGTCTGTGATAGCTCTTTAGACTATTATGCTTACAATAGATCCATAGAACTGGTAATTAATTCAGTACAGCTTTTTTTGAGACTAAAAGAATAGGTATAACACTATCGAGCTGCCGTGAAGTTTGTTTAGCCGATTTTGCTTGAAGTGGTGGCCTCATGAAGTGCGGATTAAGTACTAGGAGAAGAAAAGCCAATATAGCACCAGCACCTCCTCACATATATCTCCACCACATTTTATATCAATGTACTAGATATGCTTACTAAATATATTTACTAGATTAATATTATTGTAGTTTCTTGTCTTTTAAAATTATTTATTTTTTGTGATTGGACTATTTTAAATATTGGGGTTTTTTTTCTAATGGACTCCATATATTATATTATAGGGTAAATTGAATTCTTGTGTCAGATTTGAAATATTAATTAATAATAGTTCAGGTATGGAAACTGTTACCCTAGAATGCTCAGCACCTGGTGTTTTCTGGATAAGGGGTCTTTCCTTAATTTGGATTTCCCTACCTCAATTCTACTAAAAAGTAATTTAAACATTAAATAAAACCAATAGGATTGTTTTGCCTCCAGTAAAGAGTTGCTATATCTTGGCATCACATTTATGGAACTGTTTTATTATTACAGTTATTATAATTATTTAGGGATGCACCAAATTCATGATTCAGTTCGTGATTCAGCATTTTTCAGCCAAATCCCTGGCCAAACCGAATCTGAATCCTAATTTGCATATGTAAATGAGAGGCTAGAGGGAAATCACATGACTTTTTGTCACCAAAAAAAATTAGTATTCGGTTCGATATTTGCCCGAATCCAAAATAGTGGATTCGGTGCATCCCTTTAATTATTTAATCAAAATGGAGTCTATGGAAGATGACCTTACAATAATTCAGAGCTTTCTGGATCATAGGTTTCCAAATAACTGATCCCATACTTATATTATGAAATAACACACAATATAATAGTGATAAAGCTAACATTTGCAGCTAGTAGGTGTGGTTGAATATTGTATATTGTAAACGATTGTTTCTTAAAGAAACCACGACTATAAATTCTATCAGAGAAGATTTATTACACACATTTATGGGCCAGCAATGTAATATACCTTGTTATCATCTATCCAATGATTTTAAAATGTTAATTTGAAGTTTTTTGAAATTCTTATAACTATGTCTTGAAATTGTACTCGGGGCCAGCAGTCCTTTTTACATTACTGGCCCACACGTGTGTAATAAATCTTCTCTGATAGAATTTTCTTTTTCTGAAAGAGTCGTGGTTTCTTTAAGAGACAAAGTTTTACAAAACCATGGGAAAGGCTGATGGCAAGCAGGCATCGTGAAATACAGAAACAGAGTAAAAAAAAGAGAATGCTACAAGAACAAGACAAGGAGGCCTATTTATCTCATTTTATAGGTTTTTGAAACCACGACTAAAACTACAAATGTTATGGAATTTATTAAAAGATCCGAATATAAAAAGCACCTGAACCATGCACTAAAAAAATTGTATACCTCTAAAACCTTTTTTGACAATTCCTAGAGGAAAAAAAATCTGGAAACCTCTAAAAGTCCAAATTGATTAAAAGTAGTCCAAAAGATCAGCCCAGCTCCCATTGACTTCTGTAGCACCTCAACAACTTGTATTTGGCAAATTTTTGCATTAGAGCTCTTCGTGGTATGTTATTCATGGTACAGGTTTTCAGGATATGCACTGACATCACAATGGATATGCTATGGCCTCAAGATACTAGCTGCCAAAAACGTATGCAACTTGTGTGCATGTAACCACAGGATTCGCAATCGACATTTAGGAACACACACCTGTCTCTCAGTCCGCCTGACAGGTGTTATCACATTTTCCGTTTATGACACTTGTGGATCATGTAAAAAAAAAATCTTCCTGCTGCTAGATTTCCTTTTTTTAAAATGAAATTTAATTTTTCTAACCCCACTGCCGGTGTCTTTTCTTACTCAATGGCAGTGATCCCCAACCAGTGGCTCGCGAGCAACATGTTGCTCTCCAACACCTTGAATGTTGCTCTCAGCGGCCTCCAAACAGGTGCTTATTTTTGAATTTTTGGCTTGGAAGGAAGATTTAATTGCATAAGAACCAGGTGTACTGCCAAGTAGAGCCTCCTTTAGGCTGCACGTTTTCATAGGAGCTACCAAATAGCCAAACAAAGCCCTAATTTAACATGACCATGGACTTTTTTATGCTTGTGTTGCTCCCCAACTCTCTTTGCATTTGAATGTGGCTCATGGGTAAAAAAGGTTGGGGACCTCTGCCCAATGACAATTGATGTCACAATTTGATAATTGATCATGCAACTAAACAAAGGTGCAACAGGGATTTTTCTTTTTTTTTTTTTTTTTTGGTATGAGATTTTTAATTTGGTACACCTTATCCAGAAAGCTCCGGATTACAGGACGGCCATCTCCCATAGACTCCATTTTAATCAACTCATTCTAATTTTTAAAAATGATTTCCTTGTACTTAATCCCAATTAAGATTTAATTAAATCCTAAATGGGGGCAAAACTATCGGGTTGAATTAATTTTCAAACTATTTTAAGTAGATTTATGGTAAAGCAATCCAAATTACATAAAAGATCCCTATCTGGAAAGCCCCACCAGGTTGTAACGTAGCAGAGACAAAGCCATTCCCATTATAATGTATTCGCTTGATGTAATGATTGTGCATTCACTTAAACACTTAACTAGAAAGTAACTTGGAAGTGTAGCCGACTTAATTAGTTCATTCCACTAGTTTTACTCTTCTCTCTGCAGATTCAATTGCTTTTGTAAACCACATCACATAAGTCACTTAACTCCTCGAAATAAAATAATGCTTTAAGCTTGCACATAGCAAATGCAGCATCTCTGCAGAGCCCTGGGACCATCCTATGATGAGTAATTGCTTTTACATCAGTGACAAGAGAGAGACAAGAATGTGCTTTCCTTGAACTTAACAACAGTTTGGGCAATTTTCTATAATCCAGTAAATACAAATTGTAGCTTGATTATCCATCTACGTCTGTCAAGTGAATTTTAATGGATGAATGAATAAGTCAAATCTATGCATGAAAATATACAAATGTGCAAAATGTAGGTCTAATTATAAGGCTGCTGAATTTACACAAGGTCAGGTAAACAAGGCACCAGCGTAATGATTATTAATTGTTAATAATGCCTTTGGGGAAACATTCACATTTCCTGAGCACTGAGCAGTTTGTGCATTTTCCCATCATTTGAAAACTCAAATGATCAGAAAGCAGCAAGTTTGATGGCAGAGAACTATTTTTCCTGCCTCTGCTCTACACTACATGTAATTGCGCAACTAATTTGTCGATTGTAGGCGAGATGACATTTTTAGGTTTGCACTGACAACGGTAGGTTTATTTCTTCTTGAATGATGGAATATATTTATTCATTCGGTATCGTTCTACTGTGTCACATTGTACTTTTCAGACCCTTTGCTGCCAATGTAAAAAAATCTTCAAATAAAATTCCTTATCATAAATAGTATAGCATAGTATAAATTTCTAAAATTTCTAAAAAATTTTAACTTGTGCTTTCTTTTCTAGTATTTGATCATAAATAGTGTACAATTGAGGCCTTGAATTTATTATTCTATAGAACGTGCTCACTTTTCTAAGCTGCAGAGTTTTTCTCTGTTAATCTGACTCATACACTGGCCATTTGAAATTGGTCCACCAATTTTGTGGCGTATGATGGAGTTCAATTAATTCTGTCCCATGTTAATGCAGATGTTAATTATTCCCACGTAGGACCAGACAACGATGAACAAAAACATTTTTTCCCATGTTTCAATATTCTTTACGCCAAAACTCAACTTTGATTTACAGTAATGAATTTTCCATTGAGTATTTTTTAAAATGCAAGTTTTTTTCCCATACATAAGCACACATACACGTTCATTCGAATTAAAAAAAAAAACTTTTTCGAAATTTTGATAAACAGGCCTGCCCATCTTAATTATAAGATTTTACAAATGTTGAGATGCTCAAATTTGAAGAAAAAAAATTTCTTCAACAAAAAACACAAAGGCCAGCTTATTTTGTATTTTATGAAACTATCAAGGATTTTTTTCCAGATAAAGCTTAAGCTTGCCGAAATCCATTCAAATTAACGCGGATTTTAGCTCAACTGAACTACATGTTGGGTTTTTTTTGCAGTTGGGAAAATTTGTACAACAAATGATATATGTCAAGAAATGCATTGGATCAGTTTTTAAGAGCAATTTTCATTGTGAAAACTGGAATTTGGTTTATCTGTCCAAAGGGGAAATATGACAAAGGTGCTTAACCTGGCCAAATGTACTTCAAAACACTTTGCAGTCTAGCACTTTTAGCATATATTAGTCTCATTTCTTAAAGAAACTGCATACAAATTTACAACTCTTTGAAAGACCTGCATAAAATGTAAAGAATTGTTTTTTTTCTTTGGGGAATAAATGGTTAGACTGTACACATTTACAAAGGCATTTATTAGTTTAAAAGAAAAATACTTTAATTGAAACTAAACCAGTTAAGTTAATTCTACTCGACCCCCAAAGAATAAGTTTATAAATTGCTTGCAATAATTTTGCTCCTTTTTTTATTTTGAGTTTTATTTTGCATAATACCAAGTTAAAGGGTATACCAGAAATTACATAGGGTTTAAATACCAACCCAGAAGCAGATCTGTGACAGCAATAGGCCCATATCTCTAATGGTACCCACAGTCGTTCCATATCTTTCAGACCTTGGCTTGACTTTACAAGGCATTTGGCATTTTATTGCTCCTTTTTTTCCACCTTGCAGTCTATTAAATAAACAGGTTTCTGGAGCCTTGAAAATTTAATATACTGCAGTAGTACTCCCATTTTATTTTTTCTGGGTACCAGAAAAAAATGGTGTAAAATCTGAAAAAACTTAAAATAAGGGAAATGTATTATGTGTAATATATAGATGGGACCACAGAAAAAAACCGATGTAAAATGAGGAAAAACTTAAAATCAGGGGATGACTGTGTTTGTTATTGGTTTACTCAAGAGACATCTGACTTTTTAAATCATATATCTTCTTAGGTCTTAGACTCAATACATAGTTATTTTGGATAAACTAGTTGGAATATGTGTTTTATGAGCGCTATTATCTGTGTAGCACCCAGTTTATGCTTAGAGTAACTGATGCATACATATTTGTGAAGTCAGAAGAAGATTTGTATCCGATAGCATTCTGGCAAAAATGTACCATCCCACAAGTTTTTAAATGTTTTGATTAGTTTAATGTACACACACATTTCTTGTGTGTGAACACAGCGGGTTAAATACTAATGATCACTTGGTCAGTTGTCTTCCTTTGACATTTGTGGAAGGTTTTCCTGTATTTGACATTATGTCCCTGATAGTTCTAGACTTGGGTCATTCTGACCTACAGTCTCTTGACTCTGATAAGATACTCTACGTCTGTTCTGAGAGGGCTCATCATTTCTTTCCTTGTTTGGTATAAATAAAATAACATTAAATGTTCACAAGCGGTTTCCTATGTGGTTCAGTCATTCCTTCATAGAAGAACAAAACTTCCTTTTTTTTATTTTTTTTTTTATTTTGAGGGGTTATTGACAACCCCAGGTGGTGCAAGAGTATGCCATTAAAGAAGCACTAAACCCCCCTACTAATAAAAACCCTTACCCCCTCTCCTCCATAGTCCCCCCTCCCTGCTCCCCCCCCCCCCCCGCACAGGCTTTCACAAAGTAAATGCCCCTAAGCTGGTAATTACCCCTCATTGCAGAGTCAGCGCAGTGGAGCTCACGGGCGCCATCTTCAGCGCTTCGGGAATCTTCAGTAGGAGATAGCCGTATCGGCGCATTCGCAGTTGTAGCAATATCCCGGTCACAAACAACTGCGCATGCGCTGAAAGCCATGGAAATTGACGAAGGGACCTGAAGATTACAGAATTGCCAGAAGATGGCGCCAGTGAGCTCCGTTGCGCTGACTGCAATGTGGGGTATTTACCAGCTTAGGGCATTTACTTGTGTGAACACCTGTGCGGGGGGAAGCAGGGAGGGGGGACTATGGAGAGTAGGGATTTTTATTGGCAAGGAGGGTTTAGTTCTCCTTTAAATTTTCATTTACCAGCACTTGTGCCTCTTTGAGTTTTTGCTCTCTACACAGAATACTAGTTGGAGACACAGCTTGGCGCTATACTTACCGTCTACCTATGGGCAAGCGGTAAGTAGAGAGCCCCAATGCAGACTGCACCTCCTTCTGCTCCCTAACTTGCACATCTAAATCACACACGTAGGTGGGTGAAGGGGAGAACTTCTACGGGCCTCCCCCTGCCTGTCTCTTTATAATTGAGCAAGGCCTAAAACAGATCACACCCAGTTCTAGGAGTAGTCCGCCCACAGTGGGCAGCTTGCAAAATGTAAAAAAATAGCTGATTGCGGCCTTATTTTGCACGCTGTGTGCTCACTTTTAAGTCCTGAAAATGAGAACATGAGCATTATGGAGAAGTGCACTTATGCTACACAGCTGCAGTGCTTTAGACTTTACAAACCTGTATAAGAGGCCTATCATTCTAATTTATTTATTATTTAGTAGTTTTAAGGGGATCTAACCCCAAACTATATTTAGATGTAAATATACAGTTTCTTGGAGCACTTTTGCATTTCTTAATCAGCTACTGAGATATTTGCTGTTTGTACTTCTAATACCAGGCTCAACTGAGAATCCGCATCCTTATGATTTACTAAATCCAGTGCTTAGAAAATTCATAAGCAGTTAGTGTCTCTGACTGTCTTGGCCTTCAGAGAGCTGCTGAGCTGAAGCCTGATTAGCAGTAGGCTGTCTTATATTGCTAATAAAGGTATAAGACCTCTTATCCAGAATGCTTGGGACCTGGGGTTTTCATACCTTAAGTCTACTAGAAAATAATTTAAGCATTAAATAAACCCAATAGGCTGTTTTTGCATCCAATAAGGATTAATTATATTTTAGTTTGGATCAAGTACAAGCTACTGTTTTATTATCGCAAGGAAATTTTGAAAAATTTGGATTATTTCATTATAATTGTCTGTGGGAAATGGTCTTTCCATAATTTGGAGCTTTCTGGATAATGGGTTTTTAGATAACGGATCCCATACTTGTATGTCAGAAAAAAAAGCTCAACAAAACTTCGGATTTTAAAAAATGATTGCATTATTCCCTATAAGAATTTTCTTTGATAAATGTAAACTTAAGGATGACGCATTCCTGTTCCCCATACAAACTACTATAGCTGATAGTGAAATATTTGTTTTATTCTCCCAAAGGATTTGTTGAGATAGCCCTAAATGTATACTTTGTTGTAAGGAGCAACTAACACTAATCTGTCCATTTTTTCTTCTTTGTATTGATTGAAAATTCAATTGAGAATCATGTTTAGAACCATGCTTTCTGTAGTAATCATAAAAGTCAGTGGGAAGACAAGAAAATTGAATTGTAAGAAACACTGCATTTTCCCTTATTTCAGCATAGATGGTCAAATAGTGGTCTTTTTTTAGTCTTGACATATTAGCGACTATTTCCCTGATGTTCAAATGTGTGGCCCATCGTTGTTGGCCATGCAGTGCAACATAATTTTTTTTTTAATATTGCTCCCTCCACATTCCCTGTTCTGTCTCCTTGTCATTATAATAGCCATACCACACATCCTCTCACACTGATGTGATACTGCCCTAGTGTTGGACACACATATTGCCCAGTTAACCCCAGCTTAGTCATCTGTAACTTTGATGCCTTGGTCAGAAATATTGTCGGCTAATGGAATTGGATTGCTTTTTAACACTGTATGTTTGTGTATCTTTATGCAGCTCTCTTTACAGTACAGTTTAAGTGCAAAAAGAGAAAACAAAAGGGAATACATTGCAATAAACATTCAGTTGCAAATATCGAGACAGGACAAAAGACATTAGAAAGACATTTCATTAAACCAGTCAAAACTGTTTGAATACAAGCCTGGCACCTCCCTGCATGGTGGTGTTTTCTTGGGAAAACTGCCTTTGACATCATTGGTCTCAAGGTCTAAAGCAACAGATTTTGTTGGGGGACCAACACCTTATTTTAAAAGCTTAGGACCACAATTAATGGCTGGAGTGGAGGTGCTAAATATAAATGCAAATTTAGCACAGTTATTCTGCAGGAAGAATAAGCAAAGTACAAAAACACCAGGGGGCCCATTTACTTAGCTCGAGTGAAGGAAAAGAATAAAAAAAACTTCGAATTTCGAATGATTTTTTTGGCTACTTAGACCATCGAATTGGCTACTTCGACCTTTGACTACAACTTCGATTTGAACGATTCAAACTAAAAATCGTTTGACTATTCGATAGTCGAAGTACTGTCTCTTTAAAAAAAAAAAAAACTTCGACCCCCTACTTCGCCACCTAAAACCTACCGAGGTGCAATGTTAGCCTATGGGGAAGGTCCCCATACGCTTTCTAACAATTTTTAGGTCGAAGAAAAATAGTTTGATCGATGGATTAAAATCGTTTGAATCGAAGGATTTAATCGTTCGATCGAACGATTTTTCTTCGATCGTTTGATCAAACTATTTGCGGTAAATCCTTCAACTTCGATATTCGAAGTCGAAGGATTTATATTCGGCAGTCGAATATCGAGGGTTAATTAACCCTCGATATTCGACCCTATGTAAATCTGCCCCTTACATTCGGCAGTCGAATATCGAGTGTTAATTAACCCTCGATATTCGACCCTATGTAAATCTGCCCCTTACATTCGGCAGTCGAATATCGAGGGTTAATTAACCCTCGATATTCGACCCTATGTAAATCTGCCCCAGGTGTATTGAGGGAGCACACCAAGATAAAATATAAATAAAGCACAATGGAAGTGTGGTGTGGTCAATTTTACAACAAACAAACAAACATACAAAAGAGGGGATTGATCAACGTACATTCCCTGATCCCCTGTTCTATTAGTAACAGAGAGGTTCTGCAAGTGCATACATTGTCGTTAAAGGAAAACTCCCCGAAAATGAATACTTTAGTAAAAAAAAGAAAAATACTTGGCATATTAAAGAATCTTATCAAACTGCAAGCTATATTTAAGTAAATATTGCCCTTTTACATCTCTTGCCTTGGACCACCATTTTGTGATGGTCTGTGTGCTGCCTCTGAGATCACCTGACCAGAAATACTGCAGTTTTAACTGTAACAGGTAGAAGTGAGGAAGCAGAAGACAGAATTATGTCTGTTAATTGGCTCATGTTACCTAACAAGTAAAGTTTGTTTGGTTTGTTTTTGTGTACTGTGAACCCTACGATCCCTGGGGACGGCCCTTATTTTTTCAAATGTTCCACACAGTATTGAAGTGCTCTACCTCTGTATGCTTTCTTTCGAAATCAGGTGCTCTGCAGTAAAATATCCCTGCCATGGGTTAGAAAATACACATGCAAAGTCCAAGCACCGCGGCACACTGACAAGATGACTGTGTTTGTATTCGTGGTATTTATTGGCTCTAATTCAAGTAGACAAAGGGCAACGTTTCAGGCCTCGCAGGGCCCTTTATCAAGGCTTGATAAAGGGCCCTGCGAGGCCCGAAATGTTGCCCTTTGTCTACTTGAATTGGAGCCAATAAATACCACGAATACAAACAGTCATCTTGTCAGTGT